>NC_062565.1:34996264-35357098 GCF_022837055.1 Prionailurus viverrinus | reverse complement strand
CTGCACCCTGGAACCTCCCTCCCTTCACCGCCCAGCTGCTGCACCTGATTCTCCCCCAACCCTTTCCTCTTCCTGCCTTACCTACCTGCCCCAGCTTGGGCAGCCACGGTCCCTCCTGTCCCCGTCGCCCCTGTTCCTGTCCTCGTCACCAGCTCCGGGGTGTGTGGGGAGGTCTCCCACATGTATCTCTACTCTCCAGTGGGCGGGCGAGAAGGAGCAGAGAAACGCTGAGCCGCGGTGACAGGAATGACATTTTGACTTGAAAATTGCCAGAGAAGAAATGGCACAGGCTGTGTGGGCATGGGTGGGGCCCAGGCACTTTCCGGGGTGACCTTTCCAGGCTGGGAGGGGGCTGGAGTGGCTGCTGGGAGGTGTCAGGGGGACAGCCTCTGCCCCCAGCTCCACCCTGGCTCCTGGCTGCCCCTCCAGGTGGTGGGGCAGGCTTCTGGGACAGGGCCAGCAGGCGTGGCATGGGGAGTGGGCAGGGATGCTGGATTGGAGCCCAGCGGGATAAACCAATTCAACACTTTTAGTTTGCAAAGCAGGCTCATGGATTCAGACTGGAAGAGCCTACAGTGTCTTAGAGATTGTCTAAGCCAGGGGCCTTACTTTCACTGCCTTGAATGCCAGTGAATCTGTGGAAACTCTCCTCTGAGACATACAGATATTCGTTAGTTCGTTCCAAAAAAAATATTTAGTGAACACTTACTAAGTGCCAGGCACTGTTCTGAGCACTGGAGATACACCAGTGATCAAAGAAGACAAAACGCTTGCCTTTACAGGACTTACATTTTAGTGATAGACCGTACGATAAATAAGGAGATACACAGACTCTGTCAAATGCCAAACAGTAACAAGTGAAAAAGAAAAAAAAAAGCACGGAAAGGGGTCTAGGGGATGTCGGAGTCAGGGGGACCAGGAGCTGTCAATTTGATATATGGTGCTCAGGGCAAGTGCTCGTGTCAGAGGGGTGACATTTGAGTAAAGACCTGAAGGAAGTGAGGAGGCAAGCCATGAACATGGAGATCTGGGACAGTGTTCCAGGAGGGGCACAGCAAGCAGATGAGAGTCACCCACCCAATTTCCCCCAATTCCAGGGGTTCACAAAACCCTGAAATCCCATCCACAGGTCCTTCCATGGGTCTCAGATGAAGAATGGCTGATAGCAGCCAACTCCCTGAGTTCACAGGGAAGGGTTCTGCTAGCTCAAAGTCACACAGGGTGGGGGGAGGGGGGAGGAAGGGCAGAACCCATATCTCCTGATGCTCTGCACCTGCTCCTTCAAACATCACCAAGAGGGGCACCTGGGTGGCTCAGTGGGTTAAGCATCTGACTCACGATCTCAGCTCAGGTCTTGATCTCAGGATCGTGAGTTCAAGCCCCACTTTGGACTCTGTACTGGACATAAAGCCTACCTAAACAACCAAACCAAAAAACATCACCAAGAACTGGCCATCTAGTTGGGGGGCCTGGGGGGCTCAGTTGGTTAAGTGTCAGACTTCGGCTCAGGTCATGATTTCACAGTTCGTGAGTTCTAGCCCCCCCCCCCCCCCCCCCCCCCCCCCCCCCCGTCGGGCTCTGTGCTGACAGCTCGGAGCCTGGAACCCGCTTCAGAGTCTGTGTCTCCCTTTCTCTCTGCCCCTCCCCAGCCCATGCTCGCGCGCTCTCTCTCTCTCTCTCTCTCTCTCTCTCTCTCAAATAAAATAAACATTAGAAAGAATACAATAAAAAAAGAAAGAAGTAGTTCCTGGCTGGATGCTGCTAGTGACAGGTGGCTCATCACCTCACGCAGCTGTAGTTTCCACTGTCTGGCATCCGCAGAGCCTCTTGGGTTGTGGCCCCTCTGTTGACCTGGATTCTGTCTCCCTCGATTCGGGCCTGACACCTTCCCTCTCTTCTTCACCAGCTTCACCATCTGCCACAAGACCGAGGTCATGAAGAACACCCTAAACCCAGTCTGGCAAACTTTCTCCATTCCTGTGAGAGCACTCTGCAACGGGGACTATGACCGGTGAGATGAGAAAAAGTCCCTCCCCAGCGCAGGTGCACGTGCAGGCTGCCCAGGCAGTATGGGCGGAGCCTCCTGGAGCTGCACTGTCCCTGCCTCTCACCTCCCTGGGCAGTGTCTGCCTTTATCTCCTCCCAGGCCTCCCTCCCCACCCTCCCCCACCGCTGTCTGCCTTCCCCTCCCCCGCATTGGTGAAGACCTCCCCAGGCTGGGGGATTGGGATTCCCCGGGGGAGCCCTTGTGGGTGTTGGGGGTCCTGGCCTGGAGCTCTGCAGCCTGTGTCTCCATGATTTCCAGTGGAGGGGCAAGTGGGAGCAGGTTGGGGCTCTAGATGCAGGCTGAGGTGGCCGGGGGCCCCCACCAGCCCCAACTCCTTGCAGATGGAATCTGGGGAATCAGCATCCCAAGATAAATGGGGGGTGGGGGGTGGGGCGGAGTACAGAGAAGTCGTGAAACTTTTTTGATGTGACAGCTTACTCTTATGACATGCCCACTATCGCCATCACCCTTTAGAGTGTAGACTGTTGGGCGTAGGTCCTGGGTATGCGGCTTCTAATCCTGGCTCTGTGACTTAAAAGCCCTGGCACCCTGGGCAAACTTTGACCTGTCTGAGCTTCAGTTTCTTTATCTGTAAAATGGGTTTTAAATGGCTACCTACCTGCCTTAAAGGGCTGCTCAGAAGCCCCACAAGCAGGCTCTGGTGTGCATAAAATACCAAACCTGGCATTTTGTCCACAAGCGTTTATAGACTTCCTACCAGGCACCAGGCACTGTGCGCTAGATGCTGGGAAATCCGCAGGGAACAAAACACATAGTCTTCACCCTTTGCCCAACCTTGTGGAGTTTACATTCTCGCGGGGGAGGCAGACATTAATCCAATAATCACACAGAGAAACATGTAATTACAAACTGTGGTAAGTGCCGGGGAGTGGGGGGGGGGGGGGGGGGGCGGGTAGAAGCTGGAAGCTGGAAGGTGATATCGGTCTGTGTTAAGTCACGAGAACCCAGCCTGGTTTCCTGGTGATTGCTGTTGCTGGGGGATGAGCTGGCAGGGGGAGTTCACAGGCAGGGCTGCCTGGGCAGCCTTGAGGAGGCCGGGCCTCTGCTGGCCACTTCGACAGGAATACTAGGGTGTCAGACACCTTCGGGGCATCCTGGCCGATGGCATTGGCGTGGGCTCCCTGGGACCCTGCTCGCAGTGGCTTCCGACTGGGTATGTGTGGTGGGATGGAGAGTGAATGACAAGGTGGATGGCCTTCAGACACCCCTGTCTTCCTCCAGGAAGCCCTCAAGATTGCCTTACTAGGTTGCTGATCCAGGAGATGAAGTGGTTCCTTTTCCTGCCTCTTTGTTGGGAACAGAACAGCCACAATCTGCTCCAAAGGCTGTCACTGAGCACCTCCAGAGGCAGTCACAGAGGCTGGCTCCACTACGCCAGCAGCTGTGTGGCACTCAGGGGAATATAAATGTAGCCACGTTTCCATCTTGAGGGAACTTGAAGTCTGACCACAGGGAGTTCAGATGTGTGCACATCTGCATTTTAGATAGCTAAATAATTGTGCAAAATAAGACTGGAGACAAAAATAGGCATTCCAGCCAAATGAACCCCTGGTATGTGTCTGACCGGGTCCTGAGGCTTCTGGGGGGGCTGGGGGCTGGGAGGACGGTCTGGTTGGAGCAGCAGGGTGAAAAGGAGGCTTGGAGAAGGCTGGGAGGAGCTGGGGGGTATTGGTTCCTGGAAGAATGGTTGAGATGACAGGAAAAGGGAGGGGAAATTCAAGGCTGAGGGATGGGAGAGCCTGGCAGGTCAAGTTGCACAGGGTGGGAGGAATTGAGATCTCTGGCTCCTCTGCCCAGAGGCTGTTGGGGGTCCAGCTGACCCCCCACAGCCCTGCACCCTCAGAACCCAACCTCGTCGGGGACAGTGAGGAGGGCAGCCGGGCTCAGAGGCCTGGGGTCACTGTGCAGCCACTGGAGGAGGTGAGGGTGTGGTGGAGGGTGCAGATGGTGGGGAACACCCCCACAGGCCCCCATTTCCCCCTCCCAGGCTGAGCCCCAGACCAGTTTCCCTGCAGAATGGCCAGGCAGCTGGGTCCTTCTCCACAGCCAGGAACAGACTGACCGTGAAGTGAAGTGACTGATGGTAGTGTTAATGGAGGGGCCAGGCATGTCACGCTGGCCTGGAAAACGAGCAGGCCTGTCTGCTGCTGTGCTCCAGGGTGACCTATGTACCCAACAGCCACTTGGGAGGTGCAAATGTCCGGGAGGCCCTCTCAGGGGAGGAAGGGGAGGGGTTTGTGCAAGAAAACAAAGCCACTTTTCCTCTTCCCTCTGAGGTACCTCTTGAAGCCTCACAAGAACACATTCAACTTGATCTAACAGCCTTGTTTTCCAAGCCAGCCAGCACTGGGCACCAGGTTGCGTGCCGTGGGCATTCTGAGCGTCAGACCCAAGTCTCCCTGTTAGGTTGCTCCCAGGCCAGAATGGGAGGCAGACAGGTAATAATAATAATAATAATAATAATAATAATAATAGCAGCAAAGGCTCCTGTAGCACCTCCGTGGTAATTTATGTCTATGAACTAATTTAATTCTCCCAACGATTAGTATTTCCCCTGAAAAAGGTGCTAATACTATCCGCCTTTTACAGGTAAAGGAACGGAGGCCAGAGAGGTTAAGTAGCTTCCCCGGTGTCTTACTGCCAGTCAGTGGTGGAATTAGGATTTGGAACCAGGCAGGCTGGCTAGAGAATCCGTGTTCTTAACCTTCAGTCTGCTGCCAGATGGCTGAGACGGGTGTGAGCGGGGTACGTTTGGAGGAGGGCTCGCCCAGGGCCTTGGGGCAGATCTGCTTTGAGCCTGGAGGTGGAAGAAAGACTCAAAAGCCTTGACATCTGCCCAGATCAGGGGGTGAAAGGGAAGTCAAGGTCATTAGTGTTTGGAGCTGGGGTCAAGAGACAGAAATGGAAGTGTGACAGGGAGCCAGGGTGAGGGGCTGTGGGACAGACAGGCACAGCGATGCTCTGCCAAGGGGACGGGGGGACAGAGAGCTGGCAGAGGTGGGGTGCCCAAGGCCTCCGTACAGGTTGGAAGCAGGAGAGAGAAGCGGAGATGGTCGGAGAGGTAGCAGGGTACGCGGGGAGGGCGGCTGTGAGCAGGGCGCTGAGAGGGGAGAATCCAAACAGGAGTTATCAACTCCTATCATGAAAAAGAGGCCAGGAGGATGAGAACCAGGGATCTGTGAGAAAGGATCGTTTTCCTGCCATGATGGGAGTCGGGGGTGGGGGGTAGAAATGAGTTAAGATTGCTGAGTCTTTCAGACATGGGCCAAATTGTGTCCTAGTTGGTTTGAATGCATTCTCTTATTTTGTGCATTTAAATCGCACTAGTAACCCAGAAGTTGGGTACTAGTGACATGCCCATTTCACGGATGGGGAAACAGAGGCCTGGAGCTTCTGTATCTTGCCAAAACAAGGAGAAGGGACATTTCTCTTCTCCAGAAGTCGCCTCTGGCTTGGCCCTCCGGTTTGGGGTCCCCCTGCCTTTGCTGTGTCTCCAGGCCAAACCCACGCGAGCCGGCTGAGCACAGTTGGAATCAGGGGAGCTGGCCTCCAGATCAGAGCAAGTCCAGCCCTCCAGTGGAGTGAAGTGGGTGATGACAAGAAGCACTTCCCCTGCCTTTCCTGAAGTCCCCCTACTCTCTCCTTGAACCTTCTGTGATTTGAGGATTTAGTCCCCTTAAGCCAGATTGCCCTGGTTGGGATGCTGTCACTCACTCACTCACACCTTAATGTTGAATGAGTGGATTTTTAAGAGGGTCAGTTGTCCTGGGTCCTCGTCTGGGGAGAGGATTCCCCAGAATTGGGGGCTCTCACCTCATAGAAGCTTCATGTGCTTCTGCCAGCCTGCTGGAGAAGGGAAGTGCTTCTCCTCTGAACCCAGCCACTACATGTGCCCTGGGTTGGGAGAGTTCTCTCCTCCCCAGCTCGCACGTGCAGAAACTGAACTGCGACAGAAGAGGTTAGGCCCCTGCCGTACGGCTGGGGTTGCATGGAGCGCTGCCATCCGGTCTCGCTGCCTGCTCAGTGAGGCCTGACACCCCCTCTTCTTGGCCTAGAAGCCTCTAGGACTGTTGACTAGGGGGCTGACTCAATCAGGCGAGGGGACCTGTCAGCCCAGTTCCTCTTCCTGCCCCGGGAGATGCTCATTAGGAGGCAGACCTGCACCTCTACCGGGGCGGGGGCGGGGGGGGGGGGCAGACTATGCTGCCCGTGTGCCAGTGGTGTGTCAAGAGGGGGGCCTGCGGCCTTTGCCAGCGTCCCTCATCCCTGCTGCCCTGCTGAGGCTCACACACACCCAGCTCTGCAGAGCCGCCTTGTGACCTGGGGAAAGCCACACACCCTGGGCTTCCCTTTGTGATTTTGTGGAAGGAAGGGATTGTTACTGGGTGGTAACTTCTCGGAGTTGTTAGATCGTAGTCAGGCAGCGGGCATTGAATAATACTTATGTTCCCTACCATATGCTAGGCACTGTTCTAGAAGCTGAAGATACGTCGGTGAACAAAACACACAAAAATCCCTAGTGTCGTGGGGCTGATATTTTCATGGTGAATAGGGGATTGTTTGGGAGACAGGGTCTTGGACAAAAGGCTGGAGTGTTTTAGATGGAACAGAACAACACGTGTCCAGCGCTGGGGTGAATGATGCGGGAATGACATAGGTGACTCCTCCCAGCACTCCAAAGTGGGTACGATGATCCCATTTGACAGAGGGGTAAACAGAGTCCCTGAGGGGTAGGCCAGTTGCACAGGGCTACACGGCTGGTACCTGGAGGAACTGGGACTGCCCCAGAGCCTGCAGCCTTCTCTGGCTACCTCACTGCCTCTCAGATTAGGGGCTCCGTGTTCTGAGCCTTAAATGTCAAATAAGACGTTCATTCCGTGGGTAGCAGAGGCCCATTTCACTGTCCTGTACCCAGGAGCCCCTTCTCTACTGTGCGGTCCCCAGAAATCACAGTTGGTCTGATATGAGCCTTTATTAGGCCTGTGCTAAGGGGTTGGAGCCAAGGCCCGCAGCCCACAAGTGGCACACGAGGTGACCCAGGGCAGCCCAGCCAGGGCTGGACAGTGACAGAACTGTCTGTAGAGTAGTCAGAGCCGTGTCTGGCTTCTGCCTCTGCCTCCCCCTGTCTTGGGTGCCGTTTCTCTTACCTCCTTCTCCCCCAGCTCTGGAGGCTGCAGTCTCTGAGCTAATCTGACCCCCTAAGCTGCAGGCATCCCTAGAGCCTCAGCTGAGGCCGGGGTGGGTTTACACAGGAATCCACACTCCAAGTGGTCTTTACCTCGGCTGCAATGTCACATTCCCCAAGGAGCTTTTAACAATCCCCCTGCCCAGGCCGTACCCCAGACCAACTGATTCTGAACCTCTGGGGTGAGGCATTGGCCTCAGGATTGCTAATGCTCGCCAGGGATCCAGTATGCAACCAGGTTGGAAAATCAGTGCTCTCATCTGGAGAAGGTCAGTGGTTCTGGAGCACATTCCAGTCAACCAGGGGACTGACCAAAGCTACCTGTGCCCGAGTACTATCCAGACCAATTGAATCAGGCCCTGTGGCCCTGGGAGTTTTAAAGAAAAGCTCCCCAGTGATTTTTTTTGGGTATACAAGGCTGTGGCTGTAACTGAGGTCCTCCTACAGCCTCTGAGCATGTGACTGTCACTGATCGAGTTGCCTGAGGGGCTGGTGTTGGTGACCAGCACTCCTCCCTGGGGTTCCTGAATGTCCCCTACAGAGCTGCATGGCTCTGGGAAGGACTGGGGGACTTTGGCATTGTGAGGCAGGGTCCTGGCTCTGACCCTCACCCACTCTGTGACCCTGGGCACATCACTGGGAGCTCTTAGGGCTCAGTTTCCCCATCCGAATATGAGGGGGCTGGAGGTTATCACTCCGGAACATGCACAGCAGAGGCACTAGGGAAACCTTTAAACTAGATCCCGGGGCACTGCCCAGAGCTGCCAAGAACTGGACCTGGGGCTGTGTGTGTCTGGTGATCTGCCAGGTGGCCCGGCTTGGATGCCACGAAGGTCATGTCCAGCCTTGTCGTTCTAGGAATTGGAAGTGGCAGAGCCCAGGTACCCAGGCATGGGTGTCCCTGATTTAAATAAATTTCATATGAAAAACTATCCAAGTGTGGCCAAATGCCCAAGTGAGGAGGACGAGGCATTTTTTCCTTTTTTTTTTTTTAATGTTTATTTATCTATTTTTGAGAGAGAGAGGGAGAACACATGGGGAGGGCAGAGGCAGGGAGAAAGAATCCCAAGCAGTCTCTGTGCTGTCAGCACAGAGCCCGATGCCCCAGCTCCGTCTCCCAAACCGTGAAACTGTGACCCAAGCCCAAACCAAGAGTCGGGTGCTTAACCGACTGAGCCACCCAGGCGCCCCAGGAAGAGGCATGTTTATAGAGACCCATCTGTGTGCCAGGAGGGGTTTGCCGACTTGCTTTGCAGCTGTTCTGCAAGGCTGCTGTTGTCCCTCCTTGAAGATGATGGTCTGTGGCTCAGAGAGGTTCAGTGACATCCCCAGGTCCCACAGCATCTGAGTCTGCACCCCAGCCTCTTTCCTCTCTTTCCAGCTCATCAGCTACCTTCAGGAGCCTAGATTTTTTTTTTTTTTTTCCTTTCCACACAATTCACCTCAGAGAGACATAGTTTTTTTGTTTTTCACAAGAATTTAGAGGGTTCTGCCCCATTTTACATTTTGGTAACAAAAATCCGGTTGGTGCACAACCTACAAGACGTTCCCTCATCGGGAACAGTTAATGTGCCCTGTTGCAGGCGGATCGGCACCCCGCCCCGGGGGCCGTGAAGGCGCATCTGAAGGGGGACAGCGCCTCCTGCTGGGCGCTGCGCAGTCCCGAGGCCTGCTCCTCGCAGACCCGAGGAGATGGGCTGCGGCCATGGGCGAGACGATGAGATGTTAATAGAAGACGTGCCCAGGCACGGGTCTGTGCGAGCCCCATTTAGGACTGAAGGCTGGAGACCCCGGCTCCCCACGCCTCCCCCGCCTCCCCGGACCCTGACCCTGCAGTGGGACCCTGGCAGCTCCCCCCACCTCGTCCCTGCCTGGGCGTCCCTGGAGGCCCACTGGCACCAAGGGTTAACCCGCAGCCCTCCACCTCCCTCCTCCCACCTCTGGTCTGCTAGCCTGTTGCCATGGAAACGAGCTAAAAATAAAATGGGCTCCCAAAGCCCAGCCCCATGCACAGGAGTCAAAACAAACTAATTAAAGCAGCCAGGCTAAAATGTGAAGATAATTACACCCTCACTCAGGAGCCAGTCGTCGCAATGGAAAAGCTCAGCAGGCCATCCCCCAGTCAGGGGCTCTGGGTCCTTCCCTGCTGGGCTGGCTCCCCACCACTCAGACTCCTCAGACCCGGGGGTCCCACCACACACACCTGCAGTCTTGTCGCCCCCTCCCCAGGAGAGCCCAGACTGGTTAGGCCTGAGATCTGGGGAGCGCCTCGCTCCGCCACAACAGCCCCGCCCCTGATAAATTCACAATATGGCTTCATCCTGGGACCTGTGTCCCTTCTGGGGTGGCCAAGGAGAAGGTGGGGTGAACTGAAGTCTGCAGCTGTTTTTCCACATTCTCCCTGAAACTTGGGGGAGTCCCTACACAGCTTTCGGGCTGCCGCTGTCCCTAAGACCTTAGCCAAAAGGCCTCAAGATAGTTCCTTTGTCTCTTGGGCTGCTGCGTCTCCAGTGAGGGCAGCTGGAGCCTAGTGGGGGGCCCTGTATCCCCTTTTGGCCCAGGAGCAGGGGAAGGGCCCCGTTCAGGCCCCACAGATGCTAGGTCAAGTTCATCCCACCACGGGCCCTTTGTCTTGCAGGACCATCAAGGTGGAGGTGTACGACTGGGATCGCGATGGCAGGTAAGCAGGCAGGAGGACAAAAGGTGAGCAGGGATGGGGACAGCTCTGGGGGCGAGAGGGTCTTCCCGTGGGAGGTCCCCTGCTCCAGTGGCTTATCCCTGCCCAGCTCCACTGAAGCACCAGAGGCTCTGTGACCTGCATGACAGGTTCCAGGGGCATAAGAGGCCTCTTTTCCCAAAATAGCTGCCTAGCGGCTGGCCAGTGACTACAATCTCCTTACATTTGGGAGAATTAGGATTTTCTGAAATGTGCATATCCTAATGTACAGAAACTAGCAGCCCCCGAGCGACCCCCCCGAGCATTCATGGATGTGTTCTCTGTGTGAGGCTAAGCACACAGAGGCCCGGGTGACCGGGCACAGAAGACAAGCTCAGCCCTCAGAGACTCCCCCGAATCTAGTGGGGAGGCCCTTGGTGCATCAGAGGATCTGTTTGCAGGGAGCAGGCCCTGAGGGAGTCGGCTTTGGGAAGTGTAAGCTTTTTATTTTTTTTAAGTTTATTTATTTTGAGACACAGAGCAGGGGAGGGGCAGAGAGAGCAGGAGAGAGAGAATCCCAAGCAGGCTCCGCATTGTCAGCAGACAGCCCGACTCATGAACCGTGAGATCATGACCTGAGCCGAAACCACGAAGTATGCTTACTAAGACTGAGCCACCCGGGCGCCCCGGGAAATGCAAGCTTTGACACACTTGAATGGTCTCCATAGCCACGAAGCAGTACCTGAGTAGGGCCAAGCCTGGCCAGTAGGGTGGCACTTTCTAGTTGGGTTTTGGGAGGTCAGTGCCCTCCCTGTCTGTGAATGTGCTCCCAGGGAGCAGCCTCACTGGGAATTCACAGATGAGGACCAGAAGGGGCCTCCTGTGGCTGTAGTCCAGAAACCTCACTGGCTCCTACTTGTCTGTTGGACCAAAGCCAAATACGCCCTGACGTTTGTGACTCCTCCATTCTGTGGAACTGCCAGGGGCGTTGCAGAGGCCCGTACTCCTTATCGATGCCTCTCAAGTCTGCGACGTGGATAGGAGGTACTGTAAAGGGCTGTGCGGACAGCTCTAAGTTAGGCCCTGGCCGGGCCAAGTAGCTCACCTTTCCCCAAGGCCTTCCAAGAGAGGACACCAGTGCCCCAGCACCTGTAAACTCGCTCTGTCCCCCTGTCCTCCCCTCTTCAACCACATCACAGGCACGTCAGCTCCATGTTTCCACCCATGATTTGCTTCATCTTACCCGGGAGCTCCCCATATTTCTCCTTCACTGGGGAAAACTGGGGACAGCCACCAGATGCCGTAGAGGCCTGTCATCGAGGAGCTCATGGTCCGAATGCAGAGAGCTAGAAATATGTAGTCAAAATACAGTGTGGACTCAAGGCAGAGCCAGGCCCCGGGGACACGCCTTGGGCATCACTCCCTGGAAGGCACTCTAGGTTCCCTCTACCAGGGACAGTGACAGTGGGGGCAGTCCCGGGAGGTGTGGCCGCCGCAGAAAACACCTCCAGCTGCCTGGGTGGACGTAGCGTAAATGGCCTTTTCAAAAAGTGTCATTGGGAAAATGTCCAAATACGCAGAAAGACAGGCGAGTTTAATGAATGCTTTTAAGCCTATCATCTGAATTTTACAAGTGTTACATGTTGCCACATTTGCTTTATCTGTGTTTTGCTGATGTAGTTTAAATTACAGACATCAAGGCGTTTTTACCCCTAAATATCTCATTGAG
Source organism: Prionailurus viverrinus (assembly GCF_022837055.1). Taxonomy (NCBI): domain Eukaryota; kingdom Metazoa; phylum Chordata; class Mammalia; order Carnivora; family Felidae; genus Prionailurus; species Prionailurus viverrinus. Next base: position 35,345,460 of record NC_062565.1, on the reverse strand, counting down.
AACGTCTAAAAAATAAGGACCTTTTTCTACATAACTGCGAATGCCATTATCACACCTGACGCACGGAACAATCATTCTTGAATACCACCGAATATTCGTTTCATATTTAAATTTCTCCAGTTGTCCTCAAAATCCCTTGCACGGCTGGCTTGTTCCGACAAGAACCCGAGTCCCGTCGTCCGGGGCCCTGCACTTTGCTAGGTGACCCCTGGGTTTCCCTACACATGGGTGACCCTGGACACTTCCCCAGGGACCCAGCTTCTCTGCTGGCATGCGCCCCTGCAGCAGGGGCCCCAAGCAGAATGGGGAGCCAGGGGAAGGGATGTGGGAGGCGGGGAGGTGGGCAGAGGCCAGGCGCGGCCTGGGCCGCTTGGTCTCAGCGGCAGCCCTTCCCTTGCAGCCACGACTTCATCGGGGAGTTCACCACCAGCTACCGGGAGCTGGCCCGTGGGCAGAGCCAGTTCAACATCTACGAGGTGAGGTGGGCGCCCTGGGGGCTGGGGTCTGCTCTGATAATACATGACTCCAGGGGGCCATGTGTGGGGCTGGGGTATTTGCACGCTCTCCCGAGAGGTGGGTGTTATTGTCCATTTTACAGTTAAGGAGCCTGAGTCTCGGAGAAGTTGGGGAATTTGCCCAAAGACATGCGGTTCAGTAAGTGGAAAATCAAAAGGCAAACAGTGTTGACGTGTCTGGCTCCAAATCACTGGGTAGCAGTTGGAGCCTGCTGGCCAGGGAGAGGGGACAGCTGTGGAGGGGCCTCCACAGAGTACTTCCAACAAGGTGGGGGGTAGGGGTGCGGGGGTGGGTGGGTGGGGGACATTATCAGAAGGCTCTGAGGCCGGAGACCCAAGGTCCTGAGTTCAAGGTGGCCCTCTGCCTTCATTCAGACCAGTCTCAGGGCCTGCTGAATATCTTAACTTTTCTGGAAGGAAAGAGTCAGAGGAACGGGAGTCAGGATCCCTCCACCGGGACCTGGAGAACCTGGGACAAGGCCCCCAGTCTTTCGGGAGATGATAGTGTTCGCCCTTAAAGGACACTTTCTGCTGCTGAGCCTTTGTGTGTGGGTGTGCTCGCCCTCCCGGGATGGCCTCCCACCTTCCAAATCTGGCCGAGTTCCACCTCCTCTGGTGGCCTTCCCAGCCACTCCGGCCTCATGCTTCCTCCCTGGGAACTTCATGCTTCCTCCCTGGGAACTTCATGCACGGTTCATGCTAGACCAGCTTAACTGCAGATACTTATAACCCTAATAACCACTTGGGTCCCTACCCTGACGCTACCACGTCCTAGCTACGTGACCTGGGCTAAGTTCCTGAACCACTCTGCGCCATGCATACTGAGAATTAAATAAGTCACTAGACCAGTGCCTGGCCCCTAGTGAGCGTTGTTATTATTACATCACTGCTGTCTTCCAGCATCATCTGTTGAGCGTCTGTGTGCCAAGAGATTTACATTTCACCACGGCCCTACAGTTGGGCTCTCTCCTCACATTAGCAGCCACTCAGCTAGTGAAGTTGAAGAACAGGCCTTGACTTCCGTCTCGCTGAGTCTGAATCGCCCCACGCTTTCTTCACCCCCTCCCCCTGTGTCTGGGTTCTGAGTGGGCAGGTCTCGTGTTCCGGTTAGACAGAAGCTCCCTAAGGGCAGGCCAGGTGACAGCCCTTTCTGTGGCCTCCTGTCGTGTTGGCCCCGGGCAGCACTGGGCACCCAGCAGGTGCTGATGATCCGTGCACACACTTGAACGAGGCCATTGTGAAGATAGAGCGTGGGTGAATTTCTTTGAAAGGGCTCTGATCCTCACAGTTAATTGCTTTGTTTTCTGCATCAGCCAAGGGAAGGGCTGTGTTTGTTCCCCCACCAGGCAGAGAGAAGCAGGCCCCATCCTTTCCTTCTCTGGCTTCCTTTAAGGAGATTTTTAGGGAAGTGAAGCGAAGGGATTACATCTTTGGGAGTTTGGCTTTTAAGGGTGCTTGACAGGCTCTGAAGAGGCCATGATCTCTCAAGCTCAAAGCAGACAAGGTTGGGTTGACTTGTTTTCCCCATCAGAAACACCATCAGGTAGAAAAGGAATTCAACTCTGGCAGGGCTTGCAGTATGGGGCGGGGGTCACTGAAAGGCCTTTCTAGAGTCCAAATTGCCTGAAGGGAAAACAAGGCTTCTGTCAGGAAAGACCCTTCTCTTGGGCCCCGGCATCCCCCTGGGTGTCTGACTCCTATGTCCAGCTGTCTGCTGGCCACTCCTCAGACTCAGCCTTCTCAAACTGAAGGCCTCTCCACAGCTGTCCCCTCTCCCTGGCCAGCAGGCTCCAACTCCTGGGCGGTCGTCATGGGGGGCACTCGGGAGTCACCCTTGACACCTCTTGCCCCTCACCCCACATACAGTCCACAACTGAATCCTACCACCTACACATTCTGACATTTGTTCCCTCCATTCCCATTCACCTCCACCGCCATGATCTCCCCCGCGTGGGGGGCTTTGCAACGGCCCCCTAACGGCCTTCCCACCTCCTACCGTCCTCCACTCAGTAATCCAAGGGCTCCTCCAAAATGGCAATCTGACCACCTCGCTGCCCTCCTTAACCCTTGGCTGTGCATCCCCCCTACTGCGTCAGCCCGGTTCATGCAGAGGAGTGGGGAGGAGGTTCCGAAAGACGCCCTCACCCCAGCTGAGAGTCTGCAGAGCCCTTTACCCACAGGGTAAGAGTCCAAGCTCCTCCACACCCCAGCAGCCTGCAATCTGCAACCAGTGGGCGTGCATAAGTAAACTCACATATACCCCTAGGAGGCTCTGGGGTCTTGCCCCTTCCCTCCCTGCCTACCGCCACTGTCAGCCCCATTATGCTGTCCAAGGCTCTCTGAACCGCCCTGCTGGCTCAGCCTCTGTGCTTCACTCCATGGTGCCTCCCCTGGGGCTCCCTTAGCTTTTCTTCACTTGGTTGGGTCTGTGGATCTTTGGAGACTCCCTTTGGGTCTTATTCCTCCTCCAGGAAGCCTTCTCTGCCTGCACACGCACTCCACCCCCAAAGTCTGAAGTAAATACCTCTCCTCGGTGCTCCTATGCACCCCCCACCCCCTGGCTATTACCTGTTTGTCAAGCTTCCTATCCCCTCAAGGACCATGACGTCCTCAAGGGTGGGGGCAGTGTCTCACTCCCTATTCCCAAAGCCGGCACAGCTCCTGGCCCCTGAGAGCCATTCAGGGACTTGCCTGCACAGGAGGGCCCACCCCAGACTTGCCCTGGGGGGCCGTCGGGACCCTGGGGGTGTGAAGAGAGGGCGAGGAGAAGGCGGAGAATTCCAGCCTGGGAGTTGGGAGATTCCCTGGCTGGCCCCCAGGGGGCGATGGTCCCCCACGTGGAACTTCAGGGTGCAGCCATTTAGGGCCGGAGAGGTTGGTACCGTCGGGTGAGGGTGGGGTGCTGGGAGGGCATGAAACCTCAGAATAAACAGGGCGTTTCTTCAGTGCCCACTTCACATGAGGATCTGAGAACAAAACATTGCTTTAATATTAAAACAGTTATAATTAGAGAGTGGAAATGTGGGATACAGGCTAATTTAAAGGTAACCCAGAAGACTTCAAAGAAATGTGCTTGTGGCCAGGTCCTTGGGCGACACCCAGCCCCCCAGGAGTCCATGTTTATTCTCCTCAGCTGGGAGGAGACTTTGGAATAAAAGTTTGAGGTGTATTCAGTTCTAAAAGTTCCACACCTTTATGGGACAGATTGAGAAACTGAGGCACAGTGCAGGGTTGGAGCTGGCCTACTACATGGTTTTCCCGTGAACGTGTCTGTGACCAACACATCATCTGAGTGGCCTTCGTACCTGTGGAGGCTCTGAGGTTGTCATGGGCTCTCTCCCCAGGCTCGCAAATTTCCACCTGCAGAGCTGTGGCCAGCCTTCCCACCTGAACTTCCCACCTAGGACCAGCTCTTCCTTCCTTCTGTGTCTACCTGGTCAACCCTGACCCCTTTTCTGCTCCCGCAGCCATGCCCCGGGCCCAAGACCTGTGTTGACTTCTTGACAATGCTGTTTTGCCATAGCTCACTACCTGTTCCGGCAACCCGCTCATGACCTCTCACGTGGACTAGTGGGGGCGGTAGGGGTCATAGTAATAAAAATTAATAGCAGCTAACACTTATATAGTATTTGCTACATTGTGGACCATGTCCTAAACACTTTGCTTGTATTGACCTATTTAATCGTCATACCTTTCTATAAGGTAGGTACTTTTTATTCCCTGAAACCCAGGGACGTTAAGTAACTTGCCTACGGTCACACAGCCAGTAGATGGCAGAACCAAGGGGGTAAACATACCCCTGATGTCTCTCCTTCTCCCCTCCCCTCCCCTTCCAGCATCCTAGAACCTGTGATCTTGCCCCTGCTAGTTTAGAAGTCATCAGACATTTAGCTTGGCCCCTCTAGGCTCTCTGCCAGCCAGCCCAGTTTACTCTTCCACTCTGTGGCCCTGCAGTCAAAATGGACCCCAGTTCTGTGCCCGCCCCCTGCCTCCCCCCACCCCCTGCAACTATCTCCTCTGACTGGAATGCCCTCCCTCCGTCTCCCCGTGCCCCAAACCCTTCCTGTCCTCAGCACCTGCCTTCAACACCACCTGTCCCGGGGAGCCTTACTGATGCTGGACCTAGAACAGTCCTTCTTTCCTCCAACTCCCTTCACATTTCTGGCTCCCCTTTTTGGTATCTCTTGTCCTGTATCTCCCTAGGACGTATCTTTCTCCAATTGGAGTGAAGGTTCTAGAAGAGAAACTGGTATCCCCCACTCCCCCCGCCCCAGAAGTATTTGTGAAGGAATGTGTTTGTATTTGTTATCAAGGTGACACCCAGGTAGGCAGGAAGGCGGGCTGAGGGCTGGAACCTGGTTTCCAGTTTGATCACTACCCAGAGCAGCTGTGTGACCTTAGGCAAGTCCCTGTCCCTGTCCCTTCATTTCCTTATCTCCAGAAATGGATAGCAACTCTCATCCCGACAGAAGAGGCCTCTGCTAAAGACAGAGCTGGCCACCCCTGGGGAGATGGTGGGGGTGGGGGGATGAATTCACCAGGAACCTGTAGAGGACCTAGGGTGTGAAAATCAAACCACCTTGCTTCCTTTGATGGGAGATTAGGGAAAGGCTGGGCCTGAGCTTCCCAGGTGAAAACAAAAGAGCTGGTGAGGCTCAAGCCCAGTACGGATGTGGCAGGTGTGAAATCCCCCTGGAGGGTTCTGGTCCTCCTCATTCACCCAGGGCTTCTCAGCCGTGGTTCTGCCTACATCTTGGACTCGATGATTTCCTGTGATGGGGGCTGCCCTGTGCACTCCAAGATGTTTCACAGCATCCCTTGCCTCTACCTTCTCCCCCCAGTGTGACAACCAAAATATCTCCAAACATTGCCAAATGCCTGGGAGGGGGGAGGTGGCGGGCAGTTGAGACCACTGAGTTAAGCCCAGCAACAAGTGATTTTTTTTTTTTTTTAGCATCTACTAAATATGCCCCTAGGTCTGTGATATATTCTCTGATGACAGGTCTGGTTTGGAATGAGAGCTTTCACATGAAGAACAGTTAAGGAAATTCTAACTGCAGTGTTGGGGGGAGGGGGGAGCCTCAAAGGCCTCTGGGCAGCAGTAGGGCTGGATCTCAGGGAGGGGGAATTGGTGGAGGAAGGAGGGGAAGGCATTTGGGGTGAGGGGAGCAGCCTGAGCCAACACACAAGGGCAGGCGCAGACAGGGCCCCTTTGCAACATCGAACCTCCTTTGGCTGCTTTGGGTGGAGGGCGTGTTTGGGGGAGCAGTGGGGAAGAAGATTAAATAAATATTACTCCTGTTGTGTTTGGTCGTGGAACACTGGGTCTAATCAGGAAGCTCGCGTGTATAAATCTAAATGCCGATCTCTCATAAAACCTCCCGGGACCCTCCCCTCCCCTGGACCCCACATTCTGCTGGCTGGGGCTGGGGCCATACTCTGGGGTCGTTAGAAGCTCTGGGGGCCCAGCCCTGACTGCTTGGAAACACTCCTTCTTATCCTGTGACTGTTTTCTCTTGCAGGTGGTAAACCCCAAAAAGAAAATGAAGAAAAAGAAATACGTGAATTCTGGCACAGTGAGTGGCACCCGCCGCCCCCCACCCCCACCCCCACCCCCGCCGCCCCCTGCAGCCAGGCATAGACATCCTGAGGTCCAAGCTAGGTCTGGTGTCAGGAGTGGCGCATGTCTGCGTGGTGGGCTTGTGCAGAGTGTGGGAACCAGACGTGGGGCGTTGGGGGTGGGGAGGGGTGGGGCCGATGGAGCCTCCCCCCTGGGGGGAGATAGTAGATGTCGATGTAGATGGTGTAGGCCATACCTGTGACACAGAATGAGAAATTCCCATGGGGACTTCCTGTAGAAAGGAAGCAGAAAAGGAGTAGAGGCCCTTGCTGTGGGAAATTCCCCACCCCGGTGCTTTTTCATAGGTTGTTTCCTTGAGAGGCAGACTTTACCATCCCTTTGTCATGAAAGAGGAAACCAAGGCTGCAGGCAGGGAAGTGACTCGCCCAAGGTCACAGAGGCAGAAAGTCACAACCAAGGTCGTAGCTAGAGATGTCAGTGAGCACAGTAGTTAAACTGAGCGCTGGCAGCCGGCACTGCTCCTGTTTACCACGACCATCCTAGGATCACACTAGCCCCGTGGCTTCCGGGGGCTGATCTTCAGGACATTCGTGCATTTATCCAACAAATGTTTACTGAGCACTGTCATGTTCTAGCCATGAGGGATACAGCTGGGAACAAGACAGACTCAAATCTTTGCCCTTCTGTTACTTATATTTTAGTGGGGGAGACAGAAAACATATATATATATATATATATACACACACACACACACACACACACACACACACACACATACATACATATATCTGTATTTGTCCTGTGGTTTTGAGTGCTGTAGAAAAAAGTACACAAAAGGTAAAGTGTTGGGGAATGCCAGAGACAAAATAACTATTTGATGTCAAGTAATTAAAGAAAGCTTTTCTCTGAGAAGGTGATATTAGAGCAGAGATTCAAAGAAGGGGAGGGAGCAAGTATTGAGGATATTGGGGAAAGAGAATTCTAGCTGTAGGGATCAGCATGTACAAAGGCCCTGAGGCGGAGCCCACAGTGCACTTCTAGAACAAGCCAGCATCTTTGCCCTGCAAATACATTCAAGATTTGTACCCTTCGTGTCCCTCTGTGCTGTAGATGTCCACAGCCCCATCTGCAAATGCAGCCACACTTACTCATTAGAGTTAAGCAAACTGCACCTCCAGACCCAGAAGAGGTCCTAGTCAGGGAGCTCTGGGGTTCCTCTGAGGAACCTTATTTTCTCCATCTGTAAAATGGGGCGAATAAATCATCCCTGCCCGGCTTACTGCGCTGGGTGGCTGTGACAGACAGATGGAGACGCAGGCCTGCAAACTGCAAATTACTCTGCTCATTCAAAGGGGACTGATTGTAACTGTTTCTCAGTCAGGAGAATGTTGGAGTAATAGTTCCTTTGTCCAAAGCTGCAGTGTGTCTGCTGCGTGCTGTCAGCATTGGGGACAGGATCATTCTTCATGTCCCAGGACCTCCCTGTGCGTCGTGGGGCGCTTAGCACCCCTGGTCTCAGCCATGGCTACCAGTAGAGCCCAGGCATTGGCAGAGCCCCAGAACTTTCCTACACATTCCCATGCCCCTAGGGGAGGCGGCACCTTCCCCAGCTGAGAAATCTCAGATGTACTGCTAAAAAAAAAAAAAGTTTGAAAACCATCGATCTCGTTCCGTTTTCTCAGAGATAAGGAAACTGAGGCCCAGAGAGGGGACATGATTTGTTTCAGGTCAGTCTTCACCGTAACAAATCAGTCAGGGTCCAGGATGCTTATTAAAATGCTTGTGCCCTGTCCAGTTCTCTGGGGTTCCATATCAGGAGGCTCGGGAACCCGTGTATAAAGCTTCTCATACTTAATTTCCTGTGTGCAGAATCTTCGGGGGATCTTGTTAACGTGCCACGAATCTGCATGTCTGCATTCTAAGCAGCATCAAGGTGCTACTGCTGCTGCTACTGGTCCAGGGACCACACTCTGAGCAACAAAGTCCCTGGGTGAATCCATATGGTCAGGCAGGTTAGGGAGCTGCCTCAGCCCAGAGCCTTGTGGGGGGCAGTGGGGTTCAACCCCGGCTGTCGGTTAGACTCATGTGAGGAGCTAAAAAAAGATCCAGGGCAAGAGCCCTACCCCCAAAACGGAAACGGATGTAATTGGTTTGGGGGTCCCCTGGTCCTTGGGGGACCAGGCTGCAAGATGATCATTGGTCATCTGGTGACCGCTGGCCAGGGTAGAGGCCACTGCCATGGTCCACTGCTAGTGAAAGGAGGCTTTGTCCGTCCGGGTGCCTGACACCATAACCACAGCAGGTAGGGGTCTCCGAGGCCCAGCTCAGCACCCACAGACCTTCCCATTATTTGGGCTGATGTCAAGCAGAGGCCCTCCCTGGCCTACCCAGAGAGTTGGTAACGATAGCAGAATCTGCACCAGTAGGGGCTTCCCCAAATTCTAGGGTAGAGTTCTCTGGCACAGGTAATAGGTCCCCTGTCCCAGTCTTGCCTCATTTAATTGGTTTTGGCAGCCAGGCTTTCACTTGTCTCCATGATCCTAAATCATTATTGTAGCGAAGTGCCAGGTAGCTGCCTGTCTTGGCAGAGCTGATGCCAAAGCCGCCAGGAGGCATAGGTCGAAAGGCATCTGCTCTGAAGGGGGGCCCCCCCCCATCAGGTACCTCCAGGGAGAGAACAGGCTGCTTATGAGGGTCTCAGGGCTGAGAAGGCAGGGATCACGAGACACCAGAGGGATGAGTCGGGACAAGTAAGGTTTAAGAGAAGCGCAGACCAAAGAGTAGGTCGACAGTTAGCAGGACATGGAAGGGTGGAGCTAGTCAGCTTTGGCAGGTTTTCAGACCTGTGTCAGGAAGACCCCCTTGCCCTCCACACTCCACATCGGTGTCCACTTAGGGAAAACTCGTGCTCTTGGCTTGACCCCTGTGCCCCAGTGACAGAGGCAGGGCCCTCCTAGGATGCAGTTTGGCATCAAGGTCAAGAGTGCAGGCTCTGGAGTCAGACCGACCAGGGTTCCAGTCTCACTCAGCCGTGTCCCGGGCAGATGGCATGACCTGTTTGAAGCCAGTTTCCTTGGCTATAAAATGGGACCACAGCTGCACTTCTAGGGTCGTTGTGGGTACTGTATGCAGTGGGGTCTGCAGAAGTGGCCTGCTGTGTGCCCCCTGACTCTCAGCAAACCGTCTCCCCCAAACCCTGGGCTCCCCGCTGACCAAGCTGCCTTTTGTTTTCAAGGTCACGCTGCTTTCCTTTGCGGTGGAGTCCGAGTGCACATTTCTTGACTACATCAAAGGAGGGTGAGAAGAGATCCAGCCCGGTTTCTTTGGCTTCAGGGAGAGGAAGGGGGCCCCGCCCATCGACATGAGCAGCTCTAGCCCCAAGCTGGCCTCTTTGAGGCCCCAGACGTAGCCTGTGAGCCCTGAGCAAACACCCATTTCTGGCCTCAAACAACTCGCCCGGAGCCGTGCATGTCCCTGGATCCTGAGTGGCCGGAGAGGAGGCTCCTGAGCTGTGGAGGCTCCAGCCTGGGTCACATCAGGTTCCCTTGCAGGGATGGGATCTGGAGGTGGTAGGGACTCCGTGGCAAAGAGAACTAAGGGCTTAGGGAGGTGGTGGAAAGAGCCCTGGACTAGGAGTTAGGAGGCCCAGGCTCTCTGCCCTTCTTAGCCACTTGCTAATTTAGCCCCATTACTTTGGGCAGGTCGCTTTCCCTCCCTTCGTATCAGTTGCTTCCTTTACACACACAGAAGTTGGAGTCAAGTGAATTCTAATGGTCCTTCCTTCTCTGAGCTGCTGATACCTGGTCTTTCAGGGAGGCTGGGGGGGGTGGGGTGGGGGGTGGGCAATGATTAACCTGCCCAGTGTCATCAAGGACATACAAGGGACAGGAGGCATTGGGGGCTGAGCCATCAGATGGTCCCAGGTGGTCAGACACGAGTGTAAGAAGCAGAAAGAGCCAGAGGGGTTGGCATCCAGGCCGAGGCAGGCAGGGAAGCCTGGAGGCTCCAGCCAACAGCTTGCGGAAAGAGAGTCTGACTCCAAGGTGAGGTTAGTGTGCTCCCTGCCAGAACAGGTGCCAGGTCAGGGTGTGGGAAGCCGAGAGCCCACAGGTGCTGGCAGGTGAGTGACTACACCTGTCTGGAAAGAAGACAGGGCAGGTGCCAAAGGCTCATCCCAGCCAAGTGGGCACTTGGCTGCCGGGCTCTCCAGGGCAAAGGGAAAAGTCAGGCCCTGGGAAGCCACACTTACTCTCCCATGACACCACTCCCTGTCGCCTTGAAACTGGTTTCAAGGTTGCGAGCTTTCCTACCCACTGAGCACACACCTGCCTGCGGTCACCCAGAGGCCCCCCCGCCCCGCTGCCCCCCGCCCCCGCCTCTCCTCTGAGCCTACTCCAGACCCTGCCCTTGCTCCCATCCCCCATCAAAACTGCCCTGTTCTCTATCCCATCAAGCATTCCATGGCACCTGCTAATTCTCAAGCAGTCCACATCCTGTTTCTCCTCATTTGCATAGTGCCCCCAATTTACAGAGCACAGTGGGCAGGGTGAGGATGATTATCTCCCATTTTACATAACTTGCCCGTGGCCACACGCCCAGCCAGCAGCAGGGTTCCTCTGTCGCCACATGCTGCATTTCTTCCACAGTAATGAATAATCGTGGCCCTGCCTGCCTCACAGCTACCAGGTGGGGTGTGACGCAGGCGGAGACAGTGGAGTTAAAGGGTTGGGTGCCTCGATGTCTCATGGAGGAGCCCTCAGAGGCTGCTGGCGCCTCCCTGGCCCTCCCCCACACCTCCCTCCGCCCTCCCCAGAGACTTGAGCCAGAGAGCTGGCTCGGGGGAGTGAGAGCTCCACGTACGTGTCCAGGCAGGCAGCCGATGGATGGATGCTCTTGTCCCGGGATCCTCTCTGGACCTGGAGAGAGGGATTGGCCACCTCTGCCCGGTGTCAGAGGGAGCAGCTTGCTCAGCAGCCTGCCTTCTGCCCTGCTCTGCCCTTAGGCGGGAGAGGCGAGCCCGCAGGGAGCAGCTGTCCCCTAACTGTACCTGCTTTCCAGCCCCTTCCTTCCCTGAGTCGTTTCAGAACCCAGAGCAGGGGAAGACCAGTTAAGGAATGAGGCTTGCCTCTCCCCTCACCCTTATTTGGAAGAGCCGGGCCGGTGGGTGTCCCTCAGCTGTGGTCCCATAGGCGAGAACCACCCTCGCAATAGTGGCCCTGGGAGCAGAGCTCTTAGCCTCCAAGTGTCTCCCGTCCTCTAACAAAGACACGATCTGTCTATTCCCCAGTGAGACATGACCACAAAGAGATGAATAGGGTCGGTCAACTGCTATAACAGATAATCCTGTGACCTCAAGGCTTAATACAAAACAACGGTTTATTTTTCATTCATGGGGTGGCGGGGATGGGTGAGACGCTCTACACAGTCAGTGAGGGACCCAGGCTCTTGCCTCCTGGTGGCTGCATCCCTCGCAGATGTTGGAGTACACTGGATGCTGTGCCTCCAGGCAGCAGGCGAGGGGAAAGAGCGTGGGCTGGACCGTCTCTGGCCAGCAGACCCTGGCTTGGGTCTCCCGCTAACCGTGTCCTTCATCCTTCCTAGGGGACGATGGTCCCGTGAGCAGCAGCTCATCTGTGGTCAGGTGGGGAGAGGGCTTTGGCTTCTGAGAGGTGCCGTCTGCTGAATGCAGATGAAGCGAGCCTGGCCCCATCTTACATCACCCCAACTGGGACCCACCAGAAGGGTGTCCCCAGGTGTGATCCCAGAACCCCGTCTTCAGAATCCATCCCTGGATGAGGGCAGGGAATGTCTGTTGAGGGAATGTCTGTTGAAGAAGCAGATTCTGAGGCCCCATCTCAGACCCAACTGAACTGGCATCCTTTGGAGTGGGGCCCTGGGACCTTCTTCTTAAACAAATTCCCCTGGTGACTCTGTGGTCACTAGAACCACGAGACTAGACGTTATCAGGTTCACGTCGTGTCGGCTTTGTTCTTTAATTTTTTTTTTAATGTTTATTTATTATTGAGAGGCAGACACAGAGTGTGAGCAGGGGAGGGGCAGAGAGAGAGGGAGACACAGAATCCGAAGCAGGCTCCAGGCTCCGAGCTGTCAGCACAGAGCCTGATGCGGGGCTCGAACTCAAAAACTGTGAGATCGTGACCTGAGCTGAAGCCGGACGCTTAACCGACTGAGCCACCCAGATGCCCCTTGTCGGCTTTGTTCTGTCAGCATCTAGCACAGAACCTAGAACAGCCAAACCCTCAGAAAGCTTCCACCCTGAATCTGAAGCCTCAAAACCAAACCTTTTATTACAGAAAAATTCCAAATACATGCAAAAGTAGAGAGAAGGCGTAATGAGACCCCAAATACCCTTCACCCAGATTCAACAGTTACCAACTGCTGGCCAGCCTTGTTCCATGCATGCATGCTTCCTTTCACCCAGTTAGTTTAATTTAAATGTTTATTTTTGAGAGAGAGAGAGAGAGAGAGAGAGAGTGCAAGCAGGGGAAGGGCAGAGAGAGAGGGGGACAGAGGATCTGAAGCGGCTCTACACCAACAGCAGTGAGCCTGATGTGGGGCTCCAGCTCACAAACTGGGAGATCATGACCCGAGCTGAAGTCAGACTGTCAACCAACTGAGCCATCCAGGCGCCCCTCATCCAATTATTTTGAAGCAAATCTCAGACATCATATTTCATTCCCCCAAATACTTCAGGATATAGCTCTAAAATATAAGGACTTTTTTTTTTTTTTTTTTTTTTTTTTGAGACAGAGAGAGACACAGCATGAGCAGGGGAGGGGCAGAGAGACAGGGAAACAGAATCCGAAGCAGGTTCCAGGTTCTGAGCTGTCAGCACAGAGCCTGACACGGGGCTCAAACTCATGAACAGTGAGATCATGACCTGAGCTGAAGTCGGACACTTAACCGACTGAGCCACCCAGGCGCCCCTAAAATTTAAGGACTTTCTTTTTTTTAATAAAAGAAATTAGATTTTATTTATTTATATTTACTTTTTAATGTTTATTTTTGAGAGAGAGAGAGAGGAGAGAGATCACAAGTGGAGGAGGGGTAGAGACAGAGAGGGAGACAGAATCTGAAGCAGGCTCCAAGCTGTCAGTGGAGAGCCCGACGTGGGGTTCAAACCCACGAATCTGTGAGATCATAACCTGAGCTGAAGTCGGATGCTTAACCGACTGAGCCACCCAGGCGCCCCTATTTTATTTTTTTAAAAGATTTCATTTTTAAGCAATCTCTACACCCAATGTGGGGCTCGAACTTACGTCCCCAACATCAAGAGTTGCATGCTCTACCAACTGAGCCAGCCAGGGGCCCCAAGGACTTTCTCTTTGTAAAATGTACCCATAATACCATAATTACACCTACAAATCAAACAGTTCCTTAATACCAAAGACCTTTTCAGTGTTCGAATTTCCCCCATTGTCTTACTTAATTGGCTTGTTTGAATCAGAAATCCAGGTAAGATCAATATATTGCGATTGGTCCATTTGTCCCTTAATTCTCTTTTTATCTGTTGATTCCCCCAAGTACCTGAGGCTTTGCTGAAACAGATTCCTGCTCCCCGCCAAGGGATTCTGATTCACGAGGTCTGCAGGGGGCCTGGACTCCTCACTGCTGCCCCCAGACTGGCTTTTCTGGCTGCATCCCCCTGCTGTCATTTAACATGTTCTTCTGTCCCTTATATTTCCTGTAAACAACTGGGAGATCTGGAAGTTCAGTAGGATTCACGTTCCAGCTTTTGGCAAGGCAGCATCATAAGTGGGGTGTTGTTCTTCCCTCAGAGATGCACAATATCTCTGTCTCTCTTTTTTTGTCAAGTAAGCGTGAACCCCGAATCTGACTCCAAATTTGAACCAGAAACACAGTGGGACCCTACTTCACCTAACTCAGGCGGGTCCAGGCGCAGGGTTGGGAGAATAAATAAGTCATCGTCACCAGGTGTCCACATGGAAAGGAATCATCCTCAAAGAACTTTCGCACTGCCTACCTCTTATACTCACAACAATCCTCTGGGGGGAGGCTGTGGCTGGGATTACTATCCCTGTTTTCCAGAGCTGGGAGCAAGGGACTCCACCAAAGTCACATGCCTGGCAAGCCGTGGGGCTGGGGTGGAAGCCAGATTGCCGCCTGTCCAGCTAACTCCCCTGCTCCTCTTCCTCTTTTAGGACCCAGATCAACTTCACGGTGGCCATCGATTTCACGGCCTCCAATGGTGAGTGGGGGATGGGCAGAGGAGCTGGCGTGGGGCTGGGGCTGGGGCTGGAAAGGGATGGGGGGTACTTTTCAGAGCTATCGTGGTTGGTCCTAGCTGGGAGCCAGATCTCCCATATTCTCTGGCCTCATCCTCATCAAAAAGAAGGTACTTAAGCCTGGAGAGCCAAAGTATAATCAAGATGGCAAAGGCATCCCCAGACTGGACCATGGTCTAATAAATCTGGGCTCTGGACCTATGTGCCCTGAGGCACAGCCTTGCCCTTGAGGGCACCCGGTCTTCCTGCAAGGATAGGGCAGTGCTGCTCTGGGCCCACAAACAGCACATGGAGAAAAAGTGTTTCCTCATGGGATTAAACCTCACATCCTTTGTGCAGGCCAACTTTCAGGCCGAGCAGAGCTCTGTGGTCCTCAGCGAGGGCAGGAGCCCCCAGTTCCCACCCTTGCTGGGGCTGTCCCAGCTCCCTTCCCTCCTCTGACCTCGGTTGGGCTATGACCGAGTCACCAGGAACAATCAGTGCCCCACTTTACACTGTTAGAAACTTCACAACCTTCCTTGGAGTCTGGACCTCCATTAGCGGTGCTCAGTGCCCATTTCCGTGTCTATCAGCAGGAGCCCAGGTTTTGGCCTCCTCAGGTGGACCCTAGCATCCTAGAGCGGTAGGAAGTCAGAGCTGGAAGGGGCCTTGTCATTACAATGAGGGGAGTTCCAGTAACACATCACGACTCCTCACAACAATCCCAGGAGGTGAGACTATTATCCCCACTCTAAGCACGAGGAACTGAGGCTGAGAGGTTAAGGAACCATCCACGAGCACACAGATAGAGACAGGATCTGTACCTTGGCAGTCTGTGCCAGAGTGCCCCTCATTAATAAACAAATAAGTAAAATGCGGGCATTATCAGTGGTGACAAGGGCTATGGAGAAAATGTAAGCAGGAAGAGGGACAGGGAGCGTTGGGGGAGGCTGTAATTTTCAGGAGTCTGCTCAGGAAGACCACACACCATGTACACATTTATAGAAAAGTGTCCCAGAGGGAACCACCATTGCAGAGGCCATGAGGTGGGGCTGGTAAGGGGCCAGGCCTGAGTGGGTGATAGGAGGGGGTGGCAGGAGGCCAGGAGGGAGGTAAGCAGAGGCCAGACCCCGTGGGGCCTGTGGGCACCCCCCGGTTGGGACTGGGTGGGATAGGAGCATGGGAGCATTTGGAGGAGAGAAGAGGCATGATCTAGCTGCCTGGGGTTTGACAGGCTCGTCTGGCTGGACGGCAGGCCCCAGGGCAGAGGCCGAGAGCTGGGCTGGGTGGCTGGTGGTGTCACAGAGCTGGGGACAGCAGATGGGATTCTGCATATATTTTGAAGGTTTAGCAACCAGGAGTTACTAAAGGATTGAAGGTGTGGCAAGAGAGAAAGGAGTCAAGGGTAAATAAATCAAATTAGGGGTGCCTTGGGCACCCCCCCACTGCATTCTGAGCCCGGGGTGCTTGGAGCGTCAACACCAGCAAATGTTCCCGTGTCCCGTGTTGCAGGGAACCCCTCGCAGTCCACATCCCTGCACTACATGAGCCCCTACCAGCTGAACGCCTATGCACTGGCGCTGACTGCCGTCGGGGAGATCATCCAGCACTATGACAGCGACAAGATGTTCCCTGCCCTTGGCTTCGGGGCCAAGCTACCCCCTGATGGAAGGGTGTCCCACGAGTTCCCGCTGGTAGGAGGTCCTGGGAGGACAGGCTGAGGGCCCACCGGGCTCGGGGCGTGGTGACGAGCCTGGGGCAAGGGGACATCCGTGCAGCCCTTGGGCGGGGGGGTGGGGGGGGGGTAAGCTGCCTGCTGTGTGTAGGGGGGCTTGTAGCGGGGCTTCCAGAAGCCCACTCCCCAGCTGGCTCACCAGCATCTCCCCTCCATGTCTGATGCCACCCACAGTGGGGTCTGCCCTCTTTTTTCTGACAAGACCCAAGTAGAGGTGGAGTAGAGACGTGGCTGAACTACCCCCACCAAAACCCCAGAAATCAGGGTAAAAGGGGTGTGCGTTGGGTATGGGCAACTACAGGTAATTCCAGCAACTCCCCGAGTTAGTGCTGCGATGGGGGACCTGAGGGATGCTTTCTCAGGCCCCCTCCTCTCCCTCCCTCCCACGAGCTGGGGACTCTCAATTGTGCCAGGCACAGGACACGGGAGGACAGGTTAGTTGGCTGGCCCTTCCAGAGCCACTCAGACCCTGCAGTCATTTTAGGACGGAGTGGTTTGCCCGGGGGGCCCCCGAGGGAAGCAGCCAGGGCTCTTGTGGAGGGGGTGCCATCTGAGCAGGTACAAAGAGTGGTGCAAGGGGCAGGTCGGAACCCTGCTCCCCCAGAGCACGTGTTGCCCTGGGGCTCCCTCCTCTTCCCCTGCCCCCCACCAGAGAAGAGTCTAGGAGATCCCAGACCTGCTGGCCTCCCCCTCCCTGGCTGTACGCCAGCAGAGCACCCCCCCCCAACCCCAGCAGAGCACCTGGCTGCCCTCCTTCCCACTCCTCCCTCCTTCCTGAGCTCAACCTCCCCATCCCCGGTGCCCCCAGAACGGCAACCAGGAGAACCCCTCCTGCTGCGGCATCGATGGCATCCTGGAGGCCTACCACCACAGCCTGCGCACGGTGCAGCTCTACGGCCCAACCAACTTCGCCCCTGTGGTCACCCACGTGGCCAGGTGAGTGCCGGGGCCACTGGACGCCCATCCCCACATCTTCACACGGCCTTCGTGTCCACCCCTGTCCTCTTGGGAAGGTGGGAGGAGGTGTCTCTTCCCGTCGACCCGCCTTTCAGAGAGCTCTGACCCTAAAGAGACTCCCCTCCGGCTAAAGGCTTGTCCCCACCAAAGTGTGGGGGGCGGGGAGGGACACCGAGCGGGCCAGACAGATAGCAGCCCCCACCCCACCCCAGGACCGCGGCCGCGGTGCAGGATGGCTCTCAGTACTCGGTGCTGCTGATCATCACGGACGGGGTCATCTCGGACATGGCACAGACTAAGGAGGCTATCGTCAATGTGAGCTGGGGGGGTGGGGAGGGGGGAAGAAAATGGGGGTGGGGGGCATGCCTTCCCGCTGCTTTAGAGGAACCCTTGGGACGAGGCTTTCCACGCAGTGGGGTTTGGGGGGCGGAGGGGGCACCGGCTGATGAAGGGTCCTACCGATGACCTCTGTACCCACCCTAGGTGGTCCACTCCCTCTAGATGCCTATGGTTCCCTTATTAGCCCATCTCTAGGACTGCTGCCCCAGACCCCAGCCCAGCCTGGCCAGGTCCAGTGGGAGCCCAGGGTGGGGGAGGCCCAGGAACATGGCTCCCCCTACTGGGTGTTCTCCCTGCATAAGGGACTCCCACCCCAGCTGGCACTCCTAGTTGCCCACATAAAAGATGTCCCACTTGGTGGCCCAGGGACAGAAGCGGGGATGGGGGTGTCTCATAGAAGCAGACCTGTGACCCATTTCACCCTCTCGACCCTCTCTTCCTCTCTGGGGCCTCACCTTGGTTTCCCTTTGTCTGTGTCCTTCCGCCTCCCCCCTTTTCTGTGTTTCTGCGTGTCCCCATCCTTCTGTTCCATTTCTTCTCTTTTCCTTCTGTCTTCTGTTGACCCACCCCTTTCTGCCCCTACCCATGATCTCCCAGGCTGCCAAACTGCCCATGTCCATCATCATCATTGGCGTGGGCCAGGCGGAGTTCGACGGTAAGTCCCCATCCCCCCAGGTATTCCCCCAGAGGCTTCAGGCCCTTGGGAATGACCCTTCCCCAAAGAGTGAGAGCTCATGGGTGGGTGTGACTGTCTGGGTGAGCACAGGGTGTAAAGGTGTGTTTGTTTGCACAGGGAAGGGTGTGTCGGGCTGTGTACCCATCCCAAGGCTGTGGGGAGGAGGCCCAGTCACTCCTCCCTCCTCCAACCCTGGGAGCTTGGGGAGGGTGGGGGAGCTGGAACACTGGGCTAGAAGCCAGGGGTTCACCTGGTTGGGCTCCTCCTGTCTCCTGGCCTCAGTTTCCTCATCTCTAACATGGGGATCTGGTCTGACGGTCTCTGCCTTGGATTGGCCTGGGATTGGAGGACAAGTTCCACTGGTGTGCCAGGCCCAGGTGCCCACCATTAATTCACCCCACCCCCAATGCCTCTCCTCACACAGCCATGGTGGAGCTGGATGGTGACGATGTGCGGATCTCCTCCCGGGGGAAGCTGGCAGAACGGGACATTGTCCAGGTGAAACCCAAATCCTGCCTGCTCCAAGGAAGATGCGAGAGCCCCTCTAGCCAGGCTGGCCTTATACACCCCCCCTTTTAGAGACTTCTCTAGAAAGGGGCCCTGGAGAGAGCCCCAGAGTGGCCTGGCCACCGGAGAAGGGAGCGGGAATCAGTGCTTGGGTCACACTTCTCCCCCAGCTGGACCCCTCTCTCCCATGTCTGAGACTCACCCCTAATGTTGTTACCCCGACCAGAATGCTCTGCCAGTGCTCTCCCTGAGCCCCCAGGTCTCCTTGGCCTCCTGCATGCGGAGCACTCACACTTGATATTTGCACCTTCCATTGTCTTCTGCTGGGCTGCCTTCCCAGTGGGAGGGCAAACCCTTGAAGGGGGTGGGGGGGAAGGTGTCTATAGTGTTGCTGCGGCCCTCTCCGCCCTCTCCGAGAACGGGCAGTGCTTGCTTAATTGAAGCCCTGTCTGAACATCCCATGTACAATGGCAGATGTAATGAGCAGACAGGTCTTTGTCCTCAGGGTGTCCCTGCCCAGTCAAGCCTCAGAATGCACCTTAGTAAGCACTTCTGTCTGTGAATCTCCTGCAGACTGAGTCCCTAGTGTTTAGGAGATTGGGAATAAAAACTGACATTCTCCAGAACCCCTGGATTAAAAAGAAAAGAAAAAAAGAGAAAAAGAAAAAAGGAGGAGGGTTCATTGCAGGGGTAGAGAGCAAAGAGAGGAGGCTAGACCTCAGAGCAGGGGCAGTCTGGGAGGGGGGACCCTTGCATAGAAAGGCCTAGAGCCAGGAATGCGCTGAGGCATTCAAGGGGTGGTGAGGGGCTCAAGGGGCCTGGGAGGAAGCCAGAGGGGCCTGACTTTAGGTGTCAGCGCGCGAGAGAAGAGGAGAAGTGGAGCCAAAGAGAGAGAGGTGGGGGGGAGATGGGAAGGCCCGCTCTTCCAAGCCAGGGGGCTCAGTCAGCGTTTCCTGAGCACCGGCTAAGTCCCTGTGTTGGTGCCAGGACTTCCGAGATTAAGTGCTCTTGTTTGGTGATGTATCCTGGCATGACGTAGATGCTCAGTACGAATCTGTTGAGTGAATGAGAGAACAGGGGCTATGAGAATTCACCAACATGGGGAGGGGGTGAGTGCAGAGGGCCGAGGCTGAGGAGGAATAGGACAGGAACCCAGGCCTGGAGATGTGGGGGCTGTGGTCCAGCCGGAGACCCTGCCTGACCCTGCCTTTCCTCTGGCCAGTTCGTGCCCTTCAGGGACTACGTGGACCGCACTGGCAACCACGTGCTGAGCATGGCCCGCCTGGCCCGCGATGTGCTGGCCGAGATCCCTGACCAGCTGGTGTCCTACATGAAGTCACAGGGCATCCGCCCGCGCCCCCCGCCTGCGGCCCCAGAGCCCTCGCCCCCACAGTCCCCAGCCCGCACGCCCCCTGCTTCCCCCCTGCACACACACATCTGAGCGCTCTTCCCGAAGTCCCCTGGCCTGTGGCGGGCGGCTGGGGCCCGGGGAGGCCAGTGGAAGTGTAGGCGGGGTCTCCAATTTGCCCCGCCCAGCGGGGGGGGTGTATAGGCGGGGTCTCTTGCAATTTGCCCCGCCCAGCCTTTGTAACATGTGTGCCTGGGAGGCCAGCAGGAGGCGGGGCCTCTGAAGACTCCTCTCTAATTTCCTAGCCTTATGGCCCAACCCAGGGAATTGGGAGGGTACAGGTGGTGGAGGTGAGGTTCTGGGCCCCTGCCCTTCTCATTTCCCCCTGATACCTGGTTCTGGCCCAGCCAGGAAGGTGTTAACAGTGAGGAGAATCGAGGTCCCCCTCGGCCCACCTGGCAATCCCGTCTGCTCCTATATGGCCGTGAAGCCTGGGCTGGGCCTCCCTCCTCCTGTGGTGTCTATTTCTATACCTGGCCCCTGCCCTCCTACCCCAGTATCTATCCCATCCCTATTTCCAGTGAACCCTGTGAGGCTGTTGGGTTTGCAGGGATGCCTGAACATGTGACCCTTCCCAGGGACACCTGCATGCTCTGGGAGCCCTGCGGACCCACGCAGGGGAGGCTGTGAGGGGAGGCCGTAGGCCGCATGGTGGGCTGGGAATGGAGGCCTTTTGGGCACAGGGTCCTTTCTGGTGCCTCTCAAGCCCAGAAGGACATGGTTTTAGATCCACAGATCCACAGGCCTTTCCTTGGTGTAGACCCACGGGCATCTCTACAGCTGACTTCTGATTCCAGGCATCCCCTCCTCTTGCCAGAGCTGCCTGGGGCCCCTGGGGCCCAGGCCTCTGCTACCCCCCTGGGGGCCTTGGAAGGAGCAGTCCAGCCCCAGCACTCCTACACTGCCCCTCTGACCCACGGGGATAAGAGATAGAGGTCCTGGGTTCAAGCCCTGCCTCTAGCTGCCGCCCGTGGGAACCCAAGCAAGGCCCTCCTGCCTTCTGGGTCTCAGTTTCCACATCTGTAAGTCAAGAGGGTTGACCAGATGGTCCCGGATTTACCTTCAGCTCTGATGTCCTGAGAGTCCATTCATGCCATGCCTAGCTCCCCCCATCCCACTCCTTAGCAGTGCGACCCCTTACCCCAGGCCGTCTTGGCCTTTGGGGTCACCTTGTTCCATCCTGTCACCCCAAATCCACCTGAGTCCTTCAGCCTTGGGCTCTGGTGTCTGAGCCCAAGCTCCTGCCCCTGCTGTGGGGAAGGTGAGACAGGTGATCTCACCCCTGGGCCCAACCAGCTGCCCAGCCTTGGTCATGCATGCCAGCCCCTCCTGCAGCATGAGGCTCCGAGGCCCACTGCACATCCCATGCCTGGGCGCCACCCCCCCTCCACCCCCCCACCTCCCCCGCGCCCGTCTGCTGCCCAATGCCGCTCCCCTCCCTGTCATGCATGATGGTGGTGTTTCTATGCTGTCTGGTCCTGTGCCCGTCTCTGAGACAGTCTCTGTGTGAAATTTGCCTTAAACTGGAGTAAATTTGGTTCTTTTACTAAAGTTTCTTGTTTTCCTTTCTCTGTGAAAAATAGAAAATATATTGCTGTTCAACAGAGTCCAGGTTCTCCTCTCCATCTTTCTTCCATTCTTTTGTTTAATGAAGATTTACTGAGCAACTACTATGTGCCAGGGTCTGTGCTGGGCACTCAGGATGCGGCAATGAAGAAAACACAGGTCCCGTCTCCACATGGAGCTTACAACAAACACATAAATAAGACAGGAAAACCCAGTAACCACATAAATAGGTAGATAACTTAATTTCAGGTGGTGATAAGAGTTACAAAGACAAAGAACAGAAAATAAGGGGCTAGAGAGGGACAGGGTGATATTTTAATGAGGTGGTTAGGGAGAGCCTCTCTGAGGAAGTGAAGGTTGAAATGAGCCCTAAGGAAATGAGAGGAGGCACGATGGTATCCAAGGCCAAGTAGAAGGAACAGCAAGTGCAAAGGCCCTGAGGCAGGAGCATACTTGATGTGAAGGACAGCAGGGAGGCTTGTGTGATTAGAACTGTATTAAGTGGGGAGATAGTTCAGGAGGTGAGATCAGGGGGGTGAAGAATCCAGAGTGCATAGGGCCTTGTGGGCCGTGGTTAGGGCTTTAGCATTACTCTTGAGTGAAATGGAGTCAGGAGGTGAGAGAGGTGAATAACATGATCAGATTATTCTCAAAAACAGGTGGGTCAGTTTATTACATTTGATCACCCACTGACTCATCCCTCAACAAGTATTTACCTAGCACTCACGCCAGGCCCTGCTCAAGTTTGGAAACACTGATTCACGCACAGTTGTACCCTCAGAGGGCAGCCCCTGCCCTCCGTGTCCCTCTTCGTCTATCAACCCCTGTGGCCATCAGAGCCCAGGATCGCAGGGAAAGGGGACTTCTTCCCTCCTCTGGGCAAGCTCACTCTCAGATTAGCCCTCCAGCCAGCCATTCCCAATCTGCACATCACCAGAAATTTGGGACTAATTATACCAAAGTTGGGGACTTATTTTCTTCTTATGATTTTATAGTAAATTAGAGCTGATTCATGGCTGTCCCTATAATTAGATCACCCTCTGACTTGCATTCCGATGTGCTTGGAGTGGGTACCGGGTGGGGTCATAGCTTGGGAAGAGGGAAGTTCCCATAACCAGTGACCCATTTTGCCTCACCTTGGACGTCTGTGGGAAAGCGTCAAGCAGAGATGCCCACCTGGCAGGGGAATCAAGTCTCAGAGCCACTGCCCAAGGGGGGCCAAGTGCATCTTTACTGAGCTTGACACTGTAGCTTCTCTCCTGGGTTATTTCTCAAGGTATGGCCCATGAAACATTGGTTTTTTGGCATGGATTTTGGGGAACTGCCTACTCTGAGCCCCTCTCAGAGAATCCCAGTGGCCTTTGGAGCATTCAAGGCTCTGATAAGTCCTGCAGCAAAGAGACCAGTTTAACTTGGTTCAATCCAGTGTTTCGAAAGCTTTTTGACCATGGAGTCAGAGAGAGAGAGAGAGTGTGTGTGTGTGTTTAGCTGTAACACTGTTACCAAGCAGAAAACGTTGAACATTCTGTCTTAGGACTTCAAGTAGAGATCACCTCCCTGGTTCCACCACTAACACAGAAGACTGAGGCCTGCTACCGGGAGGCCAGAGGCAGGGCGTGGAGTTTGGGAGCTTCTCAGAGGAGGTTGGGTAGGAGAGGTGGGGACCTTTCATTTCTCTGGAGAGAGGAAGGAAACCACAGAGAAGAAAGGAGGGCGTTCAGAAAGTCACGGCACAAAGGTTGACTTTGTGTTCCCTCGTGGGGCTGAGAGGTGTGTGTGACTGAGCTAGGAGAGGGCAGGCAGAGGAGGGAGAGGCAGCTGAAAGGCTCTCCTGGCCTCTGGGCTCCCACCCCGGGTGCAGCTGTCTTCCCTCCTCACCCCTATTTGCTCCACCGGCCCTCAGGATTAAGGACCCTGGACTGTCATTCCCCAGGTCATTCCCCTCCACACTTATGCCTTTGGAAGTCCCTTTACCGATCACTTGTCCACTCCCTTCAAGTGCCCCTGAATTAATAAAAATAAAATGACGATAATAATCGCGATGACCAACACTCATATGCACTTATGAAGCAGCAGGTGTTCTGAGCACTCTATGTGTGTTACAAGTATCTTTATAACAACCCTGTGAAGAAGGTGCTACCATTATCCCACTTTCCAGATGAGAAGACGGAGCCATGGAGAGGTTAAGGGACTTGTTCAGGGTCACACCACTAGAAAGTAGTAGAGCCTACAGGTATCTGAGTCCCAAGGTGGAATGGGAGCATCAACCTAGTTGCCATTTTGGTTGCTGTCTCACCTTTGCTGGGCCACCTGCCCTCTCTGGATCTCAGGGTCCCCACTGGCAAAATGGAGGGGACCGGCTCTAACGTCGCTAAGGGTCTTCCCATCTCTCTTGACTCTCAGCCCTCCCGTCAGCCTATCTTCTCAGACCCTCGCCAGACCCCAGAGGCCTCCCGGGACCTGGGTTGAGGCCAGGCTGGATGCTCTCCATCACCATACCGGCCCCGCCCACACCCCCAGGGTGCCTGGCTGCCCTTGGCCTGCAGAAGAGGTCCCTGAGCCCTGCCCGGAAGGGGCGGGAGAGGTAGAAGCAGAGGATGGGGCTGACGGCACAGTTGGAATAGGCCAGGATGGTGCAGAGGCTGGACGCCACGAAAGCCCCCGGCGTGGCAGGCAGGCCGCCCACGGCTGCCACGTAGCCCAGCACAGAGCAGGGCCCCCACATCAGCACGAAGACCACCAGCACCACAAGGATGAGCCCTGCGTTCTCCTGGTGCTCCCGGACGCTCTCCCCGCTGGGGCCACGGGGCCGTGTCCGCAGGAGCCAGCCCACGTGGCCGAAAGAGCAGCCCAGCCCCAGCGTACAAGGCAGGAAGGCCAGGGCTCCCAGCAGGCTGAAGTAGCAGGAGGCCTGGGCAGGGCTCAGGAGCAAGAGGCAGGCCGGGGCCCCCACGGCCCCCTCCTCCACGACCACCCTCTGGAACAGCCAGGTAGGCAATGATGCAGTGAGGCCCAGGACCCACGCGGCCCCACAGAGCAGCAGGCGGGCGCCCCGGCCAGACGGGAGGGCCACGTCGGGCCAGGCCACGGCCACGTGGCGCAGAAGAGCCGTGGCCACCATGCTGTAGAAGGTACAGAACATGGTGGCATTGTTGGTGGCCTGGCTGGCAGTGCAGAGGACGGGGCCCAGCCACCAGTGGGGCCGCAGGAAGCTGAGCAGCAGCACGGGCACCACGCAGGCCAGGAAGAGCAGGTCGGACAGCGTGATGTTCACCATGAGGCTGTTGGTCAGGGCGAGGAGCGGACGGGGGGCGCCTGAGGCCCGGCCCACCACCACCAGCATGAGCCCGTTGGCCACCAGCCCCACCAGCAGGATGAGGCCGCAGACTCCGGCAAAGACGAGACGGAGCAGTCGCTCAGGTGTGGCTGTGAGCCCGGAGGTGAACGTGGCGTTGGGCTCCGGCCTAGGCTCCATCCTGCCCCACACGCACAAGGACAGTGTAGAAACCGGCCTCTTCCCCTGCTGAGCGCCCCTCCTTTCCCAGAGCCCTGCATCCAGGGGGCCCCCTTGGCATGCACCGGTCCCCTGAGACCTCACAACAGCCTGGTGGGACGGGCTCGGTCTACACCGTGGGCTCAAGTCCCGACTCTGCTACGCTGTAGCTCCGTGACTTTGGGAAGTTACCTGAGGTTTCCCTACCTCAGTTTCCTCAACTGTAGAGAAGGAAATAAGATAAAACCGATGTCAACAGTAACTGTTACAGAAGGGTAATTTTCATGCTCCTCTCTTTAACTTCTTTATTTCTAATTTTTTTTTTTTTTTCAACGTTTATTTATTTTGGGGGCAGAGAGAGACAGAGCATGAACGGGGCAGGGGCAGAGAGAGAGGGAGACACAGAATCGGAAACAGGCTCCAGGCTCCGAGCCATCATCAGCCCAGAGCCCGACGCGGGGCTCGAACTCCCGGACCGCGAGATCGTGACCTGGCTGAAGTCGGACGCTTAACCGACTGCGCCACCCAGGCGCCCCTTAACTTCTTTATTTCTAAAACTTCTGCGGGGATGGGGTGCCTGGGTGGCTCGGTCGGTTAAGCATCTGACTCTCGGTTTCGGCTGAGGTCATGATCTCACAGTTCACGAGTTCAAGCCCCCCACCGGGCTCTCAGCTGACAGCATGGAGCCTGCTTGGGATTCTCTCTCTCTCTCCCCCCCCCCACCACCCCCACCCCACCCCGCTCTCTCTGCCTCTCTCCTGCTCAGGCTCTCTCTCTTTCTCTCTCAAAATAAATAAAGAAACTTTAAAAATATGAATAAATAAAATTCCTGCAGGGAGTGCAAAACGAATTTGGGGGGCGTGTGTGTGTCTATGTATACGCACGTGCATGCGTGCGTGCACGCACGCGCATATATATTTGTAAACAAAACCTTGCCTGCCTGTGAAACAGATTTTAATTCGAGGTTCAAGTAAGAAAGTGCATATGGAAGGGCTTTGAGAAGGTGTGAAGTCCCTGCCGGCGGTTCCCAAGCTTGTCTGTGCATGGGGATCACCTGAGGAGTTTCAAAAATACTAATGCGTGGGTCCCAGTGACAAGATTTCATTGATGTGGGCTTTTTTGAAAGATTCCAGATGACTCTACGGGGCGGACCAGCTTGGGAACGACCGCCTTTCTGTGGCTGTGCTGGGCACCCAGTGGGGGTGGGGGGAGGCACCGCTCCCCAGGTGTCGGATCTTCTCCCCCTCACTGCGTCCTACATGCTGAGAACATGGGGGGCCCCCGGAGCCAGGCTGGGAAACGGAGTCTAGACATCCCAGAGTCAGCCCAGTGGGGGCTACTGTCTGCACCTGCCACCATGCGGATCAGGCTGGGATCCCTAGCTTTCTTGGGAAGAGACTTGCCCATTAACCCAATAAATATGTCCTGAGTCTATACCCTGAACCAGCTTCTAGAGATCCAGCAGCAAACGTGACATGTCCGTGGGGTCTTGATTCTACTTTCCTTCCCCTTTTCTCCTACACTGGGGGCAGGGGGAGTCTGGAGAGACCCCTCTCTGGCTCGGAGCCGGGGGTCCCCTGAGCCCCTGCGGCAGAGCCCTGCCTGGGGGACTTGCTTGGCCTCTGGGGCCCGAGGGCAGCCGAGAAGAGACCTCAGGGGGGCCTGTGTGAATTCTGCCTCCAATACCACGCCACTGCAAGGTCTCAGGCTCCTTCCAGGAACTGGGTGAAGGAGGAACCGAGGGACCAGCCTCAGTCCCTAACTGCCCTGTCTTCCCTTTCTTCATTCACCCGGCCCAGGCCTGCTGCCAATGACAGAAGTGGAGACGAGGGGAGGGAAAGAAAGGGTCCAGGGCCCCGGCCCCGGCTCCACCTAAGCGTCCGTACCTTCCTAGGAGAAGCTCCGTAACTTCATGGCGACGCTTGGGGCCGCCAGAGCCTGGGTTCAAACCCCCGCTGCACCACCTGCTAGCCGTGTGGCTGCAGAAAGCGACTCATCTTCTGTGCCGCATTTTCCTTAGCTGTGAAGTGGGGATAATCACAAGCCTCGTCTCACAGGGCTGATGTGAGGGTTGAATGGGGTGATACAAGCTAAGTGCTCGGAACAGTGCCTGGCGCAAAGTAGGAGCTTTGCAAACGACGCCTGTTCTGTTCCTGCCCACCCACCGTTCCAAAAATCTCTCTTCCCTGACACCTCTGTCCACACTCCAGTTTGTCCCCCTGCCCTCCCCTTCTCCCTCCACCGCCTGAGCCCCATCAGCCCAGTCCCACCCTCCTTTTCTTTTTTAAAAAAATTGTTTAAATGTTTATTTATTTTTGAGAGAGAGAGAAGGCGCGAGGGAGGGGCAGAGAGAGGAGATAGAGAATCCGAAGCAGGCTCCAGGCTCTGAGCTGTCACAGAGCCTGACGCGGGGCTCGAACCATGAACCCCAAGATCATGACCTGAGCTGAAGCCTGACGCTTCCCGGACTGAGCCACCCCAGGCGCCCTCACCCTCCTTTTCCGAACCAGCCTCAAGCGAAGTTGTGACCAGCGCCTGCTTGGCGGACGTGCCCTGGGAACTCACCACTTGCCTGGATGCTCCCTCTGAAATCTACCTTGAGCCCCTCCTGCTGCTCTCCTTACTTGCCTCGTGCTGCTCTGAGGTTCCTGGGCCCTGCTTGCTGACCCGGAGCCCTCTGACACCAGGAAAGGCTGGCGGCCCCTCCACAGCCCTGCTCGGCACAGAAGCTGGACCTAGCCAGAGAAAGCCGAGAGAAGGTTCTGGGCAGGTGTGTGGTCCCTTCTGGCACCCCACCTCTAGGGAACCTGAGCTGGCTGCCTCCAGCGGGCGCAGAGCTGAGATGAAAGGGGCAGGCCTGGGGGCTATTTCTGTACGGGGTCCCCCAGAGGACAGGGGCTCTATCCGCTCTCCTGGCTCCCCCAGGAATCACACCCTGCTTACCTGCCTCATTAACTCGCTGGCCTACCGGACAGAGACGTTGGTGCCTGCCAGGTCCCCAGGCCCCAGAGAGAGCCATTAGCAACAGCAAGACCTGCCTCCCACCCTCGTCCATGGGCACACATCACTGTCTCCAGCCCACCTCTCCCTGTCTGTCTGTCTCTCTTGGAACCTACTACAATCTAGAAACTTCTCAGAGCAGGGAGACACTTGTGGGCTGACGGAGAGGATCCAGGAAGGGAGAAGAGATCGGGGATAAGAAAGAATCCATAAGAGGGGCCAGGGAGAGAACTGCCTAGATCACAAAGTCATCCTGGCATGTTGTCTAGAGGTTGAATGGGGTCCGTTAAAGGCATTGGATCCAACCTTTGGTGGCTTCGGAAGCCTGAACCTTTTCCACCTTGCCTCTTGCCAAGGGTCACCCAACTGCCACTTGTATGCCTCTATCGACAGAGAGCTCACTGCTGTGGAGGCATCCCTTTCAGAACCGAGCAGAGGGATGGGGGCCAAGATCGGAGACCGATTCGACCTGTAGGCAAGCTCTGTCTTCCACCTCCCGCCCTCCCTTCCTCTCCTGCAGTCTCTTGCTCTGTACCTCTTTCTCTTGGAACTGTCTCTGCTTGTCTCCCCCACGGAACCGGGGTTTCCTTGGATTCAGCTGGGGAATTCACCAGGATCGAAGGATCACGAAGTTATCATTACGCACCCTGCATCCTGCACACGCTGGCCTTCAGGACATGGTGGGTGTCATTGCGGTTAGATGACGGGGACAACAATCACGACACACATACGTGACGGAAGATAGTCCAACACTGAGGGGCCGTCTCCCTAAGATTCTCGAAACAAGCTCCTTCAGGGCACGGGAGACCGCAGCCCGGGGGGTGCTGTACCTTTCGGGAGGCAAATGTGCAGTTCTGGGAATCCCTACAAAAGCTCCAAAGAGGGGGCCACGAGTGACCCGCAGCCAGTGTCTCTGCTGCTCCCCAGGCCCCGCCAGCCACACCCCAGCTGGACCTCGAGAGCACCCGGAGACTGACGACTGAGGGCAGGGAGCTGCACCAGGGGACATCTTGGCGTTAGAGCAGGTGATCCTTGAATACGACCCCTTAGAGTCAGGTCTGGGGGAAAGGAAGTGGGGGAGGGGGGGACAGGAGACAGGAGGAACAGGGCTTGTCAGGGGCCATCAGAACATTGCTCTTTCCCCAGACTCGGATTCTGCGCGGAAGGAACTCCATGCTTGCAAACGGGTGAATGGGACAAGGTTCACCAGCTTTGTCAGGCACGAAACAGGGGGACTGCTTGAATAAAGAGTATTTTGTCATTAACAGGCTCTATCCGTTAGCAATCAGCCCCGAAGCAAGCTCCCAGGGAAGTTTCTCTCCCTCTCCTTAGCGTTTATTTTTCATTTTGATTATATCAAGAACACCGAATCATTGCAGAAGATCTGGAAATACAAATACATATAAAAAGGGAAATAAGACCTCCGCACATGCACCCTGCAATATTAACACCCAGAGATGTGTGCCCAAGAATGCGGTGTGCTTTCCTTCATTCATTTTTCTAGACTTTTCCTTTCTTTAAAGAGTTTTCACCACCATCACCTCAGCAAAGTCCTTCTTCAGAGTGCAAAGGGCAGCCCTACCCTGGGATCCGAGTCCTGACCGGAGGAGGGGTTTTCCTGAACATCCGAGCTGGCCGTCTCTGTCATTGCTGTGTCCAGGCAGGTGGGACAGGAGCCGAGGAACAGGAAACCCGAGGGGTGCCGTCCTGTCCTGGCTGGGCCAGATGGTCAGAAGCAGCAGACAGAGCTCTTGGATGGCCTCTTGGGGGCCACCTCCACCAGGGAGTCCTTCAGACGGTCTTCCTGCATCTTGAGTGACCTGTGTGATGACGCCAGACATCAGTCCTCTGTCTCACCTTGCCGGGGCAGCAGGGAGGGACCTGCGGGTGCAGCTGTGGGGCTGGGGCATTGCATCCCCTGAGCTACCTCTCTTCCCCCCCTGCTCTGTTCCTGTCCTGCATTCCACACGGCACCGGAAAAATGGGGCCATGGAGACTTTTGCCCTCTCTTTCCTGGCATCCTTTCCAGACTACTGTGTGCCAGGCTTGGTGCAAGGGACTCTGAATGGGACAGTGAAGCCGGCATGTCCTTGCCTTGAGTGGTAAGGGAGACAGAGAGGAGAAGGGGCTGTCAGAACCCAGGAATGGGGAAGCACGCCGAGGGACCTCACACCAGGTTCTCCAGGGATTTACGGAGGAAGGAGGCAGCGTCAGAGCTGAGACCCAGCAGAGTACAAGGGTTCACTAACAGAAAAGCAGGGTGCATTCCAGGCAGGGGGCAAAGGCTCGGTGTCAAAAGAGAGCTGGGGATTGGGGAAATAAAAGAAGCTCATTGGTTCATTCGCTTGCTCAGATTATATTTACTGTGTGGGGACCACTGCGCTAACTCCCAAAGCCTAAAGACTGACCGGCCCAGAAAGAAGCCTTGTAGGCAACAGGGGGTCAGGGCCCCCAGGGGCCTGGAAACCACATTCAGGAACCCGGGCTTCTGTTCTACAGCGGAGGGAATCCGTTGAGCAGTTTTGGATCAGAGGCCATCACAGTGTGATTGGGTGCGTGGTTTGGCAAGCTCGCCCCGGTTGCTTTGTCAGAGAAGGGCCTTCCAGATCATCTGGCCTAGTACCCCGTCCGCCTTACCCATTTCATTCATTTCTTGGGCACCTAGTATGTGCTGGGCCCTGGGTGTGGAGGGAGGGGCTGAACAAAACAGACGCGGCCCTGCCCTCCTGGAGCTACAGTCTGGTGCAGGAGGCTGACAGCAACAAGGAAGCAGACAAATGCACCTGTGATTACGATTTGTCAAGAAGGGTTTTTGTTTGTTTGTTTTTTCAAAAAAATTTTTAATGTTTATTTATTTTTGAGACAGAGAGAGACAGAGCATGAACGGAGGAGGGTCAGAGAGAGAGGGAGACACAGAATCTGAAACAGGCTCCAGGCTCTGAGCTGTCAGCACAGAGCCTGACGCGGGGCTCGAACTCACGGACCATGAGATCGTGACCTGAGCTGAAGTTGGCCGCTTAACCGACTGAGCCACCCAGGTTCCCCATGAAGGGTTTTTTTTTTTAAAGTTTGTTTATTTTGAGAGAGACGAGAGCACAAGCCAGGGAGGAGGAGGGGCAGAGAGAGGGGGAGAGAAAGAGAACCCCAAGCAGGCTCCCCACTGTCAGCGCAGAGCCCGACGCGGGGCCCGAACTCCCGAACCGCGAGATCACCACCTGAGCCAAAATCAAGAGTTGGATGCTTCACTGACTGAGTCACCCAGGCGCCCCAAGAAGGGCTTTGAAAGACACGAACAGAGGACAGGGATCCAGAATAGTGGTGGGATGGGGAGTGGTCAGGGAGGGTCCCCCCCTAAACAGCTGGAGCTGAGTGAGTGTGCAC
Source organism: Prionailurus viverrinus (assembly GCF_022837055.1). Lineage (NCBI taxonomy): Eukaryota > Metazoa > Chordata > Mammalia > Carnivora > Felidae > Prionailurus > Prionailurus viverrinus. Next base: position 35,314,056 of record NC_062565.1, on the reverse strand, counting down.
GTACACACGCACGCAGGGACAGGGGAGATGGCTCCGGAGATGAGGAAGGCCACTGCGAGGCATTGGGATTTTGTTCTAAATCTAGTGGGAGTTACTAGAAGGCTGGGAGCAGGAAAGTGACTCTCTCTGTCCCACCACACTGCACAGAGGAGAAAGCAAGGCTCAGACAGGGCACGTGAGACTTTTAGGAGGTGATGCAGTCAACGGCGTTGGTAGAACTGGCTTCGGACTCTCTGCACAGTGCTCTCTGTCCTTCCCCAGAGTGTGAGCCCTGTGTTGTCGCAGTGCTTCCTCAGAGTGGGCCTTCCCTCCCTCAGGGGGGGTCTGGAGGCTGCCCAGGAGGCTCTCGGGGTGGGGAGGGGCGGGGTGGCACTCACCGGGCCAGGTTCATCATGGACTCCTGGATGTTGTGACCGAGGGCGGCGCTGCACTCCCCAAAGGAGACTCCCAGCTCCTGCAGACAGACAGGGGTATGGGTGCCCTCGGGGAGCACACTGAGCATCCTGGTGGCCGCCCCCACCGCCAAAGCCCTGGCCATCAGACAGAGTCCCACCCAGTACGTCCCTAGGCCAACCACAACAAGCGAGGCAGCCCCTTCTCCGTGTGGCCACTGGTCCCAGCCCTGGTCCTGCCCACTGGCCCTCTCCACCCTGGCCAGCCACCATGCTAAAGATGCCACCCCGGAAACGTTCCAGAGCCCACAGAGTAATGGTGGAAAGCCCGTGTCCCAACTTGGAGAAATGTCCCTGGGGATATATATATATATTTAAAAAAAATTTTTTTTTAATGTTTATTTATTCTTGAGACAGAGAGAGACACGGCACGAGCAGGGAAGGGGCAGAGAGAGAGGGAGACACAGAATGTGAAGCAGGCTCCAGGCTCTGAGCTGTCAGCACAGAGCCCGACACGGGGCTCGAACTCACAAACCGTGAGATCATGACCTGAGCCGAAGTCGGACGCTTAACCGACTGAGCCACCCAGGCGCCCCTCGCTCTGTTTTATATAACCCTTTGGGGTAGGGTGGGCTCAAGGTCATTGTACTGTTGGATTAAAGCATATGCAATGGCTAGTTTGACGGGGCCCCGGTCAAATATCAGCAACCTCACAGGATTCAGAAGACCAGCTGTTCTTTTGACTTCACGTTACATTGTAAGCATTTCCTCCACACCCTCAAATATTTTTTCTGGGACGGGATTCTTAATGGCAAATGCTAGCCTCTCCCATGAACCTCCACAATTTGACCACCACCCCCTGCCAAATGTCTGTTCTTATAAATAATACTGTAAATAACATCCTCACGTAAACATTCTTGATTATACATTGTACGCGGGTATCCATTACGCTATTCTCTTAGGGATTATTATTTCTGATTCTTTCCTCAGGATAAATTGCCAGAGGAGGAATTACCATGTCAAAGAGATGAGCCACTACATTTAAGAGGGAAAAATTCCCGCCAACCAGGAGCCACAGTGATGACCTCATGATTACGAGAAAAGAGAAGGGGAAGGAAATACAATATGGAAATGCCAAGAGGGGTTGTAGCAGAGGCGGGGCAAGGGGTGGGTGCTTTTTTCCTTCTCTATTATTCTCCCGAGTTTCTGGAATGTGGCCAAATTCTATTCGTAAATAAATAGTATCCACTGTCTGGTGGTGGGGCTTTTGATGCGCTCTCGCCAGAGAAGAATTTGAGTCCTAAGATAGAATAAATTAGAAGGAATGCTATGTTAATTAGAGACCAGAGAGAAAAGTAAGATTTGATTGGGAATTTTAAGTGAAGCTTTTAAAACCTTTCTTTACTCGGAAGGTATTTTTGTGGGGGTCAGAATGGAGAACTGCTAGTTCAACGTGAGGGTCAATGTCACGCCCACCATCACAGCTTCACGTTTGGGCCTAAGAACAGGGTAGGTCAGAAATAGAGGGGGCCAGGCCGCTGTCCACTCTGACCCGCCCTTTGGCAGGGCAGGGGCAGGGGCAGGAACGGGCAACGGGTCCTTCTCGGTTAGCCAGGCCGGGGTGACCTGTCCACTAACCTCCAGGGAGGGGTCTGCCCAGTCCAGGCTGGGTGAGGGCCTGACGCCCGGGTGCTCACCTGGGCCAGCTGCTGCCCGGCCTCGGTGGGCACCTGCCGTTTCTCCTCACAGTCCATCTTGTTTCCCAGGAGAAGCACGACCACCCCATCGGACCCTGAGTCCTGCACACAGAACACATTCCCTCAGCCACACGTGCTGGGTGCCTGCTATGCTGTGCCAGGCCCTGGGTGGACGCGGCCCCCCCTCCAGGGAGCTGACTAAGCACACCCTGCCCCTCCCCCACCCCCATGACCGCCTTTCCGGGTCACACCCACTCCACACCCTTCGGTCGACAGTGAGTCAGCCCCTCCTCTCTGCCTACCAACTTGTCAGCCATTTTCCGAGGCCAGCCTCAAAGGTGCCTCCCCTAGCAGGCCTTCCAGGATTGTTCCCGCCCATGCCCTTCTCTTCCTGCCTGTGCTGAACAGCCCGGTGCTTGATTACACAGGCCGGCTTGGCTCATTTCCTAGTGGTTTCATGACTACTACTACTGCTGCTAAGCTTCTGTTTACTGGGTGCTTCCTATATACCCAGCATTGTGCTAAAGGCAATGATGTCAGTTAATCCTAACAACTGTCTGCGAGAAGCTGGAAAATCGAAGTTCGGAGAAGCTGAGTCACGTGTCCAAGGTCACAGAGTTGGGGCCGGGTAGTTGGGATTCACACCTAGGTCCCGTCAGACCCAGAGCCCAGTCTCCTTCATATATCACCTTATCCTACTTCTCTTCAACTAGACTAGAAACTCCCACAGAGAAGACAACACGTCTTCCTTCACACCCCTCTGCGGTGCTAGCCCATGCTGCAGAATTTCAGTATGTGCCTGTCAACTAAGCACACGGGGCGAGAACTAGAGACGGGTGGACGGACGACTTCTCACTTAGAGTGTCGCTGCACTTGCGTTATTCCCAGGTGTTAAGAAGACACCCCCAAGCTACTGCATATAGGAAAGAAATGTTCATAAGATAAAGGAAGTAGTTTGTTTTGGAGGCGGTACTATGTGGTTGTGGTTTCTTTGTGTGACGATGCCCCCCGCCCATCCAGCCACCTGCCCTCAGCGGGTCGCATCACCCACGAGTCTGCTGTGTCATTTGTAATCCTGGGAGAAAGGGGGGGGGGGTGTGGGCAGGGTGCAAGTTCCCTCTTGGTTCCCCAAACTGGGGCCAACCCCAGCAGCCATCGGCTCACCTGGAGACAGTCCAGCCAGTGGCGCACGTGGGCAAAGCTCTCCTGGGAGGTGACGTCGTACATGAGTACCACTCCATCAGCCTTTCGGAGTAGCTGCCGAGTCATGCTGTGGTACCTGCCCAGACGGTCTGCGTGAGGCCAGGCCTGGGGGGCTGACCCCATGCCCTGGCCTCTCCAGGCCTTAGCTACTTCGTCTGCAAAGTGGGGCAAGGAGCCTCACCTGCTTCTAATTGCTTCCCAAACAGAGTTTTCCTTCTCACAGGGTAGTTCTCGTTGAATAGGCAACGGTTCTCATGGCTCAGACTTCAGAAGGTACCAGCCAGCACCCAGTGAAAAGTCTGACACCGCCCCCCCCCCCCCCCGCCACCACCCCCATCCTGCCTCCACTCAGTCTCCCTCCCCGGGGGCAGCCAGGGTTAGCAGTTTCCAGAGGGATTTTATGAACACACACAACTGTATATGTGCATACACGCACACACATGGTAAACACAGTGTAAAGTCCTCACTGTATTTGTTAATGCTCAGTCATCTGTACTTTGCTTTTTGAGTTCGTAAAACGTCTTGGAGGTGTCTCCCCACGGGTGCAAAGGGAAGAATGCTCAATCTCTTTTGTGGCTTCATACTATTCTACATATTGGGTAGAATCAGCTAGGCCACCATTCCGGACATTTTGGTCATTCCCGGTGTTTCACAACATAAGTGATGTTGTTTTGAACGTGTCGAGACTACAGTCATGTACGAGTTGATCAGCAGAGTAAGTTTCTGGAAGCAGAGCTGCTGGGTCAAAGAAGATGTGGGTGGTTTTTTGTTTTGTTTTGTTTTTTTTTAAAGAGAGAGAGAGAGAAATAGCATGAGCGGGGGAGGGGGAGAGAGTGGGGGAGAGAGAGAGGACGTGGGCTTTGATCCCACGACCCTGGGATCATGGCCTGAGCCGAAACCAAGAGTTAGACGCTCAGCCGAGGCGCCCAGGCTCCCCAGAAAATATGCCTTTTAAGTTTCGATCGCTACTGCCTAACTGCAAAGGGGCAGGCTGGCGTTTTCAGAACAGGCGATGGGCAGCCGTCCCTGCAGGCCATGCGGGGATGGCCCTGCCAGCTGCCCTGTCAGGCCGAGGGGCCCTTGGGTCACCTACCCCACCGGGGCTTGACTCACCTCTCCTTCCCCAGCCTCCTAAATCCTTAGGGGCTGGATACCTTTCATGCACGTGGTTGCCTCTTGCCTACGTTAGACTCTTCGAGGTCAGGGCTGCCCTCCACCCCGCTGTACCTCAGCGGCCCTGACACCATGATTACAGACAGGGCCGGTTACCTCTCCTGGCCAGCCGTGTCCCAGAGCTGCAGCACGAAGCGCTTGTTGTCCACCAGCAGAGTTTTGACCCGAAAATCCACGCCTAGGACACACAGAGGGCATCAGGTCCGCTTCTAAGTTACCATCCAGGGCTTCCAGCCAAGACCTGTCCCCGGTACCAGCCCCTCGGGCTGCCGGGCTTCCCCTCAGCTCTCCAAATCCCATCCATACTCAAGGGCCCCCGTCTGCCAAGAAGCCTCTCCTGACCACCTAGCCTGTGGGCTTCACTGCCCCCACCGCACTCCCACACCCTGGCGGTCAGTGCCAGTTCGAGGCACCTTGCGTTGTTTCGACCTCTGTGAACATATCCGTCTTCCCACCTGTACGGCAATGTTTATTCCTCAGGTCCCTCAAGAAAACCAGTTTCATTATTTTATTTTTAGAATATTCCCTGTTTCGTTCCTAATTATGGAACAGACAGCAGGGTAGAAACAGACAGCCTAGGAGGGCAGGAGGAGCAATGCCGTCAGGGATGCCTGACTGTGAGCTGCCCGCCCTCAGCTGCTAGCTTTGTGACCCCAGGCAGGTCACTGTACCTCTCTGAGCCTCCCTTTCTCATCTGCAAGATGACAATTAATTTTTTTTTTATTTTTTTGAACGTTTATTTATTTTTGAGACAGAGAGAGCATGAACAGGGGAGGGTCAGAGAAAGAGGGAGACACAGAATCTGAAACAGGCTCCAGGCTCTGAGCTGTCAGCACAGAGCCCGACGCGGGGCTTGAACTCACGGACCTCGAGATCGTGACCTGAGCCGAAGTCGGATGCTTAACCGACTGAGCCACCCAGGCGCCCCATGCAAGATGACAATTTAAAAAGACCCGCACCGGGGTGCCTGGCTGGCTCAGTTGGGAGAGCACGCGGCTCTTGATCTCAGGGTCTTGAGTTCAAGCCCCACGTTGGGTGTAGAGCTCACTTAAGTAAATAAATATCTGTTAAAAAAAAAAAAAGGTTTTAAAATAAAACAAAAGGACACACATCGCAGAGTGGTTGGGAGAATTAAATGACTTATGTTTGAGGTTCAGCCCAGTTTCCGGAGGGGGTTCTTGGGAGGTGATCATTTTCACCATTATTCTTTTTATTTTTAATGTTTCTTTATTTATTTTGAGAGAGAGCACACATGAGCAGGGGAGGGTCAGAGAGAGTGGGAGAGAGAGAATCCCCAAAAGGCTCTGCACTGTCAGCGTAGAATCTGACGCGGGGCTCGAACACACGAACTGTGAGATCATGACCTGAGCTGAAGTCGGACGCTTAACCGAGCCACCCAGGCGCCCCTCACCACTATTCTCATCTCCCTGAACCCTAGCCCTTCAAATTTCCCAGGTCCACCCCTGCCGTGGTCATGCTTTCAGACCCTCTCTGTCCCTGGAGATATGAAGGTAAGAGTGAAATCCCGGGGAAGTGTAGAAAGTTTGGGGTGCACCTTCCTGCCAATCCCCACTTCCCAAGGAAATCCGGCAGAGTAGGGGGTGAGTGAGAGGGGCTTCTTTGTCCCTTTCCTACAGGGCCCACTGTAGGCCTCAGGCCAGCTCAGGAAAGGGGTGCCTCCTCATATCAGCCCTGAGCTAGTAGAGACTTTCCTCCGTCTCTTATGGTGACCTCCGTGAACACCAGCTGCTCTCCCCGGAGGCAGTCAAAACCACGGACCACCTCCCTCCCCCTACTGCCCATGCTCTCCACAGGAAGTGACCACCTGGGAGACCTGACTGCAGAATGGTGATGCAGAAGTCTGTAGCATTTACTTCTCTTTACTGCCCTCTTTCCTGAATGTCTTAGGAAGTCCAGGGTCTGCAGGAACTTCCGAGATTGTCTAATCCAAGCCCCGGTGATAATATCCAGCTTCGGCTTAAATACCCACCGTGTAACCTACAAACGACTCTTTCATAACCGCCCCCCCTCATTACCCCCGCTGTTCTACCTCCCTGTCCATCCCCTCTTCAGCCCACCCATACGGCCCCCATACTGTCCCCCAAACATGCCGTTAAGAATAGAAGTGATCTCCTTCCCAAGGAATCTGCTATTTACATTAAGAGTATAACAATGACCTCTTTCCAAAGGAATCTCCCCAGGGAGAGAGTAATGCTGAACCCAGGAGAGGGTAAGACCCAGAAGAGGGTAGGGCGTGTGCTTTGAAGGCAGGAGACTATGGCTATGAACTTTGGGCCCCAGCGAGGGCAGGAAAGTTAACCAGGTCTTCAATGATCTGTTTCCCTCATCTGTAAAATGGGGCTATGGAAAATGCACATTCAGATATAACCCATTTGGCTCTGGCTCTGGGACTCCACCTAGCCCTGTTCTTCTGAGAGGGGGTGAGAATGGAAGAGGTGACGCTGGGTGGGGAAATGTTCAAGACTGGGGAAGCCAGAATCGTCCCCATGGATAATGAAGCCAGATGGATGGCAGCCACCAGGGGGCACCAAACCGCAGCTGGCCCTGGGACAGAGTGGTCTCACCCACCTGGATCTCAGACACTCCCAAGCTGCCTAGCAGTGAGCGCAGGCTCGACCTGTCTTTTTACAATTTTGCAACCTGTGTTTTTCTTGACTGAATTCTGTGGGACCTTCTTATCACATAATAACGGAGGCAGATCATTTAATACAGGGAGGGCTTCTGTAAGGAATAAGGCACGTAAGACAGGCTTGGGCACTGTAGGTAGTCAGTAACCAATAACTTAGCGATTAATAACGGTGGCCTTGCAGACCCTGTGACCCCGCTCAACATCAGACCAGGCCTGCTAGGAGTTCCCTACTCCCAAGGACGCTGCACTCTTAACTGGTTCCCCAGGTTAGGATTCTTAGAAAAAAGTTTGAGAACTTGTCTTAGAGCCTCTTGTGCATGAAGGCTGTCATTTACTCACTGGCCTGGCACTGGTCCCCAGACAGCCTGCACCCTGACTGACATGAACACACGGATCTCCCCCGTCTTTGTGCCCAAGTGGGTCTCCTCTTCATTCCTGAGCTTGCATTTCTGTGGCTCTATACGATGCCAAGTGGTCATATATCCTGACGTTTTTAGGTAGAGGAGTCTTTGTGGTTGGGGACATTTCATTTGCAGGGGCCACTGAATTAGACATTAGCAAATATTTACTTACAATAATAACAATAAAAACAGGGGTGCCTGGGTGGTTCAGTCAGTTAAGCGCCAGACTTTGGCTCACGTCATGATCTCGCAGTTGGTGGGTTCGAGCCCCGCGTCGGGCTCTGTGCTGACAGCTCGGAGCCTGGAGCCTGCTTCGGATTCTGTGTCTCCCTCTCTCTCTGCCCCTCCCCCCCTCAAAAATAAGTAAAAAACATTTTTAAAACTTAATAATAATAAAAAACTATTTATTGAGCACTTATGACATCCCAGATATTATTCTAAGACTTGACTTGTACGGACGGAAGTAACCCTTACAACCATTCTAGGAAGTTAGCACTCTTGTCCCCATTATATGCAGGTGAGGGTTTGGGAGCTCAGAGGGGTTAAATAACTTGCCCAAGTTCATACTGCTAGCCAGTGGCAGAGAGGGGATTTGAACTCAGGTACTAACTGACCCTACTCTAGAAATACATTCTGTGTAAAGTGTTCAACTTGCCCAAGACAACTTCCTGCCAGAGCTTGGCTAACTGGCCGGGGGGGTTGATCCTGAACAAATGTGAGCAGCAGGGACCCCCGCAGTGGCCTGCCCACGGCCCATGTGGGCGGAGACTTGCTTGTTTTCACCATCAACCAGCATTGGCCCCTAAATTGCAGGGTGCTTTGTTGATGTGGCACATTATAAGCTAATCAGATCAATGCAGCAAAGCAAATTACCTATAATTAGAGATAATTAGTAAAATAGTAAGATTATGCCCACATAAAATAAAGTCTAATGCAGGGCCCGTGGCCAGGAGAACCTGCAGCTTCCCCGGAGACGGCTCTCTCTGGCCCTGCTCCAGCCCCTTGGCCCCGGGCCCTGGGTTTCCCCTCCCTCCCAGGCTCCTCCCCCCTCTCCCCCGGCCCAGGTGGGCTCTTACCCACAGTAGCTGCCAGCCCAGGGGTGAAGGTGTTTTTGTGCAGCAGGTGTAGGAAGGATGTTTTGCCCACGTTTGAGTCTCCCAGGAAGACGATGTGAAAGAGGTAATCAGGGTTGGCTGGAGTCTCGTTGGCAGTGAGCGACCCTGAGGATGGGGTCAGCTCAGCCTCCTTGGAGTCACTTCCTGGGTCTTCAGGCCTGTTCTCTGCCCTTGGCTCCCTGGGTCGTAGGGAGCCTTGTTCTTCTGTATGAGCAGCTGTAGGTGAGGGCATGGGGTGGGTTTCCAGCTGAACCATGGTGGGGAGGTTCTGTGTGGGCTCCCGGGGCCCTGCTCCATCCCCGCGCTGAGCCCCCTCATGGGGAGAGTCCAGTGGAGGTGACTGTTTTCTAGAAGCAGGGGCCCCTGCTTCAGCCTGAGCCTGCGGTACGTCATGCGGGCGAGGGGCAGGCAGGCCGTCTTGCTGGGGGTGTTCTGAATGCCCCGTTTTCAGGCCATGAGCCTCAGTGAACTGCCCTGAACTGAGGTCTAGGCTTCCTTGATCCACCTGTTTCCTTTCCTCGACCTTGGGCTCTTCTTCTAGACTCTTGCGGGAAAGGGTGGGCAGGCCTTCTGGCCCGAGGACCTGGCTGTGAGCTTCTCTTGGCCCTCCAGGATGGCCCTCCTGCGCACCAGGGCCCAGCTGGCCCTGCTCCAATCCCTCTGTGGGAGCCCGACCCACAGGCTCCGGATCCTGGGAGGGCTCAGCCAGCCCCGGTGTGGGGGTTCCGGCTCCTGGGGACCCCAGTCCTAGCTCAGAGCCAGCGGCGTGTGGGTCCTGATGCAGGAGGGCCTCTCTCTGCCTGGGCGGCTTGACTGGGACAGGCCCGGGCTCTGGGCTCTTGTTGTCATCTGAGTATGAGGCCTGGAGCTGTTCGCTGGGCCCAGCTGGGGCCTGGGGAGGAGAGGAAGTCACCGGAGGAGGGGGTGCATCCTCCAAAGGAATGAGCATTTTGAGTGCAGCTGCCACTAGGCTCCCTGACTCCTCACTCGGGGCCCCTGGGGAACTCCCGTGGAAGATGGCCTCGGGGCCGGGCCCTGACTCCTCCTTAGGTTCCAGGCTGTGAGGCTGGACAGGCTGCTCTGGACTGATGTCCTGCCCACCCACGTCCACTCCTTTCCCCTCCGTGGCCCTGGAGGGCGCCCCCGTGGGGCTCCTTGGAGCCCCATCCAGATCTGAAGGTGGCCCCTGACCAAACGGCAAAGAATGCAGCTCCGAGATGGAGATCTGCCTGACTACTCGGGGCGTCTGGGGGCCTGCCGGGGCTCTCGGGGTGGAGGGTGGGCTCCAGGAGAGCTGCAGGGCTCTGCGCGAGGAGGTGTTGAAGCTGTTCAGGAGCTGGTCCCAGTCATCCTCATCCCCAAATAGTCCAGGCAGGGGGGCCTCCTCTGAGGAGACTGCCTTGGTGTCTGGAGCTTTCTCCTCACCTGCCCTGGGGACACTAGAAAGGGTTTAGGAAGCTAAGGTCAGGAGAGGGGCAGATAGATGTCATACCAACCCCGCTTACATGTCTCCCCATCGGTAACGCCTCACAGCTGGCCCCGCTCCCGGTCTCTCTCTACTCAGCAGTCCTTCTCACCCTGCACGCACCCCCTTCCTCCCCCTCAACCAATCCTGCCCATCCTTCGGGGCCTATATGAAGCCTCACCTCCTCCAGGAAGCCTCCCCTGACCATCCTGGCCCATCTCACTCCTCTGGGCTGTAACAGGTAGAGTGAGTACCTGCCTGGGATCCATTACCACACTAGACCATGTGTGTGTGTGTGTGTGTGTGTGTGTGTGTGTGTGTGAATCCCAGTTGTGTGACCTTGACACATGACTTTCCCCTCTCTGTGCCTTACTTTCCTTGTCTGAGAAGCGGGCATGAGAATGTCAGCCTGGCATGGTTGTTGTAAAGCTTAAGGAGGGAGATTCTGGGGGTGTTCTGGGTGCTGACCAGAGCCTCAGAGAACTCCCTCACCTCTCTCAGGAAGCCCCTGGTCCCCACCTCAGCCCAGGGATGGCAGCTACTTGCCTTGGTTCCTCCTCCGTCTGCCAGGACACGTGGCCCCTGGCGGCATTCAGATGCCCCCTGGTCACCTGCAGTCGTTCCTGCGCCTCCTCCAGCCGCCCAGCCAGGTCACGCTCGGCCTCCCGAAGCTGCCGGTTCTCCGCGTTGGCCTCCTGATGTGTGCTGCTGAGGAACTGGACCTGGGCCTCCAGCTGCAGGAGGCAGGGTGTGAGGAGGGGAGAAGCCCAGCTGCCTTCCAGGGCGACAAATAGCCTCCAAAGGCCACCGTGGGGTACAGACCCCAGGCTTCTGGGTACAGACCCCAGGCTTCTGGAGACCGAGCTTCAACATAACATTGGAGGGGGGGCACCTGGGTGGCTCAGGTGGTTGAGCGGCCGACTCTTGATTTTGGCTCAGCTCATAATCTCAGGGTTCTTGAGTTCGAGCCCCACATCGGGCTCTGTGCTGACAGTGCGGAGCCTGCTTGGGATTCTCTGTCTCCCTCTCATTCTGCTCCCTCCCCTGCGCGCTCTCTCTCTCCCTCAAAATAAATGAACTTACACACACACACACACACAAAGGATTGGTGGGGGGGTTACCCCTATTGGCCTAACAAGCTCCATTACCTCCCACCCAGGAGAGACATTTGAATTGCTGGGGTAGAGAGGAGAGAGGGAATTGTATAAGGAACACACACTGCAGCACCACAAGGGCCTGCCACGTGAATGGGATCACACCCTCCTCTGCTCAAAGCTCTGTGATGGTTGCTCATCTCTGAACCCCATCTGGTCCGCTGGGAGCTCCCGAGCCAACAGCAAGTCACATGACTCGGAGATGGCACACAGCTGGGACACTCAGAGTGGAAGGTGAAACCTGCACCGGGGCATCCTGGGCCTTGCAGAGTCCCTCCCACCCCACTGGGTCTCGGGCCTCCCCCTTCACTACTCTCCCCTCCCTCTGTCTGCTCCAGCCACAGGTCTCCTGGCTGCTCCTGGAACATTCATAGCACGTGTCTACCTCAGGACCTTTGCACTCGCTGTTCTCTCTGCCTGGACTGCACTTCCCCAGATGTCACACGGCCCACCCCTCATCTCCTTCAGGTCTTCGCTCCAATGTCATCAACTCAGTGAGGTCTTCCTGGACTCCCCTGTCAAAACCTTTCTATCCCCCCACCCTGCTTCTCTTCTTCTCCTTAGCATTATCTCACATGTTATAGATTTTACCTGCTAATTTTGTCGGTCATCTATCTTCCTGACTAAGGCTATAACTCCATGGGCAGGGGTTTGTGTCTGTCATGTCCCCCAGAACCTAGAACAGTACCAGGCACTGGTAGGTGCACCATAAATAATCATTAGGTGAAGGAATGAATGACCTCGGGGGAGACCCTTCACGTTGGCAGGGGATGGGACAAAATGGCCCCATGTGGAAAGTCCAATCTCCTCCCTTGGCCGAAGGGGTCTGCCTCCATTTCCAAGGAGCAGCTGTTGTGGAGGCACCTGGAAATCAGCCCGTTGGGAAGGTGAGACCAGGTGACAGGGCCAGTCAAGGCAACGGTGGGAAAGGCTCTGGGAACCTTGTCCATTGCTGAAGGACAGCTGGTTGTCCTGGCGAGTTTACTAAGGATGGTGGTCTGGGAGTTGAGAAAGGAAGGGATGGTAGGGCAGGGTCTCAGACCCAAAGACTGAGTCACAATGCCAACTGGAAGTGACCACAGGCCATGAGCCCTGGGGCATCAGGGCAGCAAGGAGCTAGGTCAGACTCAGAGACGGTAACAACTGTGATGTGTAAAGCACCTACTATGTGCCAGGCACCACGCCAGGCCCTCAGATATAGCATCTGTTGTCATCCCAGTGGCCTTTTATTTATTTAAAAAAATTTTTTTTAATGTTTTTATTTATTTTTGAGACAGAGAGAGACAGAACATGAACAGGGGAGGGGCAGAGAGAGAGGGAGACACAGAATCTGAAACAGGCTCCAGGCTCTGAGCGGTCAGCACAGAGCCCGACGCGGGGCTCGAACCCACGGACCGTGAGATCGTGACCTGAGCCGAAGTCGGACGCTCAACCGACCAAGCCACCCAGGCACCCCTCAGCGGCCTTTTAGAGCAAGAGTTCTGATCTCCATTTCTCCGATGAGGAAACCAAGGCTCAGAGAGGTTAAAAACCTGCCCAAGGTCACTCAGCGGACAGTGGAGACAAAAGCCGAATACCACCCTGCCGCTAAGCCTCTCCAACGTTGAGCTCTCACGTTTGCCCAGTGCTTTCCTGTTTCAAAGTGCTTTCCCATTTATTACCTCATTTGACAAAACTAGCCTGAGAGATGCAGTAGATGTGGCTATTCCCATTTTACAGATGGGGAAACTAAGGCCGAGACAAGCAAAGTTGTTGCCTCAGATTTGCATGGCTCTTAATTGCAATGGCAGGGATTTGAACCTGGACTTTCCCAGCGGTCCCTCGGCACTGCCTGGCCTCATCTCAGCAAAGGGGGCCACTCTTATACGGGAGCCCAGCCAGCCCCATGAATTCTCAGGAGATGGGTGTCAGAGCCTGTGCTCAGAAATCGGGCTCCCGGGGAAGCGCTGTCACTCACCTCCCTCTGGCCCTCAGTCAGCCGCTGAAATTCACGCTCCTTGGCCTCCAGGACCTCCTGCATCTGGGAGCTGAAGGCCAAGCCCCGGGAGTCGCTCTGCAGAGCAGACAGGTTTCAGCCCCAGCGCTGCACACTCTAAGCCCCAGCAGGGCCGGGCCTCCCCACACTCCACCTCATCCAGGCCCGGGGCCTGGGTCCAGGACGCCCCAGCAGGGAGGGATCTCAGGACAACTTCCCTGACGCAGGCCTAGATGGTGGCCACAAGGAGACAGGCCTGGAGAGCGAGGCCTGGCAGAGATGGGCAGGGGGCTCAGGCACAGCTCTCCCCACCCCCTCTCTCGGGAATGCCAGCTGGGGCGGGGGGCGGTGACAGGACCTACTCCCAGCAGCCTCCCCGCTGTCCCCACTGGCCGGTCTCTGGCCCCGCTACTCGCCCCCGCAGCGAGTCCAGGGCAGGGGGGGAAGGGGCGGGCTGCCAGGGGAGACCACCTCGGCCTGCAGCTGCTGCTTCTCCCGGAGGATCTGCTGCTCCATTTCCTCATAGAGCTGTTGCACCTCTCGATGGTGATCAGAGTCCCGCCTGGCAGGGGTGAGAGGCGGGCGGCACGTCAGCACCCCGGGACCCTGCTGCTGGCAGGGGTGGACTGGGCCTGGGTTTAGGGTCCATCCCACTGCTCACCTCAGGAGCCACTGACCCCTGCCACCCTGAGAGCAGTCATCCCAGTAATAGCCTCTGACCTACTCACCCCTGCCACCCAGAGAATAATCATGCCAGTAACAGCCCCTGACCCATATGCCCTTGACATCGGTCATCACGCTGACTCCTGTAACCATCACCAAGATGTTGGTTCCCCTGGCCCTGCCCCATGGTCCCCGTTGCCCCCTCACTCCATCGCCGCTTCCCGTGTCACCATCCCCACCCCCAAACTCAGACTCCACGCCAAACCCAGGGTTGCCACATGCGTCATAATCTACAAGAGCGATGTCCCTGGAGGTGGGTGCCACGGTGGCCCTGCACTGAGACACGCTTGCCATCCCCATCGCTGCTGAGGCAGTGTCCTCCTCACCAGGCCCCCCAAGCCATCCCTTCTTCCAGCTCAGCTCTGCCCCCCACCAGCTCCCGGGCCCTGAGGTGAACCCCAGGCCTCTATGCTTCTGGAGCAGAGGGAATCCAATTTGCATTCAGCCAAACGGCAGAGAGCACGTACTCCGCACGAGCCCCACTCACTTCCGCAGGGTCAGCTCCAAAGCCTCTTTGTCGGCCTGTGCCTCCTGCAGGCGGCTGGTCATCCTGGCCAGAAAGCCCTCCAGGTTGCCTGCCAGCTGGGGCTCCTCCTGCCGCAGCTTCCCCCACAGCTGCCAGATCTCTGCCTGCCTGGGGAAGGGGGGTAGCCAGAGATTAGATATGAGGTGGGACCAGGAGGCAGGGCGCCCACTTCTCCATTTTAATGGCAACACTCCAGGAGACCCGGGCACCTGGGCCGCGTAAACCTCTACACCCTACCAGGTACAATTCAAGTTCCCACCTCCTCCAGGAACCTTGGCCAGAACCTCTCCCTTCCTGAACCCCCACAGCCCTTTGTCTCTCCACGGTTTGGCGATGAATTATGGCGTGGCGGGGGGAGGGGGACTCGGGGGCCTGACGGCCCAGGGCTTCCATTGCCTTCTCTCTTCTCCCGCTCTGTAGCTGTGTGACTTTGGTAACTCCCAGGCCCTCTCTGGGCTTGTTGGTAAAATGGGGAGGCTGATACCTGCCCAGTAAGGTCGCTGGAGAATGAGACTTGCCCAGTGAAAGCATCAGCTTGGAGCCTGGCCCACGGCTGGCACTCGACAAATGCTGCTTTCCCACAGATTTAATTAAGTCATGAAGACAGACGCCGGAGGGCTGAGCCCAGGCCAAGCTGCCAAGTGGGCAGATGGCTCCCCACCGCACCTGCCCTGCCAGCCTATACCCTAAGTCCCACGCTGCATGCCCCACCACTCCTGGCCCCACCTTCTGAGCGCCTGTCCTCACAGAGCCCCCTGAGGTAGGTAAACGGGCAACAGTGATTCCCTTGCCGGCTCTAAGAGACCCGGTGGGACCTGGGAGACGTGAGAGAGGCAGGATCCCCCTTCTATGAGCATGAGTGAACCCCATGAGCCCAGGGGCTGAGACAGTTTGGAGGAAATCCCTCCCCATCTCCAAACCTGTCCAGCCCAGGGCCTCACCGTACCTGAAACCACTCCAATCGGGGGATCCTCTTTCTGGGTCAAGAAAGGCACCCTCAGCGAGTCGTGTTTTTAAGAATGTGAGTACCCTGGGGAGCCTGATACCCCCAACCCACCAATCCTGGGAGCAGTCATATAGGGCAGGACAGGGGGAGCGAGTGGTGGTGGGAGGGACTCCTCAAGAGCAGACACCCTCCACACGGGCTTCATTTAATCCCACAACTGCTCTTAAACTCACAGCAGCTGGGAAACAGAGGTCAAAGGTTAGGCCACTGGCCCACAGTCACACAGCTAACAAGTGGCCACACCAGGATTTGCACCCAGCTCTATCTGGTGGCCTCCCACCTTGACACCGAGTCCGGGTGAGTCCTCGCCCCCACGGACTGGCAGGGCCCGCCCCCACACACAGCGCCAGCCTTACTCGGGAAGTAAGTGGCCTGCCCCCAGCTGCTGTATGAATGCGAAGAATGCCTCCTTCTCCTCAGGGTCAGCCTCCTCCAGCACCGGGAGGCTGACGGCTGCAGATTCCCTCTCGGAGGGCACTGGCCTCTTTCTGCGGACCCCGTGGGTGCTGGAGCCGAAGACGTTCTCTGTGGGACAGAGGGGACAAAAGGCAGCAGAGTGGGGCTGGGCTCACCGCCCCCCCGCCCCCATCTCCCATCTTGCCCTGCTTCAGCCCTTGGGGAGATAACTGCATCTGCGTTGGTCACATTTATACAGGGCCATGTTCATACGTTCGTCCTATCGACCTTGGGAATCTACTTAAGTTATACTCCGCCCGTTTTACAACGTGTAAATGCAGATTCCTGGCCTCCCTCTCTGTTGTCCCCCAAACTTTTGGAGGCTCAGCAGACCTGAGAACTCTGGATGGCTTTGCTGACATTTAAGGCCGAGCTGTGCTTTGCAGGGCCTCTGCAAGGACATCACACGTTCCATTCCCTGGGCTGGAAGGTATACCCCTATTGAGAAGATCAGTGGAAATAATGTACCCTGCCAGCCTTGGTCTCTTTAGGTCCTTTTGGGACTGTCTTGAGAATCAGGTGTTGGAGTAGCCCTGCCCAACGGGGACAAAGGGTCAGGGAAGTCCTCAACCACTAAATATCACCCTCTGCTGCTCCCTGGGGCCTGAAATTCCCTTAACCAAAGCTTTCCTCAGGCAGAAACGAGGCTTGTGGTCCCAAGAATGGGGGTGTTTAACTTCTTGCTCAAGGGAAGCCTTTTTTGGGGGAGAACACAAGTGAGGCATCAGAAAGTGAGCCTGGAGGCCTCCCTGGAGGAGGAGGGGTTGCTAAGGGGAGCCCCCAGACAATGAACTGCTTTCGATGGTGGTAAAAGAAGTGAACAGGCCTCCTGGGTTAGAGTTTTAAGATGGAGCTCTGTCTTAAACCAGCTGCCTGCCCACACAGGCTTAGTATCCTCATCTCCAGAATAATCCATATTGTCATCCACGCCCTGAATTGCTCTCAGGTGTGTGGTGAGGTCCTCTATTGCCTTTCCTGTCTGGCCAGCCTCCCCGTACTGGGCACACTGCATGGGACTCCTGGCTGTGCAGCAAGTCCCCAGAGGCCCTCCCAGGACAGACATACTGAGCCCAGAGCTGAATTCTTCGAGGGAGAGGCGTCCCTTCTGCTCCACATCCACCCAGTCAAAGATCATCTCCAGCTCATCCTCGCCACTCAGGAAGCTGAACTTGGCCTCCTGCAAGGAAGAGGTAAATTGGGCGCTGTTCCCACTGGGGAAGACTCTGGGCCACCCTCAAGAAGAAGAGGTGTTTGGGGACGTCTGTTCGGCTCAGTCGGTTGAGCATCCAACCGACTTCGTCTCAGGTCATGATCTCACGGTCGGTGGGTTCGAGCCCCGAACTGGGCTCTGTGCTGACTGCTCAGAGTCTGGAGCCTGCTTCGGAGTCTGTGTCTCCCTCTCTCTCGGCCCCTCCCCACTCAGGCGTGCTCTCTCTCTCTCTCAAAAATGAATAAACATTAAAAAAAGTTTTTTTAATTAAAAAAAGAGGTGTTTGCCTTCAGCCACTCCTATCTCCCCTCTCCCCAACTTTGGAGTCCCAGCCCCAACCTGTCCCATGGCCTACCCTTGAGGCTCCAGGACCCCACCCAAGACAGCACCCCCCTCAGCACGGCCTTGACCTTCCTCCACACTTTTTCCCTTTCTCCATCCAACATCAAAACTTATCTGTTCTGAGTCTCACCCTTTAGGATCCTAATAAAGGAGAGTAGCTAATCCTCCCCAGAATGTGTTTATCAGTATCCAAAAGAATTATCTGGAATTTGAAAATAAGTCCGAAAGGTTGACGGCACGTTCTTTCAGCATTCCACAGGGGCAAAGGCCACCCAAGCATCTTCTAGACTATAGGAATGTACTTCATTTCCTCCCCCGGCACAGACTGGAGGTCCCAGACTAAATGAAGTCACACATTAACCTGTAGATTTTGTCCAGGAGAGATGTAAACAATTTTCATCTGCTGGAACAGATAACCTCAAAGATTCATGGCCTGTTGTACATTAACCAGCTTTTTAAAAATCGAACTCAGCCATCTCATTGTAACACTTCTTTGTTATTCAGCTTTTTAAATGCTCTTTCAACCATTCATAATATCTCTCATTAATTAATGAGCTAAATAGAGTCTTTGAGATGGCTTTATTTTATTTTTGCCCAAGGGTAATAATTTTATCTTTTTGAAAATTATATTTTAAGAGTTTGGGAGGTTTCATGGAGATGCCCCAGTAAACTCAGATGTCAGAACCAAGCAACCTACGGTACTGGAGAGGTGCCTTTCATGGTCTCTGTGAACCCAAGCACTTTCTCTCTTGGCTCTTGGAGGGAATCCCATGTGTGACAGAACTTTAGGTTTGCTGACTCTGTTTCTAAAAAAATTTTTAATGTTTATTTATTTATTTATTTATTTATTTATTTTGAGAGAGAGAGCACGAGAGGGGGATGAGCAGACAGGGAGGGAGACACAGAATCTGAAGCAGGCTCCAGGCTCCGAGCCATCAGCACGGAGCCTGATGCAGGGCTCAAACCCATGAACCGTGAGATTATGACCTGAGCCGAAGTCAGATGTTTAACCAACTGAGCCACCCAGGCGCCCCATTGCTGTTTCTTATGTTGTTGTTGTCTTTTTTTTTTTTTTCCTCGCTGATTTTGTGTTTTCATTTTTGGTGGCCGCCATGATGGGGAATTCAATTTTATGGACCGGCCATTGCTGATCTCTGTGGGACGCATGATACAGACCTAGTGTCTAGTGTCTATTGATTGAGAGGCAACAGAAAACCTGATTTGCTGATCTTTGGTGGTGGTGGTGATGGTGGTTTTTCTACGTGTGCTCCAAAGTGGCGAAGCATTTTGTACCCACTGGGAAGGAGAACAACTCTTTGAGATCTGGACAGGTGAGTTTCGTGTGCCTGTGTTTACTTTTGACCTGTGGCCTGTGAGTTGTGGATATGAAGCCACTGTGTCTGTGTATCTATGTGTCTACATGTCTGTAATTCAGAAATACCTTTAACTCTTCTGTGAGTATGAAATATTTTTCTGCATCTGGAGGGTATTAATGACTTAGAGTACTATGTCTCTTACAGGGGTTCTGTGTTGATTGGTTTATAGAGACAAATAAGTGTTTATATAAATCTAATTTCCCCCCAAATCACAGAAAATAAAGAAACTGAGCTTCTAATGCTTTAAATGTGCTAGATTAAAAAAAAATTTTTTTAATGTTTATTTTTGAGAGAGAGACAGAGCATGAGTGGGGGAGGGGCAGAGAGAGAGGGAGACACAGAATGTGAAGCAGGTTCCAGGCTCTGAGCTGTCACCACAGAGCCCGACACGGGGCTTGAAATCACCAACCTGAGATTATGACCTGAGTCAAAGTCGGATGCTCAACCAACTGAGCCAGTCAGGTGCCCCGTGCTAGATTTTTTTTTTTTTTAATCCGTCTTAAAAGAAATTGCTAGCTCAGAAAGCTTTTAAGGAACCAAGTTAATGTAATTAATGTGGATCTTTGGCTAAATTAAATTGGTTTAAAAATTTTGCTTATAAAATATAAATAATATCTGTGTTTTCTCTGCTTTATATTAAGTATCATACAATTATACTTTCTACTTTTTATAAGATCTGGATTTCTTTTTTGTTTTTGTTTTTTTTTTATTTATTTTTTTAACGTTTATTTATTTTTGAGACAGAGAGAGACAGAGCATGAATGGGGGAGGGTCAGAGAGAGGGAGACACAGAATCTGAAACAGGCTCCAGGCTCTGAGCTGTCAGCACAGAACCTGACGCGGGACTTGAACTCACGGACCTCAAGATCATGACCTGAGCCGAAGTCGGCCGCTTAACCGAATGAGCCACCCAGGCGCCCCTGGATTTCTTTTTTGTGAAGAAACTAGTTAATCTGAATTTTCCACACTTCTGATTTTGTCTCACTAATCAAATAATCCAACATAATCCTCACATAATGTTTAAGATTATAAAAATGTGGGGCGCCTGGGTGGCGCAGTCGGTTAAGCGTCCGACTTCAGCCAGGTCACGATCTCGCGGTCCGTGAGTTCGAGCCCCGCATCAGGCTCTGGGCTGATGGCTCAGAGCCTGGAGCCTGTTTCCGATTCTGTGTCTCCCTCTCTCTCTGCCCCTCCCCCGTTCATGCTCTGTCTCTCTCTGTCCCAAAAATAAATAAACGTTGGAAAAAAAAATTAAAAAAAAAAAAAAAAAAAAAAAAGATTATAAAAATGTAAATTTGGGTTCAACTAAATTGATTCATTACACAATTCCAAGATCCTTAGGTAACTTTAAAAACATGAATTAATATTAATTAATAAAGAATTTTAGGGGGTGCCTGAGTGGCTCAGTCTGTTAAGCATCCAACTCTTGATTTCAGCTCATGTCATGATCTCACAGATGGTGAGTTCGGGCTCAGTTCATTATTTCAAGCACTGCTTTGGGCTCTGCACTGACAATGCAGAGACTGCTTGGGATTCTCTCTCTTTCTTCCTCTCTCTCTGCCCCTCCCCCATCTCTTTCTCTCTCAAAGTAAATAAATAAACTTAAAAGAAAAGAAAAGAAAAGAAAAGAAAAGAAAAGAAAAGAAGGAATTTTTGGCTACCTGGACAGTTTCTGAGAAAAACTGAAACATTGGGGCACCTGGGTGACTCAGTCGGCTAAATGTCTTACTTTTGATTTTGGCTCAGGTCCTGATGCCACGGTCATGGGACTGAGCCCTATGTTGGGCTCTGTGCTGGGCGTGCAGCCTATTTAAGATTCTCTCCCCTCTCCCTCTTGCCCCTCCCCCCCCACTCTCTCTCTTTCTTTTTCTCTCAAAAAAAAAAAAAAGAGAGAGAAAGAAAAAGAAAAGATAAAACATTGCTAAGCATGATTTTAAGTTTATATCCTTTTACTTCTTATTTTTATGTGCAAGAGAGCAGCTAGACCTTTGAGTCATGTTAATGAGTCAATTCATTCCTGCCACTTTAAATAGTTGTGCAAGGCAAAGCAGAGATTCAAGTAGATATTTGTACACCCAAGTTCACAGTGGCACTATTCACAATAGCCCAAAGATGGAAACAACACAAGTGTCCATTGAGGGATGAACAGAAAGACAAAGTGTGGTCTATACATACAGTGGAATATTACTCAGCCTTAAAAAGGAAGGAAATTGTGACACATGCTATAGATAACATGAATGAACGTTAAAGACATCATGCTAAGTGAAAGAAGCCAGTCCCAAAAGGCAAATATTGTATTTTTCCAGTTATACAAGGGACCCAGAGTGGTCCAATTCATGGAGACAGAAAGTAGAATGGAGGCTTCTAGAGGATGGGGAGAAAGGAGAATGGGATTTAGTGTTTAATTGGGGCAGAGTTTCAGGGCGCCTAGGTGGCTCAGTCAGTTAAACGTGCAACTTTGACTTGGGTCATGATCTCACAGTTCATGGGTTCGAGCCCCACATCGGGCTCTGTGCTGACAGCTCAGACCCTGAAGCCTGCTTCGGAGTCTGTGTCTCCCTCTCTATCTGCCTCTTCCCCTTGCGCTCTGTCTGTCTGTCTCTCTCTCTCTCAAAAATAAATAAATATTAAAAAAAAAAAAAAGAAATCTTGCAATATTTGTTGCATGTAGATGAAAATCAAAACTGAGGGTATAAACTGTAACAAAATCTGACATCAAATATGGCTTGGGTTAGGAGGGTGAAGGTTAAATTTAAAAACAATATTTATTTATGTATTTATTTATTTATGGTTTGGGTTAAAAAAAGAGCATCATCAGAAGAACTACCAAATTAGAAGAGATGTTCAAGCTTTATGTAGGTAAAATGTCATTAATACACTATTTCAGAAATTTCATGCTTTATGGGAAGGCCCTGGAGATTTCTCAATGCCTTTGCAAGTGCTTATTTTCAGGGGGAGCACTGATCAAACCCTTATGAAATCATTATGTGCAGTATCCCAACAAAGAACTTTACTCTCTTCTACTCTGATAATATTAGTTACTGTAATAAATAATTACAGCTTTTCAGTCTCGTTACCAAATAAGTTTCTGCTTTCCTATTGTGTCCTGAAGTCTCCGGTAGAATCTGCAGGCCACAAAGGACTGACCCAAAGACTTGTGGGAAAGAACTGCACCAGGTTCTATGCTTCTGATACCTCTGTTTCTGTTGTTTCACTTGGGTACAAGGATTCTGAGCTGACATTAGCCGACCCTCAGACTGAACTGGTGGACTGACAATTTCTAGGACACTTGAGTCCAGAAGCAGCCAGCTCACCCAAGATCCAGCAGGACAAGAATTAATTACATAGAACGGAGTGAATTGTTCAACTGAGGTTAGACATTTTAATGTTTGTTTATTTTTGGGACAGAGAGAAACGGAGTGTAAGCAGGGGAGGGGCAGAGAGAGAGACATACACACAGAATCCAAAGCAGGCTCCAGGCTTTAAGCTGTCACCACAGAGCCCAACGTGGGGCTGGAACTCACGGGCCATGAGACCATGACCTGAGCCAAAGTTGGATGCTTAACTGACTGAGCCACCCAGGCTCCCCTGAAGTTAAACATTTTAAATGCTGTCTGAATCTCACTGACTGACCCCCTCCTGTATCAGAAACCAACAATTTTACTGAACCTCCTTAGTTTCCATGTTAACATAGTTATTTACACAGGTTCAATAAGAATCTATCCTCCTTTCTGTTGGGATATAGCTGGATGAATCAATTGTGTAACTGATGAGTCATGTAGGAGAATGATTCTCACTTAATCAGACATGACGAGTCCATTGTAAAGAACAGCCATGGAACCAATGTCTGCAAAACCCTTCCAGAAACCTGGCCTGGAGCCAGTTGATAAAGAAAACCACTTTCGGGCAGGAGAGGGACCTTAGTAAAATTGGGAACCCCAAGGAGAAAGGAAACCCTTTGCATTTATAGGGGCTGCAGGTAAAAGGTGGTGGAGAGAGAGTCTTGGGTTTAGTTTCCTGGCCTGAGGATAGAAAATAGGGTGGCCAGCTTGACCCAGTCTGCCCTAGACTTTCCCAGTGTTAACCCTGGAAGTCTCTCATCCCGGGTACCCCTCCAGTCCCAGGCAAACTGGGACAAACATTCACTCTACATAGAAGAGCCAATAACAGAAGTTTTAAATCTAAGGTCCTGCATGAAAATGTTTAGACAGAAGCTAAAATGGCTTAATGCCTTCGAAGTCTGGATTTGCAGAGCAAACTCAAGGATGCACATGTTTCACTTATGGAAACCTAATGAGAATTGGCTTTTTTATATCGAGAATAAGCTTGGGAGAGTATTTATCATCACAGAAAATCACCTGAATACTTGGAAACTTGGAAACAGGGCCGAAAGGTAGAGAGCATGTCGCTTCAAGCATTGTCTAGACTAGAGGAATGCACTCAGTCCATCTCATTGTTTATCTTTAATTAAAAGTCCCAGACGTGCTGAAGTTACTGGTTAACTTGTGGAGTTTTGCCCAGGAGAGATGAAAATAATTTTTGTCTAGTAGAACAGATAACCCCAAAGATTTACAGCCTGTGGGATATCAGCCATGTTAAAAATTGAACTCAGCAATCTTATCCTAACACTGTCCTGTCAGATTGCCTTTAAATACTGTATCCTAGCTTCTTACATACTTTTTGAGCCAGTCGTAACATCTTCCTGGCTCCTTCATTAATCAACAACAATAATTCATTAGATAAGAACTTTGATAAGTGTTGATTTTATATTTACTTGAAAGTCTATTTTTTACCTTTTTGAAAATTATATATACATATATATAATTTATGTATAGATTATATATATACGTATATATAATTTATGTATAGATTATATATACGTATATATATAATTTATGTATAGATTATATATACGTATATATATAATTTATGCATAGATTATATATATACGTATATATATAATTTATGTATAGATTATATACATGTATATATAATTTATGTATAAATTATATACATGTATATATAATTTATGTATAAATTATATATATATGTATATATATAATTTATGTATAAATTATATATATACATATATATAATTTGTGTATAAATTATATATGTGTGTATATATAATTTATGTATAAATTATATATGTGTGTATATATAATTTATGTATAAATTATATATGTGTGTATATATAATTTATGTATAAATTATATATATATTTTTTTTAACTGAATTATTCTAGGGAGTTGGCAGAGGCTCCCCTGAAAAAGTCTTATTAATTAATTAATAAGTCATCTCTGCACCCAACATGGGGCTTGAACTCACAACCCTCGAGATCCAGAATCACATGCTCTACCGACTGAGCCAGCCAGGCTCCCCTGAAAATTATATTTTAACGTCAGCCATTTGTACCTTGTGGCCCTGAGGCTAGAACACAAGAAAGGTCAGTTTTGATGGGGGAAGGACAGAGTCTGGAGCATGGAACAGTGTCCGGAGGAGACGGGCAGGCCCAGTGTGACTCCAGCAACCCACATGGGCCCCTTTGCAGAGAATGAGGAAAAACCAAAGAAGAATTGGTCAATGTTGGTCTAGGCCAGAGCCTCAGACTTGTTATTCGAACACACAACCATGGCCGATCTTATGTTTCATTGATGTTTACGGTCATCGACATGGTTTGACTTCCAGGACTCTGACTGCTCCCCCAGGATAAACTTCCCTGCTCAATGGGCCCGAAATTCTATCACTTGCAAGTTCCTTCTTTGGCTTGAAGTCCTTTCCTTTGTTAAAATGCAAATATTTCTGGAAGAGTGGCACACATAACGTCTTGTCAGTCATTTAGTTACACATTAATATAAACAAATTCCTCACTTTTTCTGAGAGCAATTTTTATTTATTTATTTACTTGCCTCAGAAAACATGTGTATTTGTCAATTAACCCAGAGAACATTTTGGGAGGCAAACCATAAAAGACTCTTAAATACAGGGGCACCTGGGTGGCTCAGTCGGTTAGGCGTCCAACTTCGGCTCGGGTCATGATCTTGCAGTCCATGAGTTCGAGCCCCACATCGGGCTCTGTGCTGACAGTTCAGAGCCTGGAGCCTGCTTCAGATTCTGTGTCTCCCTCTCTCTCTACCCCTCCCCTGCTCACACTCTGTCTCTCTCTCTCAAAAATAAATTAACATTAAAAAAAGAGAGAGAGAGATTCTCTTAAATACAGAGAAGGAACTGAGGGTTGCTGGAGGGGTGTTGGGTGGGGGAATGGGCTACATGGGTGATGGGCCTTAAGGACGGCACTTGTTGGGATGAGCACTGGGTGCTGTGTAAGTGACGAATCGCTAAATTCTACTCCTGAAACCAATACTACACTGTATGTTAACTAACTCGAATCTAAAAAAAAAAAAGGTAATAATTTGTGCCAGACACAAAAACATTAATGTTATCGTGTAACAAATGTGTTTTGCAGGCAACCAGCTCAAATGAAACCAACAAAACGGAGAACATTTCTTTGCATACAAACATAAATACCTGATATGTACATTGTGCTTTTTGCCCACTGGTCTTTATATTTTAATTAATTAATTAATTTTTAATGGAAGCATCGTTGACACACAATGTTATATTACTTTCAGGTGCAGAAAGAGAAGGAGAGAGAGAATCCCAAGCAGGCTCTGCACTGTCAGTGCAGAGCCCGATGTAGGGCTCGAACCCACAAACTGGGAGATCATCAGAACCTGAGCTGAAAGCAAGAGTTGGACGCTCAACCAACTGAGCCACCCAGATGCGCCTATGATACTCTTAACTGTATTCCCAATGCCGTATCTTTCATCCCCATGGCCTCCATAACTGGAAGCCTCTGTTCCCCACTTCCCATCAGTCTGTCCTTTTTTTTTTCAATGTTTGTTTATTTTGGGGAGACAGAGAGACAGACAGTGCCAGCTGGGGAGGGGCAGAGAGAGAGGGAGGCACAGAATCCGAAGCAGGCTCCAGGCTCTGAGCTGTCAGCACAGAGCCTGACACAGGTCTGGAACCCACAAACCGTGAGATCATGACCTGAGCCAAAGTCGGACACTTAACCAACTGAGCCACCCAGGTGTCCCTCGCCGGTCTTCTACTCACCTCCCCTCTGGCAACCAGTTTGTTCTATTTATGAGGCTATTTCTGCTTTTTGGTTGTTTGTTCGTTTCTTTTGATTTTAATTCTACATACAAGTGAAATCATAGATTATTTGTCCTTCTCTGACTTATTTCACTTACTACAAAACCTTCTAGGTCCATCCATGTGGTCACAAATGAGAAGATCATTTTGTATGACTGAGTAATATTCCTTTATATGTATATGCCACATCTTCCTTATCCATTCATCTGTCAATGGACACTTAGGTTGCTTCTATATCTTGGCTAATAATGCAGCAATGAACACAAGGGTGCATATATCTTTCTGAACTGGTGTTTCTGTTTTCTTTGGGCAAATACCCAGTGGTTGAATTATTGGATTGTAGGGGTTTTTCTATTTCAAAATACTTGAGGAACCCCCATCCTGTTTGCCACAGTGGCTGCACCAATTTACATTCCCACCAACAGTGCACGAGAGTTCCTCTTTGAAAGCAAATTTTGGATGAGAGAAAGGACAAAGAACAGGCATGCCCTGTCTTCCTGGGATGGAAAGTCTCAGACGGCTACAGAAAAGGGATTCAGGGGGCACCTGGGTGGCTTAGTCAGTTAAGCGTCTGACTTCGGCTTGGGTCATGATATTGTGGTTCATGGGTTCAAGCCCTGCATCGGGCTCTGTGCTGTCAGTGAGGAGCCCGCTTTGGATCCTCTCCACCCCCCTCAGAAATAAATAAACATTCTTTTTTTTTTTTTTTAATTAAAAAAAAAATTTTTTTTTTCAACGTTTATTTTTGGGACAGAGAGAGACAGAGCATGAACGGGGGAGGGGCAGAGAGAGAGGGAGACACAGAATCGGAAACAGGCTCCAGGCTCTGAGCCATCAGCCCAGAGCCCGACGCGGGGCTCGAACTCACGGACCGCGAGATCGTGACCTGGCTGAAGCCGGACGCTTAACCGACTGCGCCACCCAGGCGCCCCTAAATAAACATTCTTTAAAAGGAAAGAAAGAAAGGGGATTCAGAGGATGAGCTAGGGACTTGGACTCACCGCCAGGTCCTCGCGGGTGACAAAGCCCCTCTCCTTGGCACCACAGTCCTGGAAGAAGGCTTGCACTTCGGCAGCCGCCTGGGAGGACCAGGACTCTGGCTCTGGGGCCGCAGCAGCATCCAGGCTATCGGCTGCTTCTCTCATCTGCCGCCGGCGGCTGGAGCCCAGCTTGCGGCCTTTTCGGGAAACTCTCTGTTCACTCTCCATACTGCTTCGGCCTGGGGACAGAAGAATGGTGAGGGGGTACCGGGCTGCCGAACACAGTCACTCTGCTGAAAACCCTCTGGTGGCCTTTTCCTGGAGAAAAGACACCATGGCTGATGAAGCTGATTGGACCCCAGCTGGCCTCCCCAGCTTCATGCCCCATCCCCAACCTCGTGGCCTCCAGCATGAGGCCTTTGCCCTTTCTGTTCCTTCTGCCTGGAATGTTCTCCCCCCAGGCTATCTCCCCCAAACATCTTTCAGATGTTTGCTCCTGGAAAGTCTTCTCTAAGGCACCTGGGTGGCTCAGTCGGTTGGAAGTCTGACTCTTGATCTCAGCTCAGGTCTTGGTCTCAGAGTCATGGGTTCAAGCCTCACATTGGGTTCCTTGCTAGGCATGAAGCCTACTTTTAAAAAGAAAGAGGGGCGCCTGGGTGGCTCAGTCGGTTAAGCATCCGACTTCAGCTCAGGTCATGATCTCACAGTCCGTGAGTTCGAGCCCCGCGTCAGGCTCTGTGCTGACAGCTCAGAGCCTGGAGCCTGCTTCAGATTCTGTATCTCCCTCTCTGTCTGCCCCTCCCCTGCTCGCTCATGTGCTCTCTCTCTCTCTCTCTGTCAAAAATAAACATAAAAAAAAATAAAAGCGTTGTCCAATTCATTAATTGGGGACCTCCCCACTGTCGCTGAAGGTCTGAGGTCAGTCAGTGGATGAGGATTTTGTCTAGGTGAGACCCCAAGGACAGAAGAGAGGGAGGCTGGAGTCTGAAAGGGGTGTAGTCTGAGCCTGCCCTGGGCGGGGAATAAGTCTGGGGCACATGAAACTGTATGAGGTGGGAGGAGCTTGATGTGCAGAGGCACGCTGCTTTCTGCCGGGCATGGGACTTGGGCTAAGCTCTAAAGGAGGCAGGTGGGATTTAGAAGCCGTTAACAGCAATGTGCAAAGGAACTGAACAGCAGGAACAAGAAGGCCCCTCTGGGCTTTCTCTGCTGGGGTAAAAGGTCACAGGCTGAGTGGAGGGGTCAGGGGACTCTGTTTCAGGGATGGGGGGCTTATTCCAGGGGTCCGGAGCCACTGGTCCAGCCTCCCTTTGGGCGTGTTCCC
Organism: Prionailurus viverrinus; assembly: GCF_022837055.1. Lineage (NCBI taxonomy): Eukaryota > Metazoa > Chordata > Mammalia > Carnivora > Felidae > Prionailurus > Prionailurus viverrinus. The sequence continues at coordinate 35,285,730 of NC_062565.1, read as the reverse complement.
TCGCACGGGTTGCATAGGACTTGAATGAAGCAATTCCCCAGGCTGTGGAGCACCCCCAGACTTTAAAGGAAGTAGAGTCTGTCCCTCAATCTCTCTCCACCCACCCACCCCAGTCTTTCTCTTTCTTCCTGTGTGTTTTGTGTCTCCATCTGTTTCTCTCCAGCATACTATCTTTGCCTCTCTCGGGGCCTTCCAAATCTGTTTCAGATGCAGTTTTAAGATCATAGATGAAAATCGCAGAGTCAGATCTGAGGCCCTTGCAAAAGCCAATTGTGCACGTCTCTTTCTAGCACAGTGGCCTGGGCTCAGCCACGGGGGGAGTACTTAAGCCATGTGAACCAGCAAATGCTACAAGTCAGGGCTCCCCACCCCACAGGACAGTTAGCAGTCTTCTCTGCCAAGACCACTTCCTTCTGCCCAGACCCTTCCCAAGATCTAGCATGCGCTTGAGTGACAAGCATTTACTGAGCACCGACTGAATGCCAGCGCAAGGTAGCAGTCTTGCCACGATGCAGTGTTCCATTCGGTGAATTAGGAAGAGGTGCCCCTCCTCCTGGCAGTCCATCCCACCCTCTTGAATCATAGACATGGAAAAGGAGGCCCAAGAGAGGAAGTGACTTCCAGTCACAGTGCTTTGGAGTCAGACAGACCTCTGCGTCTCCCAGTCCTGCCGCTTGCTAGCAGTGTGACCTAGGGCAAATCGCTTAACATTCCCATGTCTGTTTCCTTCTTTTTTTTCCCTCCCCCGCCGTGTCTGTTTCCTTATTGGAACAGGGGACTGCTGTCTACCCCACAGGGTTGCAGTGAGGATTAGATATGATAATGCAAGTTGAAACACCACCTCCCATTCCCTGGCACAGCCCTCCTCCCTTTCTGGCTTTTTTTTCCTCTTAGCACTTGTCACCTTCTCAGAATAGTCTTTTATTCACTTACTCTGTAAATTCTCCATCTCCTCTTACTGAAATGCAAGCCTCCCATGAGTTGAAAGCATGCTCTTTTGCTTACTGCTGTAACCTAATTACCCAGGGCCTCAAACAGTGCCTTGCATACAGTTGGCGCTCAGCAAATACTTGTTGACTACATAGCCCACAATGAAGCACTCACAGCTGTGCCCAGCACACAGTGACTGCTGGGTGAAGGCGGCATTGACAATAGTGGTGATGATGCAGATGGGGGCAGAATTCCATTTGAGCCTCATAAAAGCCGAGTACCGTACAGATACGATTTATTCCCACTTGACATGCGAGGAAACCGAGGGAGGGGCGCTCCGAGAAGCAAGAGACCTGCCCAAGCCGTGACGCCAGTAGTGGAACTGGCACAGGATCTACTGTGCTGGTTTGTGTGGGATGGGCTTCCCCCAAGGCCACTTCCTAGAAAGGTCCCTCCTTGGTGGGCCGAAGGGCCCCCTGGGGACCACGGATGCCTGACGCACATGCGTGAGACAAGGGCTTTGGAGCAGGGCCGAGTGGGCAGGCTTTGCCTGTAGGTGTGACACTTGGAAACTCAAGCTGCACGTGGACTTCCGTTGATGGAGATAACACACAGGAGGCAGCAAGATAAGACTCTCAGCGGGGAAGCTTCTAGAACCAAAGCCCTGGGGGAAGAGTTTATAACGATACGGGTGCCACATCACTGAGTCTGTCAGGCTCCCGCAAGTAAAGGAAACGAGAATCCTAAAACAAATTCCCTGTGGCCATATCCCAGGATATGGGATGCTCTTGACATCCCTTTCTGGGAGTTCCTGGTCAAACTGCGTCACCGCAGCCCATTTCCAACAGTTCCCTGGCATTTGGTAAGAAGGCAGCACCTTCTGGACACCTCACCGGCTGCCACTTGGCCACAGCCCCAGCACTCAGTCCTTTCCCCCCCCTGCCTGTCAGGAGGTCTCGGGATAGAAGCACAGCAGGTGCCCGACCACCAGCACCGCCTCAAAGTACGAACACCATCAGTCGCAGATGGCCAACTCTCCCTTCATGGTCTTGTAGCAACCCTAAATACAGTCCGCTCCCCCTTCGCGGCCAGGAACGACCCCTCAGAGATAGTGGGGTCACACGCACACACACTCCCTCCTCAGCCAGCTCCCACTCAGCCACCGCCGACCCCTCCCTCACGGGTCTCACAGGACATTCCTCACAGGTCTTTGGCGAGGACGAAGGTCCCTGGCCACTCGGAGTCACTCGGGTCAACACCCCTCAGAGTCAGCCAGCGGAGACACCCCTCCATCCTCTGCCACATCCCCACCGCCATTATCGCTACCTCACACCCGTGACAGTCAGAAGCCCCTCGCGACCAGGTACATGCACACACACCCTCAGCCCTACTCCCTTTCCCCACATTCCTCGCCCAAGCAATCATACAAACGTGAAAGCCAAACTTGAGAGCAAACGGGTCTCGCTCCCAGGCATCTATAGGAACCAGCTCTCCCCACTGGGGGACTGGGTTAGGGGAGCAGGCACCACGAGCTTTGGATCAGGGAGCAGAGAGCCACATAAGAAAAATGGGGCGGGGGCAGGCACCTGAGTGGCTCAGTCAGTTGGTTAAGTGTCCGGCTTCGGCTCAGGTCATGATCTCAGGGTCCATGGGTTCAAGCCCCGCATCGGGCTCTGTGCTGATAGCTCAGAGCCTGGAGCCTGCTTCCGATTCTGTGTCTCCCTCTCTCTCTGCCCCTCCCCTGCTCATGCTCCGTCTCTCTCTCAAAAATAAAGAAACATTAAAAAAAAAAAAAAAGTAAAAAGAGAAATGGGATAAGCGACAGCTATCCTAGGGCTTCCCCAATTCCATCATTCTCTCACCAAAAGGGCAAGGAACTGGTTCTGCTCTTCACCCCACTTCAATAACTGAAAATAATAGTGATAGTCACAGAACCCAAATGTCCAGGTTGGTGCGTCTGAGAGACCACTGAACGCCTTACTCTGGTCTACTCCCCCTCTCTCTTCCCCTCACTGACTTGTAGAGAAACCGAGGCTCTGAGAAGCCAGGTAACTTGCCCAAGGTCACACAGCCATCTAAGGTAGGCAATCTATCCCAGTCCCCTGCTCAAGGGCCCTCATTAGACCATGCAGAGAGTTCCCAACTCTCGAGAAAAGAGGGTTCAGATCTCTGCACCCTCGTCATAGGAGCCAGATGGGGACCACTGCTCCCTCTCCCCCCCACCACCCCTCCAAAAGAAAAGAAGCATTGCAATTCCAGTGGCTCCCACCTCTTAAAGGCTCCCAGTCGGGCACCCAGTGCTGGCCTCCTGGACCTGGTGACGAGGCAACCGCTGCCCCCCAGGAGCCCACGAGCTCTGGAACTGTTAACAGTCTTGTCTCTTGCTTAATCATCCTTTCCGTTCCCCAGCAAGCCAATCTCCTGTGTTATCTACAGGACTTCCTGTAGAAGCGAGTACTGGCTGTCCTTTCATAATCTGGCTTGATACTCCCCAAGCCCCTCTCTCTAGAAGCTTAGAACTGTAGACCGCTGGAACTAGAGGGGAGGTCCTTGTAAGCAGAGGCTCTGAAGGGTAAGGTGGGCTGTTCAGGGTCACCCAGCTCTCAGTGGCAAAGCCAGGACTCGGACCCAAGTCTCTGGTTGCCAGGGTGATGCTATGCCTTAGAGTGTTGACGGGGCACATTATGGCTAAAGCTGGTATACAGACTGCCCCGGGGTACCTGTACACCATGACTCAGTGTCTGCAAATACCGGGGGAGGCTTACATTCAAATCATCTTTTAGAGAATAGTCTAACTTAGCACCGAAATGTATTGTAGAACTACAACCATCAGAAGAGAGGGGTACTGGAGCATGAATATACAGGGATGGATCGATGGAACAGAATAGACAGGAATAGACTCAAATGCATATGGGAATTTCATGTATGTTACAAGTGGCATTTCAAATCAGTGGATAAAATCAGAGGTGCCGGGGCGGCTCAGCCAGTTGAGCGTCTGATTTTGGCTCAGGTGGTGATCTCACAGTTCCTGAGTTTGAGCCCTACATTGAGCTCACTGCTGTCAGCACAGAGCCTGCTTCAGATCGTCTGTCCCTGTCTCTCTCTCTCTGTCCCTCCCCCACTCACACACTGTCTCTCAAAAATAAATAAATATTTTTTTAAAAAGATTTTTAAAAAGATGGTTTACTCAAAAAACCATTCAGAGAATGGACTGGCTATCTTCAAAAAGCAAAGTTGGGGCTCTAAGATAATTCCAGATGGGGACACCTGGCTGGTTCAGTCGGTAGAGCATGCAACTCCTGATCTTGGGGTTCAGTTCAAGCCCCAAGTTGGGTGTAGAGATTGCTTAAAATTAAATAAAATCTAGGAGCGCCTGGGTGGCTAAGTTAAGCGTCTGACTCTTGATATCGACTCAAGTCATGATCTCACAGTTTGTGAGTTTGAGCCCTGCATTGGGCTTTGCATTGTCAGTCTTTCCCTCTCTCTGCCCCTCCCCTGCTTGTGCTCTCTCTCTCAAAATAAATAAATAAACGTTTAAAAATAAAGAAATAAATCCTTTAAAAAGAATAAAATAAAATAGTTCCAGATGGTATAAGTTCAAGCATTAAAAACCCATAAAATGATATGTTTGGGATAGGTTTCAAAGTAATGGAGGGGTGGAAGGATGGGTGGGGCACAGATGAACTAAGGCCCTGGCCCTGTTCTGATTACTGTTGAAGTTGTCGAGGGCACCACTGATTCATTCTATTCTCTCTACTCTTGTGTATGTTTCAACAGATGCTGTGAGAAATCATGGGATGGGTTTTTAAATAATCCTGGAGCAAGTAAGGCCATTCCAGGTTTATCACAAAGTGTTTGAAGCCATAAAAGATTGACACATATGATGAAATAGAAATTTTAGAATAAAAAATAAACGTCTGAATGGCGAAAAAAAAATTTAACCACTGACAAGTCAAAAAGCAAACAGACTGTGAAGAAATAGTCACATGTCACAGAAAATAAGCTCATTTCTTTCTTAGATCATGAGTTCCTATAGAGAAATTGGGACCATCAATAAATAGACAGTTCATGGGGGATAAAAAAATACCAATGGCTTTTCAACATGTGAAAAATATTTATTTTCACTTGTAACAAAAGAAATACAGGGGCGCCTGTGTGGCTGTCGGTTAAGCATCCGACTTCGGGTCGGGTCATGATCTCACAGTTCATGAGTTTAAGCTCCTAGTCAGGCTCTGTGCTGACAGCTCAGAGCCTGTAGCCTGCTTCGGATTTTGTGTCTCCCTCTCTGCACTTCCTCTCTCTCTCTCTCTCTCAAAAATAAGTAAACATTTTTAAAAATTAAAAAGTAAAATAAAATAAGCACAAAATAAAACTGCAACATAATATTAAGTTCTCCAATTGGCAAAGCAAAAAAAAAAAAAATTTGAGGGGCGCCTGGGTGGCTCAGTCTGTTGGGCATCCAACTTCACCACAGGTCATGATCTCAGTTCATGGGTTCGAGCCCCATGTCAGTTTGTACTGACGGCTCAGAGCGTGGAGCCTGCTTCGGATTCTTCTCCCTCTCTCTCTGCCCCTCCCCTGCTCATACTCTGTCTGTCTCCCTCAAAAATGAGTAAATATTTAAAAAAAAATTTTTTTTAATTGATAGCGTGCTGTGTTATAAAGGACGCAGGAAAACATTTTCACACGTTGTAAGGAAGAACTGAATGAATAAACTGACACAGCTTTCCTGAAAAGCCATGTGGTGATATCTGTCAACATTAAAAAGGAAAGAGCTTTTTACTCAGCAATTTCACTTCTAGTCATTTGTCCTATAGGTGATGCGCAAAATGACGATATAGAAAGATTTCACTACCACATCGTCTATAGCAGCAAAGGACTGGAAACAACCTAAATTTCCATCAACAGGGAACTGATTAAAGCTCAAATATGTCCATATAGGGCTTCTAGGCAGCTGTGAAGAAAGGATACAGGTGGTGTGAAGACCTTCAAAATATATTGTTGAATAAAACCAGCAAGGTGCAGAGTGGTGAGTCTAGTACGCTTTGCCTGAAGAACAAGTGTGTGGATGAAATGTGTGCCCTGTAAATACACATGCATTCCTATACGGTTGTAAATATGCCAAATATTTCTGATAGAATATACAAGAAACTGGTAGCAGTTGGGCTGGAGAAAAGTGTTGGGATGGAGAAGGAGGGAAATTTATGTTTCACTGGTTATTTTGTACCATCTTGATATGTTGCCCACTCAAAAATAAATTTAAGGGGTGCCCGGGTGGCTCAGTTGGTTAAGTGTCCTACTCTTGATTTTGGCTCAGGTCACGATCTCATAGTTGGTGGAATCGAGCCCCGTGTTGGGCTCTGCACTGATAACACGGAGCCTACTTGAGATTCTCTCTCTCCCTCTCTCTCAAAATAAGTAAATAAACATTAAAAAAAGAAAAGAAAAGAAAAAGAATAATTTGTACATCTTCAGAGAGAGAGTGATGTGGGAAATGTGGAAAAACGTTAAAATTTAGGAACTGTTGGGGCGCCTGGGTGGCGCAGTCGGTTAAGCGTCCGACTTCAGCCAGGTCACGATCTCGCAGTCCGTGAGTTCGAGCCCCGCGTTGGGCTCTGGGCTGATGGCTCAGAGCCTGGAGCCTGTTTCCGATTCTGTGTCTCCCTCTCTCTCTGTCCCTCCCCTGTTCATGCTCTGTCTCTCTCTGTCCCAAAAATAAATAAACGTTGAAAAAAAAAATTTAGGAACTGTGGGTGAAAAGTATTACTTTACTATTTTTGCAATTTTTCTGTGTCTGAAATTATTTCAAAACAAAAAGTTTTGAAATTTAATAAATGTAATTTCTAAATAAACTGATATTCTCACAATGAGCCATCCTTTTTACCCCATTTTTACAGCTGAGGAAATTGGTACCCAGAGAGTTTCTATAGCTTTATTGAACTAAATAAGGCATTCATTTTTTTAATTCAAAAATATTTATTGAGCATCTAATATGTGCCAGACACTGTCCTAGGCACTGAGGACACAAAACTGAAAGGAAAAAAAAAAAACATATGTAATAAGTGCTTACAAAGAAAAGTAAAGCAAAGTGAATGGTGGGAAGTGAATTTTAGATGGGGTGGCTGGGGGAGGCCTGGATGAAGAGGTGATGTTGTAATAGAGCTTACAAATAAGAAGATATGGAAAAAGAGTGTTCAGGAGAGGGAACAGTGAGTGCAAAGGCCCTGAGGCAGGAACATGCTTTGTGTACATGAGGAACAGTGATAGAGAGAAGGTAATAGAGGGAAGAATGGAGAAGACGAGGTCAGAAGGAACAGACAAGAGGACCTATAGGCCACATAAAGACCTGGGTTCTAACCGTAAGTGAGGTGGAAGCCATTTGGAGGTTTTAAAATGATCCCTCTGGCTGCCTTCATTGTGGATAATAGACTGTGCTACTTAAGGGCAGAAGCAGGGAGACCAGTGAGGAGGCTGTTAGGATAATTCACACAAGAAGTAACGATTTGGACCAGGAGGGCAGCCGTGGAGGTGATGGCAAGAGGATTCGGGATGTATTTTTTAAAATATTCTCTTAAGTTTATTTATTTATTTGAGAGAGAGAGAGAGCAAGCGGGGGAGGGGCAGAGAGAGAGAGAGAGACAGGGAGAATCCCAAGCAGGCTCTGCACTGTCAGTGTGGAGCCCCATGCACGGCTGAAACTCACAAACCGTGAGATCATGACCTGAGCTGAAACCAAGGGTTGGACGCTTAACAGACTGAAACACCCAGGCGCCCCTGATGTATTATTTTGAAAGTAGGGTTAACATCGTTTGCTGCTGGTAGTGCAACTGTAACAAATCCAAGACTTTTCAGCAGTGAGGGCTCTCTCCACTTCCCTGGGAACAGAGTGAGGTTCGATTTTTAAGACCCAGCCCCCAGGATGTCAAAGCATCCTCAGTTCATTTGCCCCCCATCCCCACGACCCACCTCCCAACCATGGAAATTAAAGGGGCACGGAGGAGGCAGGGGTGGTCCCAGTCCTCCCCGATGGAGCCGGAGTGGTCAGAGCTCAGCCTGGCTGCCCTCTGCTGCAGCCCCAGGGGAGAATCTGCCGTGAGCCAGCTGGCAGGAGGCCGGAGCCAAGTGCTCAGAAAAAAAAGTTAGATCCAGGCCTTTTTGGAAGCAGCGGAGTTAATTTTAAAATATGGTGTCGCTGGACTTAAAAACACTGAGCTCAGAAACTGAATTTTACAGAAACTGAATGAATGAACAAAGATCCCAGACAGTGAGACCGTTTTATCAATGGGAAAGTTTCACACTCACTCTTTTTCAATTCCCCGGAGATGCTTGCATTCACTTGACAGTTTAGGAAACCCTGAGGCAAAAGACTCTCTGTCCTGAGGTACAGTGTCCAACCTGGCTGCAGCTGCTGGCTCCAAGCTGTCTCTACATGGAGCTCAGGCCGGCTGGTGGGAAACCAGGGCCAGGGAGCTTGGTTCAAATTTGCATTTACATAGCACGCCTTGTGTATGACTGAGAAACCTGAGTTACTTCAGAGACAGAGTCGGGACCCGGGGGAGACAGGTGCCCGCAAGCCTCCTCAGCGTCTTCATGATGGTAGTGGCCCTGGGCGAGGCGCTTCCCCTTGCTCATTTATGGAACAAGCAAGCAATGTGACCTGGGTCATCAGCATGAATATCCTGGCTCCCCACCTCTTCCTAGAGGGGTGGCCTCAGGCAAGTGGCTTAAGGGCTTATTGCCTCAGTTTCTCATCTGTAAAACAGAGGTAATAATAGCACCCCGTTCATAGGTTTGTTGCAAGGATTAAATGCTATAAACCGCATAAAGCATTTAGAACCACGGCAGGCAGATGATCATCAATGCTGGCCGTTGTTATATTTGTGACTTAAAAGGAGACTGGGACACCAGGGTGGCTCAGTCGGTTGGGCGTCCGACTTTGGCTCAGGTCGTGATCTCACTGCCCCTGAGTTCCAGCCCCATGCTGGGCTCTGTGCTGACAGCTCGGATCCTGAAGCCTGCTTCTGATTCTGTCTGTCTCTCTCTCTCTCTGCTCCTCCCCTGCTCATGCTGTCTCTCTCTCTCTCTCTCTCTCAAATATAAAAAAAAAAAAAAAAAAAAAAAAAAAAAAAGGAGACTGAGTTAGAGAATCTCCGACTTCTCTATCCTGTCAATTAGCAGATGGCCATGTTCAAATGCCAGACTGATTGCCAAGTGATGAGGGCAGCCACCTGGGAGTGGGGTAGGCAGAGAACTGGGTGTGAGAGATGAACGCTGGGGTCAGGAAGGAAATTCAAGCCACAGTGAATAATTCATTCATTCAACGAATATTTATTGAGCACCTACTGTGTGCTGGGCACTCCTTCGGTGCTGACACATGGCAGCAAATGAAACAGGCAAAGACCTGCCCTCACGGAGCTCACATTTCTGTGGGCTGGTGGGAGAGGGTAAAGCCGCAGTGACTTTTGCCAGCATGTTTATCTGGGCACTAGGCTGGCTGAAGGGAAGTTACGGAAGCCAAAGCTGATGCCCCCCCCCCCCCCCCACCCCTGTCCCACAGGCCCACACCTCTGTTCGCCTGAAACATGGGTTCCTGGTGGTGATGCAGCTTCTCACTTCAAATGTTCCCATCCTTCCGGTTTCCTCCGGCATCATGGCAAGTTGTTCCACCCATGAGAGGAGGAACCCAAACTTGCCCCCCAGAAGGAAGCCCTCAATCAGCGACAGGCGTGGATACATTTAGCAGTTGGCAGAACGTGCACTGATTAGTTTCCTTATCTATGGAATAAGAGCCATTAATGGAAAGAAGGACTGAATGGAAGTCTCTTAAGTTATCCCCCTAGTCAAGACAGTGAATCGGAAGCAACGCCGCTTGCCAGGTGGCAGTGCAGAGATCGGTGCTCCTTTCAAAGGCCTGCAGGAAGCAAGGTGGTTCCCATCATATCCCCATTCCATCCACCCCATACTGCTCCTCTAATAACCAAACGAAGCATGGCAGTTGATGGTTATCCACGTCGTTGCCCTAATTGCAAGCATCATATCAGATAGGGTATCTTTGCTAGAATAGTCTACATAGCCTCTGACTGTAAGAAGCTAACAATATGGCCAGCGCATTCTCTCTGATCCGTTTCAGGAAAAGGGATAAGAAATGGGGTATATTCACGTTCTTTACAAGAATTCAGAGACCTGTCATGTTCTAAGTGGTCAAATGAACTGGGAAGTGCTGGGACGTTCCCTCTATAGGAAAAGGCAAGTATTGAGGACATGCTCCCCCTCAAAAGAGGCATAGCTTTAGCGAGCCAAGGTGGACTTCGGAGGCCATATACTAATGCTCTGGCCCTTGGGGCGCCTGGGTGGCTCAGTCGGTTAAGCGGCCAACTTCGGCTCAGGTCATGATCTCGCGGTCTGTGAGTTCGAGCCCCGCGTCGGGCTCTGTGCGGACAGCTCAGAGCCTGGAGCTTGTTTCAGATTCTGTCACCCTCTCTGACCCTCCCCTGTTCATGCTCTGTCTCTCCCTGTCTCAAAAATAAATAAAACGTTAAAAAAATTAAAAAAAAAAAACAAACTAATGCTCTGGCCCATTTACCAGATGGCATGGGGAGCTGCCACGTTTGAGTGGAGTCCAGAACCAAAGAGGGCTCTGTGACAGGTCCATGCTATAGGACAAGCACTTGGGACATACGACCTTGTGTGTCCCATGGTACTAGAAATATCAGTGGCAGATAAGTAGACAGTGTGAAGTCTCTGAAAAGTCCCAGTGGGAGAGCCCTACCTCAGACCCCTAGGGTTCTAGAGCAAAGCCATGTCCCATACAGCAGAGAATTATCCCGTATCTGAAAAGTGGTTTTTGGCTAAATTGCAGAATCAGGAGCAAATAAAGGTCATCGTTTTAAGCCACTAAGTCTTGGAGTGGTTAGCTATGAATAGATCATCAGAAACGTGCACATAAAGTACTTTGTTCTTTTTAACGTTGCATAATACTCCACTCTAGAAAGATACCACAATTTACACACCCATTCTTGTTGTGGACATTTGGGTTGTTCCCAGCTTGGGTCTGTCAAGAATAACCCTGCCATCGGGGCGCCTGGGTGGCGCAGTCGGTTAAGCGTCCGACTTCAGCCAGGTCACGATCTCGTGGTCCGTGAGTTCGAGCCCCGTGTCGGGCTCTGGGCTGATGGCTCAGAGCCTGGAGCCTGTTTCTGATACTGTGTCTCCCTCTCTCTCTGCCCCTCCCCCGTTCATGCTCTGTCTCTCTCTGTCCCAAAAATAAATAAACGTTGAAAAAAAAAATTAAAAAAAAAAAAAAAAAGAATAACGCTGCCAGGAACGTGCCTTCTGGTGGAAATACGTACTGATTTCTCGTGAGAACAAACAGGAAGGGGAGTCTCGAGTCATGGGGTGGGCCCGAGGGGAGCCATTTTTAGAAGGGATTGCCTGTTTTCTAAAGTAGTTGAAATATTTCATACTTCTGCCAGCCAGGTTTGCCTTCCGGTTGTTCCCGATCCTTGCCCTCGCTTGGCATTGTCTTTTTCACGTTAGTCATTCTGGTCGATGTACAGTGTTATCTCATTGTGGTTTTAATGTGCATTTCCACCATGAGTAATGAGGGGCAGTTCTCTGGTGGGTAACGTATCCCTTACTAAAAAAGACCACACAAGGAACCAAAATATTGACCGTGACGATCTTTGCAGAGGTGTGATGTTTACTGTGGTTGTTCTGTTGTCGTCTTTTTTTGGCTCATGGTCTGTTTGTTAAGCCTCTGCGTTTTTGTAACTTTAAATGCTTAATTGTTAAAATTGTGGAAACAACCGAAAGAACTTCTGCCTACTCATTCTTACAAATGACAAGGCGTATGGGCCACAATGGTAATATCACAAGTAAAATCACCAAGAAACATTTATTGAGCACCTGCTGTATACCCAGCACTGAGGAAGGGGCTATGAAGGGCACAGAGCAGTATAGGACTTGTTCCCTGCCCTTCAGAGGCTTACAGTCTAGGTGGAGACAGGAGGAGCCAGGAGAAAACAGTCCAGGCCAGCATGTTACAGGAACGTAAGATGTTTGGGGTCAGACCCACTAAGTGCTTCGATGCCTCCAGGGGCTCAATGCTCAGTGCTGGGAAAGACAATAACTCCCAACGCCCAGGGCCGCATTAGCCCACTTAGCATACCCTATCCACAGCCTCTACCTTACCATCTTAAAACATCTGACTCCTTGTTCAGCTGCTATCAAAGTGCAATGAAGTGGGGGAGGGTGGGGCAGTGGGGAAGGTCCTTGGAGGGGTTCCAGGGGCTGGTGTCACGCTCTTCCTCCTCGAAAACTCTGCTCCCCGAGACATACCCCTGACAGAGGGATCCCCGCTCGAGAAGGCCTGTCCAACCACCAGAACCTCTGCCCCAGAAGGTAAGAGGAGGAGGCGGCCACTGCTTGAGCTGCCTGAGGTAGAACTGGGGACCCCTACTTCTAGCATACCCCTTCCCTCCCAGGCCACTAAGCTGGGGGGACAGGCACCCCAGAGCTGCCACCTAGGGCCGAGAGGGTACTAGAGGGAAAGGGTATGGGGGAGGGGAGCGGAGCAGGGAGGGACTTGAAAGCCCAGCTGGAAAAGAGGGGCGTCTGGGGCTCCTAGGAAAGTGCAGGGGAGGCCAAACATTGAGACTGGCTTCCCTGTGGGTGGCAGAGGGGGTGAGAGGAGGTGGGGTGGTTTGCTACAGGACCCTACCTTCTCCCGGGCCTCACAGAGCAGGGCGGGGCATCAGGGGCCAGGAAAGTGCCACGTTCCCAGCCGTGTTCCAGGCTGTGCCCACTTCAAGGTCACACTGCCGGACCTCAGAGAAAGGGAGGGGCCTCCTCCAAAGTGTTGATGATGCCCCCACCCTGCTGGGCCCCCCCTTCAAAGTGCTATCTGTGTACTTCTCAAATGATAAAGAATCCGGGTTTGAGAATGCAGGAAAGGGGCAGAAATTTCATAACCCCCATGAGGTGGTGAGCTGAAGGAGCCAGGCCCCTCCAGGGAGCACCACCCAGAAGGTGAGGGTCACGCCAGCCCCACCTTACCTCTGGGAGAGCAGAAATGGGGAGCACAGGATGAAGACGTCTTAAATAATAGTTCGCATAATAAAAATACCTAGCGCTCTAATAAACCTATCATTCTGCTGTCTAATGGTTTTTTAAATAATTGGAAATGCCAAAGGCCGGGGGGGGGGGAGCGGGGGGAAGGGTGGTGGCAAGCAGGATATGTACATGAGGAGGAGTTTAAATTAAAACACAAATAATAATTAAGACGCACAAACTGAAGGACTAAAGGCAAAGGTGTAGAAGAGGCCTGTGGGGGCAGTGGGGGGGGGGGCGGGGGCGGGGCGGTGGGCCTCATTTGTAGGAGCTTGAGGCTTCCAGGGGGCAGATTAGGGCTTCCTCTTGGAGAAGATCAGCCGGCGTTTGGAGTGATAGAAATCTGGGAAGAGAGAACAGAAGTCAGCCAGGCCAGGAGGAAGAGGGCCCAACAGAGCCATCCATCCAAAACCCACAGCAAAGGGGGCAGGCCCTCCTCCCTAGGGCCAAAGGGACACATTGCCAAGTACAGGGTAAAACTCTGGCAACTCCCACTCCGTCTCCCACGGCACCGTTATACCAGGCATCCCACCACGCTTCCCAGACACGACTGATTATAACCAGACCAACATCCGTGGGCCTGCTCCAAGCCAAGCTGCCCACCACTACTGTGGTGGCCCTGTGTAGTTAAACGAACTAGAATCAAATAAAATGCAAAATTCGGTTCCTCAGTCACACCAGCCACATGTCAAATGCTCAATGGCTACATTGCGCCTAGTGGCACTGGACATTTGCATCACTGCACAGTTCTATTGAACCACACTGCTATAGGAATGCAATTAGAGAACCCATGAGAAGTGTTCTGCCCACGATGGGGCCATATACATGTGAGCCACTATCTTCAGTATTGTTAGTTCTGCACCAGCTGTAAATTTCCCGTGGGATTCTTGACTGCATCGCCCTGAACCTCGGTTTCCTCACATATAAAATGAAGTTGACCATTTGTGTAGTGCTCTGAGGACTCAATGGAAGTGTGTGTGTGTGTGTGTGTGTGTGTGTGTGATGGGGAAGGTGAGTTAGATCTGGATAGGGCAGCCGGGAAATTACTGTCATTAGTTTTCTCTCCACTGCAAATTCACTGTGGGACCATAGGCAAACCACCCTACCTCTCTGAGCCTTATTTCCACTCCTATAAAAGAGTGGCAACAATGTTATATGGAACAGGACTGCTTTAAGGACTAAATGAAACCTACCTTAGAAATTCACCTTAGCAAAGGGCCTGACATACAATAAATGTTCCCAGTAGATGTTAGTGAGTTGGTCATGGCTGTATACCTGCCATGGGACCTCAGGAAAGTTGCTCTGTCTCTCTGGGCTTGCTTTCCCTACGGCCTAATGAGCAAACTGGACCAGACAGGTCCCTTGCAGGACCAGACACGGTCCCTCCCACCACAGATTCTGAGAGTCTTGATTCCTTCTAGTGTCCTTCCCTGCGTCTATCCTCACCTGTCATGCTGGTCTGCCGCCGTTTTCGGCCCTGAGAGGTGCCAGGTGCACCCGGAGACGCCTCGGGCCGCTCAGGGGAGTGAGGCATGAGAGTGCAGGACAGGGACAGGTCCAGGTGGTCCTCCCGAGCTGTCCCCGGCAGCAGGGTAGACGAGGTGCTGGGCCGCTTGCCCCCTCCCAGGTCATCCCGGCCCCCCCGGGGCCCTGCAGGCAGGTAGAGCTTGGGCAGGCTCAGGCCCCACACACGCTCCCAGGCAAAGTCGCCCTCCAGCGGTGTCTCGGTGACAAAGTCGAAGTTCCATCGCTCCCGGGCCTCCTGCACGCAGCCTGCCATTAACGCGTCACAGTCTCGGCGCAGCTGCTCGCTGTCCACTGGGCCAAAGAGGCGGCGGCAGGCCTTGCTGCCATGTGGGATCTGGTGGGCATCCCTGGACGGCTCCGACATGGCACCTGCAGCCGAGACACAAGTAAGGCCCTGGTCACTCGGGAAATTGGTCGCTACCTTACCAGGCTGTGCTTGGCTCAGATGAAGTCTTCCTCCTAGAACATGGGGTCTCTCTGGCTCCTTCCAGCTGGTTTGCCACCATCGCCTTCCCACAGGCCGTCCCCAGTCCCCAACCAACAGCCACCGGGTGGGGGCAGAGCTGGGTTAACCTGGTACCCCAAGGTCACTGGAGGAGGGAGCAGCTGAAGGACAAACTTGTGTTGACAAAGACAAGTTTATTGCAATAGCAGGGATCAGAGTCCTGTTTACCGCCAGGCTTTATCAACTAAAATCAATTTGTTGTCCCCCCAAGGTGTCCCTCATGGGTGCGAATGCCCCAAGTACGTGTGAATTGCCAGAGTCCAGTAGTTTCCCAACCCCAGCCCTGGCCAAGAGGTCAGGTAGCAAATGAAAGGGCTGTGATCGTATAGCGGTTAGAACTCTGCATTGTGAAAGGACAGGCTGACAGCTTCTCCGGCCTCCTGAACCCCTTTACCCAGATGCCCATGTGGGATAACCCTGTTCTGAAACAAAAGTACCCTGGCCCCTGGGATAAAAAACACCTAGGATCCAGTCCTAGCTTTGTTGCCTGCTACCTAAGTTTTAAAGTCACTTAAAGGGGTGCCCGGGTGGCTCGGTCGGTTAGGTGTCTGACTCTCGGTTTCGGTTCAGGTCATGATCTTGCGGTTTTGTGAGTTTGAGCCCCACATCGGGCTCTGTGCTGGCAGTGAGGAGCCTGCTTTGGATGCTCTCTCTCCCTCTCTCTGCCCCTCCCCCACTCATGCTGTCTCTGTCTCTCTCAAAAATAAACTTTAAGTAAATAAATAAATAGTCACTGAAAAAAAAATTTTTTTAATTTAAAAATCGTAAAAAGGGGCACCTCGGTAGCTCAGTCTGTTAAGCATCCGACTTTAGCTCAGGTCATGACCTCGCAATTTGTGAACTCGAGCCTCGAGTCAGGCTCTGTGCTGACAGCTCAGAGCCTGGAACCTGCTTCGGATTCTGTATCTCCCTCTCTCTCTCTGCCCCTCCCCTGCACATGTTCTCTCTCTCTCTCTCTCTCTCTCTCTCTCTCTCTCTCTCAAAAATAAACAAACATTAACAAAAATTTTTTAATTAAACATTTTTTTTAATTGTAAAAATAAAATGTCACTTAATATCTCTGGGCCTCAGTTTTCTCATCTATAAAATGGAACTGTGGAAGCATCCTCAAGCAATAATAGGTCAGGGAGTCCCTTCAGGCAAGGCAGATGGAACAGAGTTGAGAGGCTGGCTCTTGTGGTTAAGAGTGTGGGCTCTGGAGCCAGACTGCCTGGGTTGGAATCTAGGCTCTGCTGGGTGACCCTAGACAAATGGCTTAACTTCTCTGGGCTCTATTTTTTTCTCATCTGTAAAATGGAGACAGTATTAGTGAATGTCTCAGAGGATAGATGTGAGGATTAACTGAGTTAATGTAGGTAACATGCTGGGAAAAGCACCTGGTAGACAGAAGTGCTTGGAAAACAGAAGTGTTATTATTTTGCTCTCTGTGTTCAGTTCTGGCTGAGCCTTCTCCACATCACTCCCGGGGCCACCACCTCCTTCAGACAGCAGCTGACAGGTGCTGTGTGCTGAGGGCCTTTCCCAAGGATGTCATCAAGCTGGAGGCCTGGGGGTGAGGAGGGGCTGGGCAGGGCAGGGCAGGACAATGATTGCTCCCAGGCTGAGCCACATCCTGCCAGGCACATCAGGTGATCTGGAGTCTAGACAGCCTGGAAGCCCCTGCCCCATGTTAGCTACATCCAAAGAACTCGTTTTGCAGGCAAGAAAAATTAGAGGTGGCCGGTCTACCCGGTTCCTCTCCTCCCACTTCAGAAGAGGGAAAACCAAGGTTGAGTTTGCTCATGACGAAGAGCTGGCACCCACCTGCCCTGCTCTGGCCTGACTCCAGGGCTGAGTGGCTGTGCAACCTTGGCAGGGACTGGGTTTTCCCGAGGACAAGTCCTGCTTTGCAGGCTCTGAGTGACCTCCTGGGGCAGGAAGACCTGGACCCCTGCCACACCTACCCCTCCCCACCCCACCTCTCAGAGCTGATGGGGAAGGAGAGGCACCAGGTGACCTCAGACCAAATTTAAAGACCAAGAGTTTGAAGAGATATGAGGCTTGCCCCCAAACCAGAAAACTGAAAAGGCCAAGAGCCACTGCCCCATAGAGGGGTTACCCAGTGCAGTACGTTTGCTCTCTCTCTCTCTCTCTCTCTCTCTCTTTTTAACAGAATAAGTAACAAAGGCTCAGAGAAATTAAGTAACTTGCCCAAGACCACACAACTCACAAGTGGCAGAGCCAGGATTTGAACCCAAGCCTGTTTGCCCTGCGTTCTGCGCTCTGGTGTTCATCCTTACTCTTCTAGTTTTGTATTATTAACTACAGTCCCAGCAGAATCATTTGGGGAACTTAAAAAAAAATTTTTTTTTTTAGGTTTGAGAAAGAAAGAGAGAGCACAAGTGAGGGAAGGGCAAAGAGAGAGGGAGACGCAGAATCCAGACACAGAATCCGAAGCAGGCTCCAGGCTTTGAGCTGTCAGCACAGACCGACGCGGGGCTGGAGCCCATCGACTGTGAGATCGTGACCTGACCCGAAGTTGGGCGCTTAACTGAGCCAACCAGGCACCCCACTTGGGGAGCTTTTTACAAATACAGATCCAGGGGCACCTGGGTGGCTCAGCCAGCTGAGCACTGCACTCTTGATTTTTGGCTCAGGTCATGATCTCACAGTCATGAGATGGATCCCCACTGGGGCCTCTGCGATGGGTATGGACCCTGCTTGAGATTCTCTCCCTCTGGCCCTCCCCCACTCACACTCTCTCTCAAGGAAAAAAAAAAAGAATAAAAAAAATACAGGGTTGTTTGGGTGGCTCGGTCAAAACAGCCACTGACTCTTGATTTTGGCTCAGGTCGTGATCCCAGGGTGGGGATAGAGCCCCTGCTTCAGGCTCTGCCCTTAGTGTGGAGCCTGCTTGGTTAGGATTCCCTCTTTACTCTGCCCCTCCCTTGCTTGCGCGCGCCCGCGCGCGCGCGCGCGCGCGCTCTCTCTCTCTCTCTCTCTAAAAAAACAAAACAACAACAAAAACAAAAAAAACCATATTGATAGGTCCCTCTCTTCCCAGATTAATTAACTCAAATTAAGGGGGATTTAAGCAGGTGTTTGGCAGTTCCCCAGATGGGCACTTTTGGGGTGCCATTCAAGAGGGGATACACAGGATGGACGAAATGGACATTCTGGGTCTCAGTGCCTCATTGGCACAAGGAGGAGGCGCCTGCCTAGGATTTCATCAGGACGCTGGGTATTCCCTGGCTTCCAGGAGCTGGGACCAGAATCCTTTCTCCTAACACCCCAGCCCATATGGCTCTCATAGGCTCCGCATCAAAATCTGATCTCACTACTATTATCGTAACTCCCAGCTCAGGGAAAGCTGAGAAACACAAACCCTTGTTTTACCAACAAGTAACTGAGAAGAGCTTCCTTTGTTGGCCTTCGTGCCTTAGATATCAACCAATTTTCATTCCGAAGTAAACAGTAAGGACTCATGACACACTGTTGAACCAATGGGGTACTGTTTTTAAGGGGCGTTGGCAGAAGCGGCGAGCGATCTCTGCGCAGGCGAAGCGAGCGGGAAGGAAAGGCGGGTGAAACCGCATTCCGCGGGAAGGCGTGTTTGCTATTCGCGCCGGGGCCGGAAGGGGGCGCTGGTCGCCAGGAAATCAGGCGCAGGGTCGGAGGTGCGTGGGCAGAGCCTTGGACAGCAGCAGGGAGTTGTGATGAGTCAGTTTCCTGCAAAGCTCTCCCCACCCGCCAAAACTTCGCTTCCACTCGGGCTGCGCGTCACCCTCTGGAGGTGGCGGGGGGTGGGGACTAGGAGGAGAACCAGGGGCCGCAAACACGTCACGCTGAGCCAGCCAGGCTTCCGAAAGCCCCGCCACTGTTGGGAAACCGCGCGCTCCTCTGTGACACACACACACACACACACACACACACACACACACAGCACGCACAGGCGCGCAGAGGTTTGGGCCCTCCACCTTATCTCCACGCCCAAAGCACGGGATGAGTCAGATCCCTGGAAAATAAAAATAGACGAAAGCAAGGAAAACAAAACCGCTCGAAAGTCCTCCTCGAAACGCGACGTGGAGGGAGGGGAGGGGGGAGCTGCCTTGGCGCCCTAAAGTGCCAAACCCTAGTAAATCCAAGATTCTTGTCCGAACTAGAAGGGCACCAGGGTCCCCAGAGGGCCCCCGACAGGACGGATGCACTGTGGCCCGCGCAGGGTGGCGGCGTTCGAAGGACGACTCGTCGTCCCCCGGCTCCGCTCAGACCTGTCGCCCTTGGAGAGGGCAGTTTGGTGGGGGGGCGCCGGGAGCCCCTGGATGTTGCTGACAGAGTGCCGGAGCAGCGTCGCGCCCCCCCCCCCGAAGTCCCACCCTCCGATTGTGACCCCTCCCCGTCTCCCCCTTCCCGGACGAGGGCTGCACGCCCCGCCGCCCCGCTGCGCAGGGCTGCGCTCCCTCCGCGAAGTCCGGCACCCCGAGTCGCGGGCAAGCTGGGCCGGGGTTCGGCGGGCGCGATGGAACAGAGGTGTGTCCGACTCCTGCTCTTCTCAAACCGACTGGCTGGCGTGGGCCCACCCCGCGCGGGGCCACCGCTCCGCGTCCTCGAGGGCGCGCTGCGAGGCGGGGACCGCACAACCAGTCCTGGACATCCTGGCGTTCCCGGCTTCCCTGAGAACACTTCGTGCCAGCCAAATAGGTCACTGTGCTGATGGAGGGGGAGTGGGGGGTCAGAGACCGCCGAGGGCCGGGAAGCTGACTTCTGGGGCGCCACTGTCCCCCACCAGCCCGGGCGGGGCTCTGACCTCACCCGGTTCGTTTCCCGGGGTCTCCTTGTCACCATGAGTCACCTCCTCGATTGCCCTGAAGGGACGTGTACCAACACGTTCCCAAGGACCAGGGACACAGCCCGCGCTGACCTCAGCGCCCAGCGGTGGCGGACACGGAGGCGTCGGGAACCTAGACCTCGGGGCGGGGAGACGGCACCTAGTGGATCCGGGAGCTGCCCCGGAGCGGATCGCTGATGAACCTGCTCGGCTCCGCGTTCCCCGCCCCTCCCGGAGCTTGGCGCTCAGGGGCTCCAGCCGCTCGCCGCTAGCGCTAACGGCGCCAGGGGTCCGCGGCGCCCGGGTGCCCGCCTCTCCTCCACCCTGCTTTGTTTCAAGGGGACGGGAGCGCGGCAGGGATCGATCCCTCCAACTCCTGCCCTCCCTCCGCCCGGAGTCTCCGCCAAACTCGGCCTCCGTCACACGGGCACTTACGGAGACACCCGTGGGAGCAAACCCCAGACCCGCGCACCGACCCACTCACGCCATTCACCTGTGAAGACAGCACACACACACACACACCCGCGAGGACACACTCGCGGACGCGAACGGACGCACCGGCAGACACTTCTCGGCTCAGAGCTGCCGCTCCAGGGTCGGCTCCTGCCTGCCACGACTCCCTCACCTCTTCTGAGGGTCTCGGTGGCTCCGTGAATCCGCGCCCGGCTCCGGGTCTCCAGGTCACAGACTGGAGCAGTGGCTCACACCTCTGCTGGCACCGCCCGGCGCTGCTCTTATAAAGGATGGCTTCGGAGGCGGGACCCGCTGCTCCGCCCGCTGAAGGCCTGGGACCGCCCTTCCAGGGCCGCGGGACGCTCGTAGCTCCCAGCCGCGCTCTAGAACCTCAGAACTCAGATGCCAATGTTATCAGCTGCTGGAGGGCGTTTCCCTCCCCCCCCCCATCCCCCGCGCCTGGGCGTGTGTGCTCTACCCAGTTGGTGGGGAAACTGAGCTACAAATCTGGGCGGTTTTCATTGGGGTGTGAGTTGGCACTCCCCAGGAAGGGATGGCATTCCTAGCCTAAGCCCTCTTTCTGGCCCCGAAAAGAGCATGAGGGGTGACCATTAATAAATAAAACTCCATAAATAATAAAAAAGATGTCCCTCACTTTGGAATTCCCAGAAAAGCCCACTATAGCATCACTATTCCTAGGCTCTCTCCCTAGACCACCTCTCCCAAGGCACCGCCTGAAACACCCAGACCCCTCAGCAAAACATCTGGGAGGCCAGAAAGGGATCCAGTCCCTTTTATTGCACCGATGAGGAAATCAAGGCCCATAGAACTAAAGGTAACTGAGGTTCAGAGGAGTTCAGTGATCTGACTCAGGTCACACAGCAAGCACATAAACAGCTGCGGTTGGAGCACGAGCCCGTTTTCTTCTTAGTGTTTATTTATTTCGGAGAGAGAGCACGCACAAGCAGGGGAAGGGCAGAGAGAAAGGGGGACAGAGGATATGAAGTGGGCTCTGCGCGGACAGCAGCAGGCCAGATGTGGGACTCAAACCTGAGATCATGACCTGAGATGAAGTCAGATGCTTCAGCAACCGAACTACCCAGGCATCCCTAGGGCATAGGCCTATTGCCTCCCACCCAGAGCCCTCTGCCCCTTGCCCTCTCTTACACAGTGGCTCTAGAAAGAGGGAAACACCCAGCACCCTTCATTTTCAGGTGACATTGATGAAAGACAATTCTGGAAATAGCCACTAGTGCTTCTCCCAGATACAGAAGCAAGTGAGGTGCCCACTTCCTCCCACCCGGTTCCCACCCCCAGCCCCTCTTGCACTCCATTGTTGCCTCCTTTAACCTAAAACATTTGCAGTTTTAGCTTTTAAAAAATTGCGGAGAACAGGGGCGCCTGAGTGGCCCAGTCAGTTAAGGGCCCTACTTGGGCTCAGGTCATGATCTCACAGCTGGTGAGTTCGAGCCCTGCGTGGGACTCTGTGCTGACAGCGCAGAGCCTGGAGCCTGCTTTGGATTCTGTGTCTCCCTCTCTCTCTGACCCTCTCCCACTCATACTCTGTCTCTCCGTCAAGAATAAATAAACACTGGGGCGCCTGGGTGGCTCAGTCGGTTGGGCGACCGACTTCGGCTCAGGTCATGATCTCACAGTCCGTGAGTTCGAGCTCCGCATCGGGCTCTGTGCTGACAGCTCGGAGCCGGGAGCCTGTTTCAGATTCTGTGTCTCCCTCTCTCTCTGACCCTCCCCCGTTCATGCTCTGTCTCTCTCTGTCTCAAAAATAAATAAACGTCAAATAAAAAAAAATTAAAAAAAAAAAAAGAATAAACATTTTAAAAAATTGTTTTTAATTGCAGAGAACAGAGGTACCTGGCTGGCTCAGTTAGTAGAGCATGTGACTCTTGATTTGGGAGTCTGAGTTCTAGTCCTATGTTGGGCATAGAGCTTACTTCAAAAAAATAAACTGAAATAGTAAAATAAAATAAATGTTTAAATCTTTAAAAAAAAATTGCAGAGAACAGAATGTTAATTTGGACAGAAATCCCACTAAAAATTAGAACTCAGGCTTAGAACAGCTACAATTACTGACATCTAGGACTCCTCAGTGTCTAGAAATCTCTGTCCAGACATGCCCAGTTTTCTTCCTCTAATGCAGCTGACCTCAGGGAGGACAGGTCTTCTCTACTGCTGGCATAGGAGCCCAGTTAGGAGTGGGAGGGCACAGAACAGACTCTCTTGCCTACCTGATCTTGGATTTGGGCCAGGACTGCAGATGGACCTCAGGAGGGCCTCGAAAAGGCCAAGACCCCAGGACCAGTCCCCTCCTCCCTTTCTCCATGCAGCCCCCACCCCCAACATATACATACCAAAGACTGCTTGTCAAATGTCCAGAAGAGGACAGGCATATCCTCCTACTGCCTTGACTCCCCTTGGCTTTCAGGCATTTCAAATAGACTTGACATTGTCTGTCTGTTTACTTTGGGGAAAAAAAAGTTAATGAAGGCCTGTATTGAATTATTTAAAGTTTTGTGATACTGAACTTCACAAGATGATTCTTTTTGTTGTTGTTGTTGGGAAGTGAGTTCTGTTTTTTTTTTTTTTCTATAACTTTTAGCTCACCACCACCACAACAGAATTCAACAAGTATTAAGCACCTACTAAGTGTCTAATACTGTTCAGTACTCAAAAAAAAAAAAAAAAAAGAATCTCCAACCATACACTTGAGTGTGTAGCCAGGTGTGCCCTTAAAGGACTTCTGCCCTGAAGAGGCAGGTTGTTGGAAGTCACATGCAAGATCTGATGCAAAAAATGCACACACACACACACACACACACACACACACCCCAGATCCCAGGCCAATCCCAAGAGATCTGCTGCAAAGCACATATTGCTGTTCAGAGAAATTCAGACCAAGGTCTCCTTGAGGTCTTGGGGGGTCTCCTGTATCCTACCACCCCCCTCTCTTTGCCCCAAAGCAGGCAGCTCAAAGGATAAACAGCCGCGAGTCAGTGCTCAACATGTTGGGACATGTTCCTGAGGGCCGGAAGGCCAGTCAGGGCTACAGCCTGCTGCCTGGGCATGCTCCCCAGGAAGGAGGCAGCTTAGGGATGGAGAGAGGATCAGCCTGGGAGACAAGAAATTTCAGATAGGCTCCCACCAGGAAGGAGGTGATGACAGAAAGGAAAGGTGGAAAGCCCAAGCCTGAAGAAGGAGGATATAAGTAGCTACAGGAGCTGCTCAGGAAGGGAGAGGAAGTACGAGGAACTATGTCACCATTTCTCAGAAAATGTCTGGGGAGTCCCAAACAGGGGCACTTGGCTTTCAGAGGAATTCACCTCCACACAGGCTCCCAAGAAGCGAGACCCCCCCCCCAAAAAAAAGACAGAACAGAAATATTATTGCACCACTGAGAAGAGCAGAAGTCCTTCTTCTTTGCTTCTTCTTCTTCTTTTTTTTTTTAAGGAAGAATGAGTTTGGGAGTCTTGTCCCTGACTTGCTGGGGGCTTTACCCAGCCAATACGAAAGATTAGGACTACTAAACAGCAAGACAGAGAAAAAAGTCTGTGACAGAATATGTGCCACACAAACACTTCCAGACTCCTTAAGCTGACAATCGCACCTTCCCAGAGTCTGAAATTTCACCGTTAGAAATTCATTTCTTTGGCATTAGCTCATTCCGTTCTTTATTAAATAAATTCACATAGGCAAAGTGCTTAGCATAGTGCCTAGCTCAGAAATCACTCTGTGAATATTAGTTAATATTGTTGCTATAGAAGCGCCTCTAGGAAGGGGGTTTTCATCCCTGATTAAGCAATCACTTACTTAATCACTTACTTAGTGGGTACCTTAGATAGGTTTCCTAGAAAACACACCTGAAGTGGAGATACTCTTTTCTAAGTTTATGTATTTAAAGCGAGCTCAAGTGGGGGAGGGGCAGAGAGAGAGAGACAGAGAGACAGAGAGAATCTCAAGCAGGCTCTGCACTGTCAGCACAGAGCCCAAGACAGGGCTTGAACTCATGAACCGTGAGACCATAACCCAAGCCAGTCAGACACTTAACCCACTGAGCCACCCAGGTGCCCTGAAGTGGAGATACTCTTGAACGAGGTTTCTTGGGGAGTGCATTCACAATCAACACCTGTGGGGGTGGAGGGGGGGTTCAAAAGGAACAGGATCTAGCAGAGAGATGAGTTGGACTATAACGGAGACTGGAGACTCCAGACAGGCCCTAGCTGATCCCACAGGGAGCTCTGGAGCTGGGATGCCCTGCTGAGCTCCCTGAATTAAAGTAAGGGAGCTAGACCTTTATATTCCTGCTTTGACCAGTCATTTGAATGTGTCTGCCCCTGGAGTAGGGAGGGGGTGCATGACCTTGGACAAGAGAGCTCCCTTATATGGGGCCGATTCCTGAAGAAAGACTCATCAGCAACCCATGCTCCCAACAGCCAGTAGGGAGAATGTGTGCCTGGGTCCTGCAGAGGGTTCTGGGGGGTACAGCACAGGTGAAAGGGCTGATGAGATCATTCAGGGACTAGAAGGTGGCGAGGAAACCCTGCGAACACAGGCAGCTGAGGAATGAAGGGCTCTCTGTACCTTGCACGTATTGTTCGCTGTTCCTAGAATGAGTTTTCCTGACCAACCTACCCCACCCACCTCCACTTCTTTCGCTACCTGTTGAACTCCTACTGATCCTGCATGACCCAACCCTCATGACCCTTCTGAAGGAGGCCTTCACAGGGCTTCCTCTGGCTCCCAGAACTGGTGAGCAATCCATTTCCCTGTGCCTTGCTGGCTTGCTTGGTTTGTGGGCCTAGTGCATTGCCTGAGCTGGCAACCTGGAGGGGATGAGCCCATATTTTATTCATCTTTGTACTTTGAGGTCTAGCGGCCTCAGCCAGGGCTCATGGAATATTTATGAAAGGGCCATTTTTGGCCTGCCCTCTGAGATTAGGCTTCAGTGTCACTGCTTCTGAGTCCCTTCTTCTATTTATTCATTCATCTATTCACTCATCCATTCATTTATAGATATATAAAATTAACACTCATTGCTCAACCCGAGAACCAGAACATTACAAATCACTGACACCTTCCTGTGAGTTCCTCCCTTATCCTGCAGTAAACACGATCTTGAATTTTATGTTGAGCTTTCCTTTGTTTTCAGTAGTTTCATCCCATGTGGCCAAGACCTTAACGCTCACCCACTTTTCTACGCGTTCCCAGCCCCTCCTTGTACTTACACAGGGTCACGTGACTAGTGCTGGCCAATGACATGTGAGCAGAAATGGCATTTGCCTCTTCAGGGCTGAAGCCAAGTGAAACTCTCCAGGCTTTTCTGCCTCCCATGGCTGTGGCAAACGTGGGGGTTCGTGTCCCAGATGCTGCCCCCTCAACATGGTGGAGCTTCCATCAGCCTGGGTTCCTGGCAGATTGTGTGGAACAGAGAGTACCCCACCGCTTTGTGTGGGATCTGTGAGAAAGCAGTAACCCTTTATTGTGTAAAGTCACTGAGATGTGGGGATTATTTGTTCCTGCACCATAACCTACCTAAGATTTATCTGCGGGGCCGTGGGTGGTTGCCATCGGTGGAAGGCCGTGGCACCCAATGAACTACACCTCTGGTTGTTCACACTCTCTCGTAGTTTCTTCCCCTTAAATCTGTCTAGGTTGTAACTCTTTGGGCTGATAGAATGGGACAGAAATAAGCTGGTACCCGCTCCAGGTTTAAGCCTTAAGAAGGTCTAGCATCTTTCTGGGGCAGCTGGGTGCCTCAGTCGGTTAAGCATTCAACTCTCGATTTCAGCTCGGGTCATGATCTAGAAGTTCGTGAGTTCAAGTCCCGTGTAGGGCTCTGTGCTGACAGCTCAGAGCCCGAAGCCTGCCTCGGATTCTGTGTCTCCCTCTCTCTCTGCCCCTCCCCCACTCACGCTTTGTCTCTCTCTCTCAAAAATAAATAAACATTAAAAAGAAAAGGAAAGAAAGAAAGTCTAGCAACTTTCTGCTTTGGCATTCTTGGGGGCCTTGAAACATGTGTGAGACTTTGGTTACTCTGAGACCACCATGCTGTGAGAAATCATGTGGAGAGGCCACATGCAAGATAACTGAACCCTTCCCCGACACACACCAAATGGCCCCAGCTGACCTCCTAGCTCATGGCCAGCATTAATGTGCCAGCCATGTGAGCAGCACCATCTTGAAAGTTGATTTCCCAGGCGAGCCTTCCCAGTCGAAGCCACATGGAGTAGAGACAAGCCATCCCCAATGTGCACCTGCCTGAATTACGGAATTGTGAGCAAATGAAGATTGTGCTTGTCACCATGTTCTAACATGGTTTCTTGTTAATTTAAACAGGGCTCAATCATTGTCACTGTTATTTAACATCCAGTGGTCCCCATCTCCTGTCAGGGAGCACTTGGGTTATTTCCAATATTGTGTTATTCTATTCCGACTATTCTTATCCAATTCTCTAGGGCACACATGCCAGAATGTGTCTTGGATATACACCTGGGAGTAGAACTGCCCACCGTCTTCCTGTCAGGAAAAGTGATTGAGAAACACCACACCCAGTGTCTGGGCCCATCTATCTCTTTCAGGATTATTGGAGCAAGCGTAAAGCACTGAACGAATATTAGGGATCATCATTGTTTGCATTTTTGTGGAGGAACAAACAGGAATCCAAAACAATGAAGCAGTAATGTTGGAATTACAGATATCAGACACCTGAGAGCAGACATTTGGTGGCAAAGGAAACTACCCACAGACACTGGGTTCACTGGCCTTCAAAGCTCCAAGACACCCTTCTCCCAGCCCCATTAGCTTAGAACAGCCTTCTGGATGATCCCCCAAAGAGTAGGAATTATGTGATCTTTCACTGTTTTCTTCTCTCATATTATCTTTAAGTACCTCCCAAAGAATAGCCCCAGCCTACACATCAAAGTCCTGAGGGTGTTGGGTTTGGATCTTTTGATTGCACAGAAGTGTGGAGTCTTAGGAAGTGAATTTCAGATTTATTATCTCACCCCTCATGATCTTTTCCTCCCTGCCTCCCCATCCATGACAGGTGCTGTGTGTGTGTGCACGTGTGTGTGTGTGTGTGTTTTAAGTAGACTCTACACCCAACATGGAGCCTGAACTCCCGACCCAGAGATCAAGAGTCACCTGCTCTACCGGCTGAGCCAGCCAGGCACCCCCACGACAAGTGTTTTAGACTCATATTACAGATGGGGAAATGGAGGCCCCAGGAGGCACTGACTTTGGCTGAGGTGACACAGGCAGAGAGTCTGGGCAGACCCAGGCCTCTGGCTGTGGCCCCACCCTCCCATCAGCTGCTTGTCCTTGTCTTTGCTTCCCTAGGATGGCTCTGAGCGTCACCCATGGTCATAATACCGCCAGGGCCATTGCCGAATGCCAACAGCTGCAACCACCAAGCCCCAAATGCTGGTGGCCCCAATCTCAGAGCGAGCGGGGGAGACAATATCTCCCGTTCCGCACATTCAGTTTGCTGTAAGGAATAATTGAACGGTTGTCCACGTCTCCTTTTGGGTACATGTAAGCAGCTCAAGGCAGGACTTAGGAAGAAAAGTGGGGGGTGCGTGTGCGGATGCTACTACCCCCTGTAACAAATAAACTCTCCAACTGAGTTTCAAGACAACCCAAAGAAGTGTATTTCTCACACACGTATGAATACAACTAAGGTGTTATGGCTGGCGAGTAGCTGACCTCCACGTGGTGATTCAGGGATGCAGGTTCTTTCCACCCTGTAGTTCCCCATCCCCTAGGACATCAGGGTCTCTGCTTCCAGCAGGCCTATGCCTTTCTTCACATCTGGCTCAGAAGTCACGTGTATCATTTTCCACCCCCATTTCATTGATAAGAACTTGTCATGCGTCCCCACCTAAATGCAAGGGTCAATGTAGTCCCTGGATAGGGGCACAGATTTGTGATGAGCTGCTAGTCATCTGTGCCACAGCAGGAGAGAGAGGCAAATGAAAGCCTCTCCCTGCCTTCTACCCCCGCCCCCCACCTTCCTATAAGAGAGTCTTTTCCTTTTTTTTTTTTTATGAGAGTCTTTTTTTTTTTTTAATGTTTATTCATTTCTGAGAGAGAGAGAGAGAGAGAGAGAGAGAGAGAGAGAGAGCACAAACGGGGGAGGAGCAGAGACAGAGACAGACACACACACAGAATCCGAAGCAGGCTCCAGGCTCTGAGCTGTCAGCACAGAGCCCCACATGGGGCTCGAACTCACAAACCGTGAGATCATGACCTGAGCCGAAGTCAGAAGCTTAACCGACTGAGCCACCCAGGCGCCCCAAGAGAGTCTTTTCCTGCTGAGTTTCTGGACCTTGCCACAAGAAGAACAGTGCCACCTCTGAGCCGCGTGAACTTAGACCTCAATATCTTCATCTATAAGATGGGTACTTTCATATCCACGGTCTTGCAACCTCCCTGAGAGGATGGAAAAACATGAAATAGGCCTGATACCCCTCAGTTCCCAAAGGAGGAAACCAGCACACAAAGAGACAGTGTGACTTGTCTAAAGTCACACAGCGGGATCCAATTTCCTCTCTCTGGTACACAGGTTTGTTTTGTTTTGTTTTGTTTTTACTAGTCAACATCAAAGTCTGCTGAGAACACTGAAATGCATGGAAAACCCCTTACTCAGCAAATCCATCTGAAAACTGCCTGGGGGCCTTGGAGGATTGTTAAGAAAGGGCCTTTTATTGCCTGAAATGCAGGTACAGAGACCCTGACAGGTTCTTGATGGGGTTTGTGGGAGCCAGCCTGGCTGGTGGGGTGGGGGGTGAGGCTTCAGGGAGGGCCCCATCCTCTATCACCATGTAGAGGCCTGAACTCTCTCCATCAGACCTCGCTCCCTCTAGTTCACTGCCTCTCCACAGAGTGGGAGGAAAGGAAAACCCCTTTGGAAAAATGTTCAGATCCTGCAAACATATGGGCTCTCTCTGGAAGAAGACACAAGAAATAATGACTGCGTCACCCACGTCCGGGGCACCGAGCACCATCCAACTGCGTGGACAGTGCCCCCTGGAGTTGTGCTGTGTACAGCCTGCTTGGCCCGGGGTACGAGGTAGGCTTATTCCTCATAATGTATCTTTGTAATCATTAATATCATTTTGTTTATTTTTTTTAACGTTTATTTATTTTTGGGACAGAGAAAGACAGAGCATGAACAGGGGAGGGGCAGAGAGAGAGGGAGACACAGAATCGGAAACAGGCTTCAGGCTCTGAGCCATCGGCCCAGAGCCCGACGCGGGGCTCGAACTCACGGACCGCGAGATCGTGACCTGGCTGAAGTCGGACGCTTAACCGACTGCGCCACCCAGGCACCCCTCATTTTGTTTTTTTTAATGTTTAGTTATTTATTTTGAGAGAGAGAGAGAGAGAGAGAGAGAATCCCAAGTGGGCTCCACACTCAATGCAGAACCCAACGTGGGAATCAATGTCACGAATCATGAGATCATGATCTGAGCCAAAATCAAGAGTTGGACACTTAATCGACTGAGCCACCCAGGCACCCCTCATTTTATTTTTTTATGTTTATTTACTTAGTTTTGAGAGAGAGAGAGAGAATGTGGGAGCTAGGTGGGGGCAGAGAGAGGGAGAGAGAGAATTCCAAGCAGGCTCTGTGCTGTCAGCACGATTTCTGGCCCTCTCCAAACCTACTGAATGAAAATTGGGTGAGGGTCAGCCAGCTACACAAGTTCACGGGTCATTTGAAAAATCTCCCGGGTGCCTGAGACATCCACATCCTCCACCTTCACAGCTTTGGGGACCCTGAAGCAGTTAGTCTATCCAGGCTCAGGACCCCTTCCTCAGCTCAAGAAGTTCTCAGCAGATCCTTCTACCCTGGTGAGAACGAGAGAAGTAGGGATGGGGGTGCAGGAGGGGTGCTCGAGGCTGAGTGAGCAGAAGGCTGGCTTTTCCTCCTGGGCAGTCGGCACCCCCCACCCTGCAGCCCTGAAGCCCCCCCTCCCCCCCCCCTTCCCCCCCCCCCCCGCCCGCCCCCCCGCGGAACGCCAAGTCAGCCTCTCTGGAGGCACAGCTCAGGCTTGGCCTTGCCCGGGCTAGTCTTTGTTACATCATCCTCTGGCCTTGCGGGTGCTAGGGGAGCCAGCCGCCCACTCACCGCTGGATACAACCAGCTAATTATATCACCCAGAGACCCAGGGCGGGAGCGTGTGGGCATTTTTCAGCTGACCCAGCCTGTTTCCACTTGCTCTGCATGATCGTTCTTGATTTTTCAAAATAATAATAACCACTACCAGCCAGGAAAAAAAAAAAAAATCGCCCGGGGCTGTGGAGCAGGCCGCTGGAGCAGGAGCCCCGGGCCACCTGCTGCTCCAGAGAGACCTACTCAGCATTCTTGGTTTACAAAATGAAAAGCAAGTCTCCGGACTCCCAAATCAGGGCTCCGTAGGCGAAGTGGCTCTCAGGACAGGATACGCTGGAATCAGCAGAATCAAAAAGACAAATATTGTTTCGAGGGCATCAACAACAGTAGCACAGTAATGTAGTTTTTCCAAATCTTTCAAGTTCCATTTATAGTTTAGTCAAAAGTGCAGGGAGTTCTGCTTCTCCATAATTTCCTGTATTTATTTATTTATTTTTTTTTTGAGGAGACAATGCACTCACGTGTTTCGTAGTCAAAAGATGCAAAAGAAAATGCAGTGAAAATGTTCTATCCTATCCCTGCCCTCCAGCCACCCATTTCCTTCCCAGAGGCTGTGGCTGGTTGCTGCGTCTCCTGCCAGAGGTAGACCCGTGAACATCCAGGTCCCCAGTCCTTCCTCCAAACCCCAGGGGACAGACTGGTTTCAGAATCTAGAACTTTTCAGATTTCAGACATGTAATAAGGTGCAAATGCACGTACTCAGTAACACCCCCCACCCGATTAGGTTGTGTATTAGGATGACTCACCTTTGGGGTTTCCGTACCGTCAGCTCCGTGCCCAGGGAACCCTGTCGGTCCCAGCCAAACAGGATGATTGGTCACCCGAGGTCTGGGGTATAAGATATTCACACTAATAGGGGTAAGTAACACTGCAAAATGTCTTCACATCCTTTTAGCTCTGGTATTGCTACCGTACAAATTTGACACAAACCAAAGATTGTGTATATATATGAATATATAGATATTCATATATTCCCATCACCTGGCCCCATGGAAGCACAGTGTAGGGCACGTTGCTTTTTTCCACTCAATTTGTCCGACAGCTGTTCCACGTCGGTACAAGGAGCCCCATTCCCTTTGCCATTGCATGGCACTCCATCATGTGGACAAACATTTTGGCCGCCCCTAGTCTTTCATTATTACAAACACACATGGTTTTAGATGTAGCTGCCTGCATGGCAGGTAGCAAAGGAAGAATTGATCTTCATTTCTAATGCTTATTTGTGACTGAAAGTTTAAGTCCAAGCCTGATCAAGAGCCCGGCAAGGGGCGCTTGGGTGCCTCACAGTCAGTTAAGCAACCAACTCTTGATTTCAGCTCAGGTCATGATCTCACGATTTGTGAGTTCGAGCCCCACGATGGGCTCTGTACTGACAGCGGAGAGCCTTCTTGGGATTCTCTCTCTGTCCCTCTGTGTCTGCCCCTCCCCTGCATGCTCTCTCTCTCTCTGTCTCTCAAAATAAATAAGTAAACTTAAAAAAAAAAAAAAGAGGCAAGATACAAGAAGTCCTGCTGACCTCTCCCAGACCTCCTGCACCTGTCCAAGCATTTAACATCATGAAAAGGCATCAAGAATGATTTTTTTTTCCAAGTAAGAAAGCCACATGCTGTACTAGGGTTCTCTAGAGAGACAGAACCAAATTTTATATACACACTAAATATATATACAGGTATCCCTCGCTTTGCAAAAGTTTGCATTACCACACTCTGTTTTTATGCAAGACTACGTTTGTACCTGGTTTTGCTAACCAAAAGAAATCTGAAGAGGACTGTCACTTTTACAAAAAAAAAGGGGGGGTTGCTGAGAGTGAAAATAGCATTCAGTGTTTGTTCTGCACCCAGCTGTCGTAGACACAGCGCACTGGGGCAGGGAGAGTGGCGCCACCAACTGTAGCTCCCGCCCCCGGGACTGCCTTCAGCATCTCAGCACCAAGCGGCCACAGCTTTGAACTGTGTCTGTGAACATCCGTGCTTTATCTCAATTTATTTCATGCATCCATTAGCAAGATGTGTCCTAACAGATCTGAAAAGCCTAAGAGAAGTTTATTTCGGGTCTGAGAACACTCAAAAAAATTCCATGGAAGTTGACAGCAATTGCTTCTTCGCTTTCACCGTATGGGCTCACGAAAGTTTTTGTAGAACACTCTACTTTCTGTGTATGTATCCAGAGACAGACAGACAAATAGGTTTACTGTGAGGTACTGGGGTTTGTGCTTTTGGGGGAGGGCTGTTATGTCCCTCATGTAGGGGCAGGGTGGCAATTTCAGCAAGACTTGATGTTGCGATCTTGGGAGACCCTCCAGAGGCAGAATTCCTTTGTTTCTTAGAGTGCGGGTGGGAGCCTTGGTGGTCTTTTCTTGTAGGCCTTCAGCTGACTGGATGAGGCCCAACCACATTAAGGAGGGTAATTACCTCAATAGACTCAAAGTCTATTGATTTAAATGTTAATCACATCTAAAAGATACCCTCTCAGCGGAGCCCCTGGATGGCTCAGTGGGTTAAAGCGATTGAGTTCGGCTCAGGTCATGATCACTCAGTTTGTGAGTTTGAGCCCTGCACTGGGCTCTGTGATGACAGACAGCTCAGAGCCTGGAGCCTGCTTCCTATTCTTTGTCTCCCCTCTCTCTGCCCCTCCCCTGCTCTCTCTCTCAAAAATAAATAAACGGGGGCGCCTGGGTGGCGCAGTCGGTTAAGCGTCCGACTTCAGCCAGGTCACGATCTCGCGGTCCGGGAGTTCGAGCCCCGCGTCGGGCTCTGGGCTGATGGCTCAGAGCCTGGAGCCTGTTTCCGATTCTGTGTCTCCCTCTCTCTCTGCCCCTCCCCCGTTCATGCTCTGTCTCTCTGTCCCAAAAATAAATAAACATTGAAAAAAAAAAAAACAGAAAAAACTTCCAGTACTTTCCTTATAAAAAATAAATAAATAAATAAATAAATAAATAAATAAATAAATAAACGTTAAAACAAAAAAAAGATACCTTCTCAGCAACAGCTAGACTGGTGTTTGACCAAACAACTGGGTACTAAGTTAATACAAAATTAATCATCATACCTATTTAATGCTGGGGTATTTAATACTTCAGCTTTGAGCGTTTGTCAGGGACGGGATGTGAAAGTCCCCACCTTTCCAGAATTAACAGTCACAGAGGAGATAAAGCTGGGACACATAAAATAATCACAAAGAGTATGAAGCAGCTACTATGGGATAAACGGCAAGGTTCTGAGCATGGCCTGAAAAAGTCCCCTCAAGTATAGTCCAGAAATCCAGAGATACACTGGAGTTCATGCCTAACACTGGGACGAGCCAGCTTCCCCTCTTGATTTTGCCCATTTTTAAATAAAAACATAAATCTTTAATAAAGAACAGCAGAGGGGCTCCTGGGTGGCTCAGTCGTTAAGCATATGACTTCAGATCAGGTCATAATCTCATGGTTTGTGAGCCGGGACCCAGTGTGGGGCTCTGCGCTGACAGTGCGGAGCCTGCTTCAGATTCTCTGTCTCTTTCTCTCTCTGCCCTTTCCCCCTCTCTCAAAAACAAATAAATAAACATTAAAAAAAAAAAAAAAAGAACACCAGAGCAGCCTTAAGAAAGCTAGAGAACACCAGCTGTCAATAAAGAACACAGGTATGACAGGGATCCTCCCTCCCTGACCTGTGACTGTTCATCAATTTCAGCTTCTGGCTGAGTTTCCAGACTTAACATATTTTCCCAAGTAGACCTGTAGTCAAGTTCCTAAGCTGCCAAACACTCCAAGATTTCAGAGGCTTCTTGTTCCACATAGATTCAAAAGGCCTTCCAGCTTCTCCTGTCTGCCAAGAGCTTTGCTCCAAGAACTAAGCCATTTTTCTGCTGGTTTACCTTGAGAACAAAACAGACCCAGAGTGTATTCATTCATTCATTCATTCATTCATTCATTCAGGTAGAGGCTATGGCTGCAAGAAGAGACATAAAGTACTATGCACCAGTAACAAAGGAAAACAGATTCACATGTGCAAAAATCCCACCCGGGTAGGTCTCAGTGACCAGGCCCAGTTAAAGAAAGAAGCTGTTTTGGGGCGCCTGGGTGGCTCAGTCGGTAGGCGTCCGACTTCAGCTCGGGTCATGATCTTGCGGTTCATGAGTTCGAGCCCCTCATCGGGCTCTGTGCTGACCGCTCAGAGCCTGGAGACTGCTTCGGATTCTGTGTCTCCCCCTCTCTCTGCTTCTCCCTCACTCACACTCTGTCTCTCTCTCAAAAGTAAACAAACACTAAAAAATAATTTAAAAATAATTTTAAAAATTAAAAAGAAAAAAGGAGCTGGATTTCATCAGAAGTCTGAATTAGGAGTCCCCTTCCCCAAATTAAAAAAAAAAATTTTTTTTCAACGTTTATTTATTTTTGGGACAGAGAGAGACAGAGCATGAGCGGGGGAGGG
The DNA here is from genome assembly GCF_022837055.1 of Prionailurus viverrinus. NCBI lineage: Eukaryota > Metazoa > Chordata > Mammalia > Carnivora > Felidae > Prionailurus > Prionailurus viverrinus. Next base: position 35,250,799 of record NC_062565.1, on the reverse strand, counting down.
GCAGAGAGAGAGGGAGACACAGAATCGGAAACAGGCTCCAGGCTCTGAGCCATCAGCCCAGAGCCCGACGCGGGGCTCGAACTCACGGACTGCGAGATCGTGACCTGGCTGAAGTCGGACGCTTAACCGACTGCGCCACCCAGGCGCCCCTCCCTTCCCCAAATTAAAGGAGGATCCAGGTGGGGCTGAAATGTATGTAATGATGGAAAGAAGAAGAACACAATTATAAATGTAATATTGCCAGGCACTCCCCATGCAAATAAGTCCTGGAAGCCTCCCTTCATCAGCTTTACCATAAATCTACCCTGTTTATGGCTAAATAAAGATCAGGGAGGCGGTGGTGTACATGCAAGGAGTGGCACCTTAGGGGCCACAGTTTTAAAACTTAAAGGCCTAGACTAACCTGGGCTGGAGGAGAATACGAGAGAGACGAGACGGGATGGGGCCATCTTGCAGGGCCCAGCTTAGCCCCATCTCGTGCATCCTGTACCCCCGGCTGCCTCTACGTGGGGTGCTCTGCTGGGTGGTGTCCAATCCCTGCCTCCCCCAATAGCAATGATAACAGCAGCAACAACAATTAGTATTATAGCAGCTGACATTTAATGAGCACTTTCTATGTGCCAGGCACTGTTCTAAGTACTTTCTCCATAGCTATTCAGTGAATATTCATAACAACTCTATGAAGCACCATTATTGTCATCCCCATTTTAAAGATTAGGAAACTGAGGTAGAAACAGATATTAAACTATTTGCCCAAGCCAGACAGAGACAGAACAAGGATTTGAACCCAGACAGGCTGGCTCCAGAGGCAAAGCTCTTACCCACTAATAACAATAACAGCTAACACTTAGGTGGGGATTACAACCAAAGCACAGAAAGGTCCAGGCACTCGCCCGAGTCGCACAGCTAGGAAGCTACAGAAGAGGGACTTGAACCAGGCAGTCTGGTTCCTGAGGCCACATTTTTGCGCACGGACCTGAACCCCTGTGCCATGACTGGATTTAAGGGTAATCTGAGAGCAGTGGTCACGGCTTCCATTTCTCTTCATTATGTGTGGTGCCTACACCGTAGAATTTAATAAGCACCCGATAAATACTCAGTGAATCTTCATCTAAAAGAACTCTTTCCGATATATACAGAATGTTCCAAGTTCATTGTAGAAAATCTGGAAAATACAGAAAGCGTCCAAGATGAAATGCAAACCATCCTCCCTACAGCAGGGATAACCACAGCTAACATTTTGGTGTCTTTCCAGCCAGTGTTACAAAATAGGGATCCCATTCTATGTCCTGTTTTGAAACCTTTTTTCTCACTTATCAATACATCGCAAACATTTCCCATGACCTTACATTTTCTTCTGCAACTTTTACAGAGGAATAATCTGTGATTGCTCAAGTGTCCTGACCAGGGTGCTGCCAGCAAGGAGCCACAGTGTCCCCCACAAACAGCTCTCTCCCACCCACCTCTCCATCCCCCCCTTACGCTCATCATATACATTTGACCCTCTTCTACTTCCTGGTCTCTCTGGAAAGCTCATGGCATTCCCTCTGCCTTTCTCCTAGACTCAGGGTCTCCTCTACTCCTACCGAGGGCATGTCCCCATCTTTCTCAATCCTGTCCCCATACCTGTACAATCCTGTTTTCCCATCTCCCAGCCACACTGCACCCTTCTCACACCTTCCCTCGGCCACGATCAAACTTTCCCAGCCTGTGCCCCATTCCCGCAGGACTTGCTAGAAACGATCCAATTCCATCAGCAGGCTGGCATTAGGCAATGTGTGTTGCAATGCACGGAGCGGCAGGGAAGACAACACCAGCTTCGAGGTGCTGGAGGCTGCCGTGGGGGAGGCTGTCCCAGGGACACAGGTGCATTTCGAGCAGGGGCCTTCGAAGCACAATGTCTTTTACCGAAAAGAGATCTCTTGTGGTGTGATTTCAAGCTACCAGACAGGGCCTGTGAGAGCTATTTTGGTGCAGGGAGCTCTTTTGATGTACCTTAAACCCCAACAGGGAGGCGAGGCCTAATCCACCCTAAGGGTGGGGCGGCCTGGGCGCCTTGCCCCATTAGGACGGAATGAAAGGCTTTTGAAGGTGGTGGCTCAAGACAGGTGGCTTCTTGATTGCAGCCACACTGTCTCAGCCAGGCTGGAGGAAAGAGGGGGGCTGTGCAGACAGCTGGCAGGAGGAGGAAGCCTGGGTGGGGTGATCCAGGAGATGGATGGGACTTCTTCCAGACTTGCTCCGCCTGACCTGTGCTCTGTGACTTCAGGCAGGTGCCTACGCCTCTCCAGCATCATTGTCATGATAGCACCTATACTACCTACCTCACAGATTTTTCTAAGATGAGATAACTTCAGTCAAAGTGTTTTGCCAGGGGTAAAACCTCAAAGTCAGGTGTGGTTAGACTTCTTTGACTCTTTCTTCTCTTTTTTCTTTTTTTCCTTTTTTTTTTTTTTTTTTTGGAAGGTGCAGTGAGCAACTTTATTTTTAAGGCATTTTTTTCCCTAACTGCATTTCCCCCTACAACAGACAAGTCGGAGGATGGAACTTACTGCTCAGAGAGCCACACCTGAGTCCCCTTAGCTCTGGCCTTCTGCAGCCCCCTATCTCTCTGCTCCCAGAGCAGCTCAGATTTTATCACTGGTACTTATTGGGGGACCAGCCTAATTCATTGGAACAGTGTGGGGGGGGGGGGCATCTTCCCAGATTGCCCAGGATTGAGGGCTTTCTCAGGATGTAGGATTTTCGGTGCTAAAACCAGGCCGGTTCTGGGTACATAAAGGATGGCTGGTCACCATAAGGGTACCTAGAAGTTATGTGGTTCAGTTGCTGAGTGTGTGAAGATGTGCTATGTGCATTTGTTTGTAAGATGCATGCGTACGTGTAGGGCTTGTGTAATGTGTTGTATTTAGTGTGGTGTGGGTCATGTATGCACGTCGTTTGTGTGCAAGGTGATGGGTTTTTTTAAATCAGAGGTTTAAGTATATATTTTGTGTTCGGTGTAGTGTGGAATGTATGCCTGTCATCGGCATGAGGAGGGAGCGGTGCGTTGTGGTGTGTGGATGTGAGTGACTCACGTATTCTGCAAAATACATGGTGTTTATAGTGCGTGCTTGTATAGGTGGTGCGCTAGTGTGTGTTGTGTGTGAGGTATTGAGGGACTTCTGCCTTTGGTGAGCAGAGTGAACCCTGTGATCGATGTCGGAACTGACAAGTACCCGTGGCGGGCAGGTACGCGGCGTTGCGGTTTGCGCATGCTCCGAGTGCCGTTGGTGCGTGGATTTTGTGTGGCGTGGGGGAGACGTGGATCATTTGTGAGCCAAAAGCAGAGTGTAGCCGTGTGTGGAGGTGTGTGCTAGTGTTATCTGTGCAGGGAGTGTTATCTGTGCAGGTGTCAGCGCGTTTGTGCTGCTCTTGGGGGCTGCCTGGTAGGAGGCGCGGATCTCCGCGGTGGGGAGGGGGCCGGAGGACGAGAAGGGGCGGGGCGGGGCGGAGGGGGCGGGGCTGGGAGCGGGGGCGGGGGCCCTCGGGCCAGACTCGCTCATGCTGCGGGCCTGGGGGCCCACTTGCGGGGCATTCTGGGAAGCGGGGCCGCGCCCACCGCAGGAGCCTCCGGGAAGCGGCGGAGGTGGGAGCGCTGAATTTGCACGTGGTGCCCGGCATGTGTCTGCTCACCTGGTGCGGGCTGGGCTTTGTGACAGCCCCTCGGTGTCTACATTGTCTAACTTAAGGGCTCTTGGCAGCCGAGCGCCTTGCCTCCTACCTGTATTTCCCCCGTTAGTAGTCCGGGCCAGCTCTTGAGGGGAGTTCTTATCCCCACCAGACAGGTGAATGACCTCAACCTCGGAGAGGTGAAGGAACCCGCTGCCCTCTGCCCTCGGCTCCCTGACGCGCCAACTTGCTGCAAGTGAGTTTACGGAGGAGAAAAACGCCATAGGGGAAATGGAACTCTGGGTAGCGTGACCCTGAGTGTTCTCAAACACCTGTCGCAAGGTGCTTGCCAAAATCTCTCCTAAGACCTTTCTGAATTTCTAGCCCATGATGGAACTAGGTTTAGTGCCATAAAAGCAAAGTTGGAAGAATGAAGTTGTTGGATATGCTTATAGGGTAAAATATGATACTTCCCAGAGGGTATATAGTTGAATAATAAAGAAGCTAATTGTCCATAATTATGTTTAATACCCACTGTGGAGTAAAGGATTAACATCTTTTTAAACTCCACGTGGTCATAGTCCAGATTTGCTTCTGGTGGGATCGACGTCCTCCTCCACTTTCTCCTCCTCCTCCTTCCTTCCATCTGTCCTCATTCCTTACTCTTTCTGCTACCGTTTTTCCTGTGCATTTGATCTGTTAAGTTGGATCATATGAAAGCGACCCTTTCTTTATGTAGATCAAAACGAGTTAAATGTTGGCAATTCTGTATGTTCAACCTAACACGTTTAGGAAAGCTCCTTTATGTTTTACAACATGCAGGGAAACTGTGTTGGATTAGAGTTGCAGAAATTCTGAGATTCTCACAGATGAGAGCAGCTTGGGATTTATGCATTATAGCTAGAGGAGTGGCATGTGAGGTGTTGGAACTGGCGAGTACTGGCTCCCCGGGTGATTATTAAATATTCAAGAATTTTGGAAGCCAATTGTTAAAAACCACTGATAGCTCGAAATTGGCTAAGTAGGGAGTATTTACATCGTGGAAATTGCCTTCCCTCCCCACCCTCCTTGGATCCAGTTTACCAACACACTACTAGCTATTAGGTTCATGTTGGGCCAAGTGAAGTCAGAGTAAAATAGCTTTCTCAGAACCAGATAGATCCTCAAATAGAAATCAGTACTGTGGGAAGAGTGGAATGGATGCTGGGGAGGAAACATTGAAAACTTGGGGATGAGCTAGCTATTATAGTTCTCTTCAGTTAATATTTATCAAGCATTTACCATGTGCCAAACACTGTTTGAAGTACTCTATATATGTTAACTCATTTGGTCCGCACAGTGGCCTTATGAAGTGGATATGATTAATATTCCTATTTTACAAATGGAGAAACTGAGGCTCAGAGAGGCTAAGCACCTTGGTCAAGGTTATACAGATAGCCGTAGAGCTTGGCTGTTTAGCTCCAGGATGTATGCTCTTAACTGCTATGTCACACTCACTGCCTGTATTAATATCTGTTGAGTTCTGCAGTGAAAACCCCAAATCTCATGGTCTTCCAATAAAGGTTTATTCTTGCTCATGTTACATGCTGGCTTTGTGTCAGCTGTAGCTCTTCACATGTCTTGTTCTGGGACCCAGGCTGAGGGAGCAGCCCCTGTGTTGGCCTTTCCCCCAGAGAAAAAAGCAATTCTAGTAACAATGTGATGATTCTTAAGATTCAAGTAATGTGTAGCGTACAATGCCTGTTCCCTCCCCCCTCCCCAGGCATTGCAAGTCACATGGCAACCTGCTTGGCAATGAATAATTAGGAGCTATTTTAGGTTAGGTTCCCCAGAAGTAGACTCTGAGTCAAGGATTTGTGGGTAAGTGATTTACTAAGGAAGTGTTCCTAGGAGAATCCAGAAAAGGAGTAAGGGGAACAGAACAGGGAAGGGGACAAAGCTAAGAATTATCAGGCAAAGTCCTGGGATGAACCTCACCCTGCAGGGCATTCTGGAGTGTAAATTACACCTCAGAGTCTGTCCCACCTGCAGGCAGGGGAGTTAGGCCCTCGTATTTCCACAGCTGTCCGTCATTGGCTAAGGACTGCTCCATGGGAACATAGGCAACTGCGCAGTTTGGGCTTTCGGAATGCGGGTGAAGCAGCTCCAGTAGCCCCGGAACAGCCCTTTAAAAAGAGTCACAGGTGCATGGCTCTTAGAAACAAAGGCACACAGAAATCGGGAGAAGGATCAGAACCTGAAAAGAGATCTGAAAAGATCTGAGCAGAGAACCAGTAATGTCTGCTAAAGAAACATTAATGCCATCTTCCACACGGCCTTTACTTTACACTCTTATTGCTACATCAAAGGCATGACAGTGTTTCTCCTGTGGTTAATGGTGTGTCTTTGATGCCAGGCGGAGGAGCCACAGTTTACTATGATTGGAACAATAGGCAATGGGAAGTCGTTACTGGTTGTTCATAATCTGGTGTAGTATTTGATGACCACAGATTTCTAACGTTCAAATCTCTCCAGAGTGAATAAAGATGTGTGCAATACTGCGGAGCTATTCTGACAGTAATAGCCCAGAGTTAGCACAGCCTCCGCAGGTTAAGAGCACAGTGTCCAAATAAGATGTCTCTACTCAGACCCCAGCTGCCAGTTCAAGGGGTCCCAGGCCATCCTCACTTCTAACCAATGGGCTACAAATTCAGAGGCTCCCATGACCCCTTCAAGTTCCATAATTTGCTGGGATGATTTATAGAATTCAGGAAAGGGCTATACTTAATAACAGTTTTAGAGGATGTAAATCAGAACTAGCCAAATGAAGAGACACATAGGTGAGGTCTGGGAGGGTCCCAAACATAGACTTTCCCTGCCCCCTTCCCTGTGGAATCAGGATGTGCCACCTTCCCAGCACATTGATGGATTTACTAGCCAGGAGGCTCCCCCAAGCTTTGGGTGTCCACAGTTTTTGTTGGGATTTCATTATATACACGATTGATTGAACTGACTCTCCAGCCCCCTCCTTTCCCAAGAGGAAGTTAGGCTGATACCATGTGGCTCAAATCCCCAACCCTCTAATCACATGGTTAGTCTTTCTGGTGTGACCAGCCCCATCCTGAGTTACTCATTAACATAAACTCAGATGTGGTCTAAGGGTCCCATCGTAATTAACAACGATAGTCTATTTGGCAAATTAGGAAGGGTTTAGAATCTTCCCTACAGGAACCCGGGACAAAGACCAAATTTTTTATATATAACATGTATCATCAGATTAAAGAATCATTGAGGGACGCCTGGGTGGCTCAGTCAGTTGAGCATTTGACTCTTGATTTCAGTTCAGGTCCTAATCTCACAGTTCATGGGATCAAGCCCTCCATAGGGGTCTGTGCTGAGAGCAGGGGTCTGCTTGGGGTTCTCTTGCTCTTTCTCAAAATAAATAAACTTGGAAAAAAAAAGAATCATATTGAACCCTAGCAGAATTTTCTTTTTAGGTTTATTTATTCCTTTTTAATAATCGCTACACCCAATGTGGGGCTCAAACATGCAACTCGGAGATCAAGAGTCACATGTTCTTGGGGCGCCTGGCTGGCGCAGTCGGTTAAGCGTCTGACTTCAGCCAGGTCACGATCTCGCGGTCCGTGAGTTCGAGCCCCGCGTCAGGCTCTGGGCTGATGGCTCGGAGCCTGGAGCCTGTTTCCGATTCTGTGTCTCCCTCTCTCTCTGCCCCTCCCCCGTTCATGCTCTGTCTCTCTCTGTCCCAAAAATAAATAAAAACGTTGAAAAAAAAAATTTTACAAAAAAAAAAAGAGTCACATGTTCTTGACTGAGCCCACCAGGTGCCCCGAGCAGAATTTTTAAAAATTCCCCCGGTCGACATATATGTAAGAGCAAATGCAGTACACCAAAGACAAAGAAAAAAAAATCTTAAATGCATCCAGGGAAATAAGACAGTTTATAAAGAAACTAAGATTAACAGCGGACTACCTTCAGCAGCAATAGAGGCTGGAAGATAACGGAATGATATCTCCAAGAGAATTCTAAGGTAGGTTGCTCCAATTGAACGGTAGAACATAAAATAAGTGTAAGATACCATAGTAAGATTTTTATATCATCATGAGGGAAAGCTAATGTGTTACTGAAGTCATCATCCATTTAAAAACCAAAACTGGGGCACCTGGGTGTCTGTCGTTAAGCATCTGAGCCTTGACCTCAGCCCAGGTCTTCATCTCAGCGTCATGAGTTTAAGTACATACATATATATACATACACTACTTATTTTTTTTTTTTAACTTTATTTATTTTTGAGAGACAGAGAGAGAGCATGAGCAGGGAAGGGGCAGAGAGAGAGGGAGACACAGAATCTGAAGCAGGTTCCAGGCTCTGAGCTGTCAGCACAGAGCCCAGCGCGGGGCTCGAACTCACAAACTGTGAGATCATGACCTGAGCCGAAGTCGGATGCTCAACCGACAGCCACCCAGGCACCCCTACATACATTCAATCTTAAATAAAACCCAAACCATTGTTTTAATGATTTCCGATGTAACTCATTCCAGAGTATATCACCCCATCCTTTGCTTCTTAACAGAAGGTTCAAATTCAACATTGGTGTGCTCTTAGATAGTGAGACTCCCGGAAATTACTGAGGTCTGCTAGGCTGTTTGCACCTGCATTAAATAGTCCCACACTGCTGTGCTTTCTATTTCTTTCTGCTTTCATAATTTGGTCTCAGTGTAGTGGTTTTACTGAGCCTTTTAATCTGTTGCTGCATCTAATATGCAATTGTTTGAATATGGGCCAGGGGCTTTCACTGTCTTCCTAATGTCTATAGCTCACTATATGGCACTATGTGGCAGATTATTCCAAAAATGGGCACCACAACATATCATATTCAACATGTTCTTACAATGTAATGTTGACATTCCACCCACCACGTATGCTTTCTCCCCTTGAATCTGAGTGGGTTCATGATGCTATGTGACTTATAAGGTCATAAAAGATGATACCGGTTCCGCTCAGTCCTCTAGAAATGCTGGTTCTTGGAACCTAATCACCATGCCACAGGAAAGGGGCAAACCCACGTGGAGAGGCCACATATGGGTGTGTGTGGCAGACAGCTGAGGCCCCACTCACCAGCCTCTACCCATCTGAATGGGTGAGTCTTCAGGTGATTCTAGTCCCAGCCTTCGAGCCACCCTAACTGATGCCAAGTGGAGCAGAAACAAGTCGTCCCCGAGGAGCCGTGCCCAAATTACGGGTTTATGAGCAAAATCAATAACGGTTGTTTTCAGCCTCGAAGTTCGGGGTGGTATTCACGGCAATAGATAACTGGAAAACCATGTGACTCCTTTTTCTTCACGGCTTAAAAGCTGCTCCAAGTGTTGGTGGGAGCTCTTTGGGAGCCTTAACCCAAAGGTGTCCCTTGCCAATCGGAAGGAAGTTCAAACGTAAGCTATTTCGTTTCCTCCTGCTGTAGACAAAGCTTCTTTGGTTTCAAGAAAAAGAAGCGCATTCAGTTTACCTCAGGAAAAGTTATCCTGAAGGATCCAGCAGGCTCGTGGGAATCCAAGCACAGGAACTGCGGCCGCCATGCATGGGTATGTGTGGTCTTTCTGCCCCTCTGCACACATACCCTACTCTTTTCTCATTACATATGTCTGGTTTATGTCCTCATCAATCCAGAAGTGGCTCATCATACCTTTTCCCACTTCTGTCTATATCACAACCTTTGTAATTCAAGTGCCATGACTGATTCGACGGCCATTCTTGGATTTCCCAATTCCCAGTTCTTGAAAAGGCATCTGACTGAAACAGCTCCTCTTTTCTAAGCCAAGTCCCACAAAGCACGAGCAGTGGGGCTCTCACAGCCCAACTGACCTTGCTCGGTCGTCTGCCTTGGAACAATCAGCTGGGACCCTGAGGGCAGGTTTTCAGGTTACGGTCCTCCAGGAGGAATGTGGGTGGGGCACGCAGTGACTGCGTCTCTAGGACACCGCCTCAGTAAGGCTGTGAACTGGTCAGAAAAATGAAAGCTAAGACTGAGCATAAGCATGAGCTCCCGATGAGAGCAGCACATCATCAGGAACTGCCAGTCCAGTGGAGGATCAGGAACAGGGGAGGAGGAAGAGGAGCCATGGCTGGGAGCAGATGGTGGGATCTGCAAGCCTCGGTAAAGCTTGCAGGTGGCATCTCCCCCTTGAAAGCTCGTGGCATCCACAGAGTCTCTGGAGTCTAGCAGACTTCGTTCAAACTCCAGGTCAGCTAATTTAAAACCTGTGAGACTTCGGGCCAATTACCCTCACCCTCTCTAACCCTTGATTTCTTCATCTATAAAATGGGGATAACAGTACCAGCCCTGCAGGGTGAGGGTGGGAATGAAACAACTCTGTTAAGTATTTAACACACAGTCTGGCTCATCGGCAGCTGCTCACTAACCGTGGGCTCCCTTTCTTCCTACCCTTTGGAGTTGGGAGTTCGCCCTTCCAGATTGTGAAATGTGCTGGGACAAAGATCCTATGACTGGAGCTCAGAAGGCTTCTCACCCATTACTCACCACCTCAAAGGAGTTCTCTGCCTCAGGGCTTTGCACCTTGCAAAGGTGAAACTAGCGTTGAGTGGGTCCAGAAACCCCCCTGATGGACCCTGGAGCTACCACCCTCACCCTTTTGGCTCCCCCAAATCTGCAAAACAATTAGGCTGCAATTAGGTTTGGAGTCATAACCAAAAAAACACACATATTAAAAATCAGTGACTAGGGGCACCTACTTGGCTCAGTCTGCTCAGCCCGTTGAGTTTCTGACTTCAGCTCAGGTCCTGATCTCACAGTTCTTGAGTTCGAGCCATGCATCGGGCTCAGTGCAGAGCCAGCCTCAGATCCTCTGTGCCCATCTCTCTCTCAAAAATAAAAATTAAAAACATTAAAAAAAAAAGAAATCAACGAATAGAGGGCCTCCTGGCTGACTCAGTCGGTGGAACGGTGGAGTGTGTGACTCTTGATCAGGGGGTCATAAGTTTGAGCCCCATGTTGGGTAAAGACTTTACTTTGAAAAAACAATATTAAGAGAAGATGTCAATGAATAGAAATTTATGGTGCAACAACACTGAAGCAGTGCTTTTGGATGGGTCCTCTCATTTTAAGAACTCAGTGAAATTCTGAAACCATGGGGTAGATCTCACTCCTCTGAAGACTCTCTGTCCTTAGGCAGTTCAACAGCAGTTACCCAGTGGCAAACATCACACATCAAATGCCAGCGCTGAGGCTGAGCACTGGATCAGGCTTGGGGTCCATTCCCAGCCCTGCTGTTGACTAGTTGTGTGTCCTGGGCAAGTCACTCATTCTCCAAGTCTGGGTCTCCACACCTGTAACAGAGAGGTCGGGGGCACCTGGTGGCTCAGTAATTGAGCATCCAACTCTTGATTTTGGCTCAGGTCATGATCCCAGGGTCATGGGATGGAGCCCTGCATCAGGACCCACGCAGAGCCTGGAGCCTGCTTGAGGTTTTCTCTCTCTCTTTCTCTCTCTCTCTCTCTCTCTCTCTCTCTCTCTCTCTCAATCTCTCTCTCTCTCTCTCTCTCAATCTCTCTCTTCCCCTCTCCCTGTCTCTCTCTGGTTATGTGCACTCTTTCTCTAAAAAAAAAAAAAAAAAGTTGGACTAGATGATTTCCAAGAGGCCTCAAACTCAGGGAAGGGGTATCTTAGCAGTTAAAAGAACCCTTAGTTGGTGTGCCTGTGTGGCTCAGTCAATTAAGCATCTGACTTTGGTTCAGGTCATGATCTCACGGTTCATGTGTTCGAGCCCTACGTCAGGCTCTGTGCTGACAGATCAGAGCTGGAGCCTGCTTCGGATTCTGTGTCTCCCTCTTTCTTTGCCCCTCCCCTGCTCGCTCTCTCTCACTCTCTCTCTCTCTCTCTCTCAAAGATAAACATTAAAATTTTTTTTTCTTAAAGTTTATTTTTGAGAGAGAGCTCTAGTGAGGGAGGGGCAGAGAGAAAGGGAGACAGAAAATCCCAAGCTGGCTCCATGTTGCGAGCACAGAGCTCAACACAGGGCTTGAACTCATGAAACCACGAGATCATGACCTGAGCCAAAACCAAGAATTAGAACCTTAACTGACTGAACCAGCCAGGCACCCCAGAATGGGCATTTTATTTATTTATTTATTTATTTATTTATTTATTTAGAGGGAAAGAATCAGAAAGGGCATTTTTTTTTTAATTTTTTTTTTCAACGTTTATTTATTTTTGGGACAGAGAGAGACAGAGCATGAACGGGGGAGGGGCAGAGAGAGAGGGAGACACAGAATCAGAAACAGGCTCCAGGCTCCGAACCATCAGCCCAGAGCCCGACGCGGGGCTCGAACTCACGGACCGCGAGATCGTGACCTGGCTGAAGTCGGACGCTTAACCGACTGCGCCACCCAGGCGCCCCACAGAAAGGGCATTTTAAACCAGTGCCCAAGTTACTGGTTCTTGTCAGGGAAGCTTAGGAACCCCTGGCAGAGAGGGTGTGTCGGCCCTTCATGGCCTGGTGCATTGTGGGGAGGAGAGGGAAAGATGCGGGGGAAGCATGAGGTTCCCTGTGTGCCAACGGACCCTTCCCCAAGGTGGCATGGGGGCAGGGAGTGGCAGGGAAGGGAGAAGTGCCTCTATGAAGTGACTGAATATTTGTTAGATGCAGTTTATTTTTATTTTATTTTATTTTATTTATTTAAGTAGGCTTCATGCCCAGCCCGGAGCTCAGTTGCGGGGCTTGAACTCCCAACCCTGAGATCAAGATCTGAGCTGAGATCAAAAGTTGGACGGTCAACCATCTGAGCCACCCAGGAGCCCCTAGTGAATGGAGTTTAATGGGAACAGACCAAGATGCCTAACTGGTAAGTTGTCCCCTCCCTTGCTGGCTCCTACTCCCTGAGGTGGGGCTCAAGAGACAGATTGTATCAGTAAACGGAGAAAAAGAAACTATCTTCTTTACACATCTGAGTGTCCTGCAAGTGAATTGTTTCTCTTGTTACATCACATCAGCATCAAAGTGTCACATCATTGTCATCAAGAACTCTTCATAGGACAGTCTTTCAGGCTTTAAAGGCTGTGGGCCCAGGGTCACTCAGGAACAAAGCCAGGTTTGGGCCCTTTTATGTCCTGGAAGCTGCCCTTCGTTCTCAGGGCTGGAGCCAGGAAGGACTCTTCCAGTCTGGCTGGGAAACAATTTGGGGGGCAGGAGGCTGGGGATTAAATCTTCCCCAAGGGATTTCACAGCCACCAAATTAAAGGGTAAGCCCACGCAGATGGATTTTGAAATTCCCAGATCATTGCTTCCCTGGCCTTGGCATTCTGGGTTTCCCCTCTGGTCATACTGCTTCTGGGCTGAATGGTTCGAATCCCTAGGGCTCTGCACACTTTGAGGGGGATTTCCTTTCTCTCTTTTTGCTTTTTCTAGGCACTTCTCACTCTGCCCTGGTACAGATGCAAAATTCGGAAATTCTGAACGTCAAATCTGTTTGATTATTAATCATGGAAATATTAATTACAATAAACTCAGATTTGAATCATCATGTATACTGTTTATAAGTTTTAAAAAATTGGGGTAAAATAAATATAACCTAAAATGTACCGGTTTAAGCACTTGAGTGTACAATTCATGGCATTTAGTACATTCATGGTGTTGTGCAACCGTCACCTCTGTCTAGTACCGGAACATTTCCATCACCTTAAAAGGAAACCCCATACCCATTAATCAGCTACTTTCCGTCTCTCCTCCCCCAGCCGCTGGCAACCACTAATCTCTCTTTCTTTGTATATTTGCCTGTTGTGGATATTTTACATACATGAAATTATGTGTCTGGCTTCTTTTGCTAAGCATCATGTTTTCAGGGTTCATCCATGTTGTCATGTATCAATACTTTGTTCCTTTTTAAGATCGAATAGTATTCCATTGTATTGGTATGCCACATTTTGTGTATCCGTTTGTCAGCAGACGTCCTTTATACTTTTTTTTTTTTTAGTGTTTGTTTATTTTTGAGAGAGCTCGAGCGCGCGCGTGTGTGCACGCAAGTGGGGGAGGGGCAAAGGGAGAGGGAGACCAAGGATCTGAAGCAGCTCTGAGCTGATAGTAGAGATCCTGATGCAGGGTTCAAATCCAGGAATCATAAGATCATGACCTGAGCCAAAGTCGGGCGCTTAACCGACTGAGCCACCCAGGTACTCCCATCCTTTATGCTTTTAAAATGCTTTTACATACATTATGTCAGCTGATCCTCACAGAAAGTCTGGGAGATAGGGAGGGACTATTCATTATTATAATGATTTTCCCCATTGTGTAGATAAGGAGACTGAGGCTCATAAAGGTGAAATTACTTGTCCAAGATCTCATAGCTGGTTAATGGTAAAGCCAGATTCAGAGTCCAGGTCTCTCCAGTTTGGATGACCCAAATCTCTGCTGGGCAGTTTGGTTTATAATCACTAGTTAGTGTCCTTCCACTGAGGACATTCTGAGGGGACATGTGCTCCCTATGGCAAGGCAGTTTAGGACCAGTGAGAGCCCAACCCTTGAACAGGCCTAACTTTAGGCCCGATTTTGTCCACTGTCAGAGTCCGTCACTGCCTACAAGGCCTGATCTTGCCAGGCCTCTGCTCAGACCTTCTTGAGGACCCCTGTTCTCTCTCTGCATGAAACCTCTTGGCCTTGGGATGCCATAGGAGCCTAGAGCCCAGCAAGGGCAGGGACTGGATTTTGGTACCCTGTAGTCCCAGCACCAGGCCTGGCAGTCAGGATTCCCTAAATGTTTGCCGACTTTGAAGGGCCCAAAGGTGCTCTGATTTGGGCTATTTTTCTCCCCAGCAACATGTCACCGGTAGAAATCTCCCCCCACCATCCAGGGCAACTCCTTGGGCTTCGTGACTTGGAATGAATAACAGTCAGGGAGCTCAGGTCCTTAGCACAAATCAGCAGCACTTCAGGGATCCCACTCTACAGCAGTGAGGGTTCCATTCCTGCTAAAATAACAATGAAACCACATAATGAAAAGTTTGGAAAACTGAACAAAACAACAAAAATGACTCATTATCTTACTTCCCTAACACAACTGTTGTTTTGAAGAACTCCCTTCCACTAGATTCCCTCCCTCCCTTCCTTCCTTCCAGGTGTCATGAAAATAATACAAAATATTGTCATGTTTTAAAAATTATCAGGGCATCTGGGTGGCTCAGTCGGTTAAGTGCCCGACTTCAACTCAGGTCATTATCTCGCGGTCCATGAATTCGAGCCCCACGTTCAGCTCTATGCTGACAGCTCAGAACCTGGAGTCTGCTTTGCATTCTGTGTCTCCCTCTCTCTCTCTCTCAATCTCTGCCCCTCCCCCACTCATATTCTGTCTCTCTCTCTCTCTCTCTCTCTCAAAAAAATAAACACTAAAAAAATAAAAATTATCTAATATCTCATGACAACCACTGTGAACATTTTGCATATTTCCTTCTAGTCTTTTTCAACCTTGTTTCCATAATTCAAATTATACAGAATATACAATTTTCTTAGTATATATGTATTTTCTTATGCCACAGGTTTGTTTCTAATAATAAAATTGGGTGCCTGGGCATGCTGACAGCACAAAGCCTGCTTGGGATTCTCTCCCTCTCTCTCTCTGCCCATCCTCCACTCATTCTCTCTTTCAAAAATAAATAAACATTAAAAAAGAAGTAGTATGTGTTTATTATAGAAATTGGGGGGGGGGAATTACAAAAAAGAAAGGAAATAAAAATTACCCAGACTATCCCTTCCACAAGATAGAAATTTTTAACATGCATTTATTTTACATGTTTATAATTCTGAATACAGATTTTTAAAAATCTTTTTTCTCACCTATCTTATAAACATTTTTCCATGCTGCCTCATTATCTTTATAGTTAACTTTATTTTATTTTTATTTTTATTTATTTTTATTTTTTTTTATTTATTATTTTTTTTAAATTGCAAATGGCTTTTATTTTTTTTTTCAACGTTTATTTATTTTTTGGGGGGACAGAGAGAGACAGAGCATGAACGGGGGAGGGGCAGAGAGAGAGGGAGACACAGAATCGGAAACAGGCTCCAGGCTCTGAGCCATCAGCCCAGAGCCCGACGCGGGACTCGAACTCACGGACCGCGAGATCGTGACCTGGCTGAAGTCGGACGCTCAACCGACTGCGCCACCCAGGCGCCCATTTATTTTTATTTTTAACAGGTTACATATTTACATGATACAATATTCAAAAGATTCGCAGGCTCTTCAGTGGAAAGATCTCTTCCTACCTTGTTCCCCATTTGCCCATTTTCCCTCCCATGATGCTCGCTGTTACCCATTTCCTGAGACTCTCCCTAAGGACTCTTCTACACATACGGAAACAAATACGTATATATTTAAATACATTCCTTCCCCATTACTCCAGCTTTTACACTACATGAACTACTACACTCTTTGTCAACTTCTGTTTTAATGCAACAATATGTCTTAGAGGTTTTCCTATTTATATCCAAAGAGAGCTTCTGCCGGCGCCTGGCTGGCTCAGTAGGTAGAGCATGTGACTCTTGATCTCAGGGTCATGAGTTCAGACCCCACCCTGGGCACAGAGTTTACTTAAAAATAAAAACAAAACAACAAAGACAACTTTTTTTTCATACTGCATAGGATTCTGCTCCATATAGGTGTAGCATAATGTATTAAATAGACCCCATAGGCGCCTGGGTGGCTCAGTCAGTTGAGTGTCCAACTTCGGTTCAGGTCATGATCTCACCGTTTGTGGGTTCATGCCCCACATCAGGCTCTGTGCTGACCTCGGAGCCTGGAGCCTGCTTCGGATTCTGTGTCTCCTTCTCTCTCTGTCCTTCCCCGTTCATGCTCTTTCTCTCAAAGATAAATAAACATTAAAAAAAACTTTTTAGGGGCACCTGGGTGGCTCAGTCAGTGGAGCGTCCGACTTCAGCTCAGGTCATGATCTCACCGTTCGTGAGTTTGAGCCCCGTGTCGGGCTCTGTGCTGACAGCTCAGAGCCTGGAGCCTGCTTCGGATTCTGTGTCTCCCTTTCTCTCTGCTCCTACCCTGCTTATACTCTGTCTCTCTCTCTCTCTCTCTCTCTCTCTCTCTCTCTCAATAAATAAACATTAAAAAAAATTTTTTAAGTAAAAAAATAGTCCCCATAGATGAACATTTAAGTCGTTGCCAATCTGTTGCAAACAATTCTGCAGTGACACCATACCTGTATCATTTCACATGTGTGAGCATCCATGTGTCCAATAAACTCAGAGAAGTGAAACTACTGGGTCCAAAAGTGAATGCATTTATAATGTTGAGAGCTGTGGCCAAACTGCACCCTGCAGGCAGCAGTAACATATGATTTAACCCAATGTCTAGCCTTAATTACTCTCCCTATCATCTGTTATCCCTAAATAACAGAGTTAGGACCAACTTCAGGCATAAACCAATTTCCCTTCTTGGGCACACAAATGTAGTCTGCAATATACTGGAGCCCCGTTAGATGACAGGCACTTGCTGGGTGCTGAGCTACAAAGATGTGTATGACAGGGTGCTGTCCTGGGGAGCTGGTCTAGGAGGGAGTGGGGGCCGGAAAGGTGGGGGCAAGGAGGAAGGGATATGTAAGAAGAACCCCTGTCCAGCGGGCCCTAAACTCTCATAGAGGCAGAGCTGGGTCTGTTTGTCACTCTCATCCCAGCACCCAGCGGAGCACAGGGTAGGTAGCCAGCACTCAATATATGCTGATTAAATAATTGAATGTCTGGTGTGGAGGAAGTGGGGACAGGCACCGGAACTGGGACAGTGGTCAGGTCAGGTTTCACAAAGGAGGAAGAACATTCGAGGGCTACCTTTTTTGAGGGTTAATTTCACCAAGTGAAATTCCAAGCCAGACGGATGAATATCTGTTGGTCTCCTGACTCACAAAGCACAACTGGGCAGGTGCGATGAGAGGGCGTTGCGGGGTGGGAATGGGGTGATGGGTGATAGCAATGACCTGGGGGCAGACCTGAATGGGTATAGTTTGGGGGTCCTTCTGACCAGCCCTGGACAAGGGGCATTCCCAAAATAAGGCTGAGGGTCTCTGCGCTGAGATACAGGAAGGGACGGGAGAACAGCATGTGAGGACTGGCAGAGAGAAGTTCCCCATTTCCACTCTGGTGCAGAATGCAGCTGTGTGGGGAACAACCATTCTCCCTGCCCCGCCCAGACTTAAGTGCACCCTGTGCAGTCCAGAGGCCACACCCTGCCGGTGTGGGCTGCAGAAAGGATGCCCAGCCCCTGTCCCACCAAAGATTCCAAACCCTGGAGGCTGGCCTGATAGCTCACAAGCTCTGGCTCTATCCCCAGGAACGCAGGTGCCCGTTTTTCTCCTTAGGGAGGAAACCAGCATGATGTCAACTCCTCTAGTCCATTTCCTAGAATTTTAGAAAGAACAGTTAAAGATCTGACTCTTACAGAAAATCCAGCCCTAACCCTTGTCCTATCAGCCTGCCCATTTTACAGGTGAGGAAGCTGAGGTCTGGAGACGTGAGGTGGCCTGCCTGAGGTCACGGAGAGAGTTAGAAGCAGAGCTGGAGCTAGAAACCGAGCTCCTGGCTCTGCATCCAGGACTGTCTGCTCTGGACCAGGGGACGGAGGCCAGGACGGTGACCTAGATGTGGGGCCAGGGAAGGGAGACCAGCGGAGAGCTGGAGGCAGGGTCAGAGCTGGGGTAGGGTTGGGGTCAGCTACCCACACCTGTCCCAGTTGCTGGGTTATAAATCCTCCAGGAATTCCAGATATTCCACTCATGTCCAAGTTTTCTGCTTGGAAACAGATTTGCCAACGTGGGTTTCAGAGAGGTGTCGGCCCAGAGAAGACAGGTGTGCTGAGAAGCAGCCTGGCTGAGGCAGGGGGTTGCCAGGCCATTGGATTCATGGGACCACCGTGGCGGGGAGCTGTCCCAGCTCTGCACTCCCGGGAGCCCAGAATGGCCTCTAGCAATGACAAGACTTGCAGGCAATGTTCTGGGAACCCAGCCAGAGGGGGAAGGGGTGGCAGCAGGCCCGGACCCCTCTGTTTCCTGGACAAAGGGTGGGAAGCTACCCCTTCTCCTGGCCTCTGGGGACATTGACTCACCTTTGGAAACTGCTTGAGAGTTTCCCAGAATTGACGTTATCTGCATAAAATCCTTAAGAAGAGAGTCTCCCCTGGGGATTTAGACTCTGAAATACCTTTCTGGATATCCCTGTGTCCCTGGCCCACCCCCAGCCAGGGATCCCCGAGGGGTGAGGGGTATGTGCATTCCTTTGTCCTGAGATGGTAGAGAAACAATTCACGTACTAGAGTAGACAGACCTGAATGAAATGATGAAATAAAAAACCATCTCTTACCGCATTGAGTGTGTGCCTTCAGGTTCTTTGGTTTCTAGTAATCTTCATAGCACATCTGCGAGTGGGTTTGGGAGATAGGGAAACTGAGGCCCAGGCCAGTCATGTCACTTGTTCCAGGACACAGAGAGGAAAGAACCCAAAGTCAGGGCTCCATGGCTATGGCCTGGACAAAGTGACTCTGCCCATTCAGGTCCTCCCCTGAGGGTCCTTTCCCCACCCCCCATCCCCACCCCCACCCCACCGCACCACCCACCCCAAGCCTCCTCTGGATGGTTGACTGGCTTTTCAACCATCAACTTACTCAGAGGAAAATTGAAAATCACTGGTAGATCAGTGTTTTTATTTTTTTTTTTCCAGACTTTGGATTGTAAGTCACAGTAAGAAATGCATTTAATACCACAATGCAGTAACCAGACACACAAACATAATTCATAGCATTTAGAATAATTTGTAGTTACTTCATTTGTTTATTTACAAATATGTAAAACCAAATTCAAGTTTCAAGAAATAATGTTTCCCTTCCTGCCTGAGATGCACTCTGGCATTCTCTAATCTCTGCTATTCAGTGTCATTATTTCTGAAAAGTGCTCATGTGACTCACTGCATTGATTCCATGGCCTGGCATTTGGGTTTTGAAGATTTCTTTTCCTTTTCAAATTTTTCTTTAAATTCTGGTCAGTTAACATACAATATTGCAATATTGGTTTCAGGCGGTAGAATTTGGTGATTCATCGCTTACATACAGCACCCAGTGCTCATCCCAACAAGTGCCCTACTTAGTACCCATCACCCATCTAGCCCATTTCCCACTCACCTCCCTCTTCAACCCTCAGTTTGTTCTCTATTAAGAGTCTCTTATGGTTTCTTTCACTCTCTCCACCCCCCCCAACTTGTTCATCTGTTTTGTTTCTTAAATTCCACCTATGAGTGAAATCATATGGTGTTTGTCCTTCTCCGACTGACTTATTTTGCTTAGGATAATGCACTCTAGTTCCATCCACGTCATGGCAAATGGCAAGATTTCATTATTTTTGATGGCTGAGTAATTCCATTCCATCGTATATGTATATACCACATCTTCTTTATCCATTAATCAGTTGGTGGACATTTGGGCTCTTTCCATAACTTGGCTGTTGTTGATAGTGCTGCTATAAACATCGGGGTACATGTGTCCCTTTGAATTAGTATTTTTGTACCCTTTGGGTAAGTAGTAATGCAATTGCTGGGTTATAGGATAGTTCTATTTTTAACTTTTAAAAAATTGTCTTAATGTTTGTTTATTTTGGGGAGATAGGCAGAGCACAAGCAGGGGAGGGGCAGAGAGAGAGGGAGACAGAATGTGAAGCAGGCTCCAGGCTCTGAGCTGTCAGCACAGAGCCCGACACGGGGTTCGAACTTACAGACCGTGAGGTCATGACCTGAGCCGAAATCGGACACTTAACCGACTGAGCCACCAGGAGTCCCTATTTTTAACTTTTTGAGGAAACTCCGTACTGTTCCCCAGAGTGGCTGCACCAGTTTGCATTCCCACCAACAGTGCAAAAGAGTTCGTCTTTCTCTGCATCCTCTTCAACACCTGTTGTTTCTTGTGTTGCTAAGTTTAGCTACTCTGACAGCTGTGAGGTGGTATCTCATCGTGGTTTTGATTTATGTTTCCCTGACGATGAGTGATGTTGAACATCTTTTCATGGGTCAGTTGGCCATCAGAATGTCTTCTTTGGAAAAATGTCCGTTCATGTCTTCTGCCCATTTCTTAACTGGATTATTTGTTTGTCGGGTGCTGAGTTTGATAAGTTCTTTATAGATTTTGGATATTAACCCTTTATCAGATATGTCATTTGCAAATACCTTCTCCCATTCCGTAGGCTGCCTTTTAGTTTTGTTGTTTCCTTCGCTGTGCAGAGGCTTCTTATCTTGATGAAGTCCCAATAGTTCATTTTTGCTTTTATTTCCCTTGCCTGCGGCAACACGTCTAGTAAGAAATTGCTCTAGCTGAGGTCATAGATGTTGCTGCCTGTGTTCCCCTCTAGGATTTTGATGGTTTCCTGTCTCACATTTAGATCTTTCATCCATTTGGAGTTTATTTTTGTGTATGGTGTAAGAAAGTGGTCCAGGTTCATGCTTCTGCACGTCGCTGTCCAGTTTTCCCAACACCGTTTGTTGAAGAGACTGCCTTTTTTCCATTGGATATTCTTTCCTGCTTTGTCCGTGACCTGAAGTTTGAACAGTATCGTGGTGGTTGGCAACTGGTTCCCCCTTCCCTTGCCTGCAGGTGGGCAAGGCAGGCAGTGAGGACAGAGGCCCAAGCGTATGTATTTTGTGTGTGGCATTGAAGACCCTGAAGACACAGGAAAGATACATCTGCCTGGATCTCACCTCCAGTTATTTATAAGCAGAGAAACAACGTCCTCACACATAACACAAGGCTGACACAAATTAATGTCAGAAAGAATCAGTACCTCTTAAAGACTGCATTAAAGTATTCTACAGCTGCCATAACAAAATACCACAGGCCATGATTTAAACAAGTGTACTTGCTCATAGTTCTGGAGGCTGGAAGGCCAAGATCAGGGTTGCCAGAAGGCTTGATTTCTCTGGAAGCCTCTCCTTGGCCTGCAGACAGTTGCCCTGTTGCTGCCTCCTAACATGGTCGTCCCTCTGAGCATTCATGCCCCGAGAGTCTCTCTGTGCCTCCTAATCTCTTTTTATGAGGACACCAGTTAGACTGGATTAGGGCCCACCCTAACGGCCCCATTTTAACTTAATTACCTGTGTAAGAGCCCTCTCTCCAAATACAGCCACATTTAAGGAACTGGGGTTTAAGGCTCTTCAACATATGAATGGGGAACGGGGTGGGCACAATTCTGGCCTAACAAGGAGCAACACTGCGTTCAGCACATCAGCTCATGTAATTTCACCCCAGCCTGGGCCCTGCAGGCCTCGTTCCTGTGTGAAAGATGGGGGAGCTGGTGCTGGGACAGGGGTCCACCAGCTGACAAGTAATGGCAGAACGTTTGAGTTCGCACCCCGCCGTCTCACGTGTGTGGCCTTTTGTGGGAGAAGCAGAGGGAGCCAGGCTAAGCTCTCCTGAACCCTCCTGCAGGCGGAGGGGGGGTGAGCGAGGCCCCAGGAGTGGCAGGAGGCCGTGCCTGGACAGGATGGACCTGGCAGGTTTGTCCACATGGAGGAAGAGGAGCTGGCTTTCCAGGCAAGGACGCTGAGAGCTGGAAGGCCCTCCTGAGAACTCGAGCTCTTCTCCCATCTGATGGTGAGGAGACCGGCAAGGGAACTTTCCACAGCGTGGTCTGCCTGTGAGCATCCCGTGTCCTCCCTCTCCTCAGACCCGGCCTCGCTAGGTGTTTCTCGGTGCTCCCTGTGGAACCGAGATTCAGGTATTTACAGAACACTCTAGACATGGACACTGGGAGGAAATGGGACAGTGCAGAGGTCTCAGCCTCTAAGGGTGGCTGAAAATGTGCACAACACCTGAGGGGAAAGCAAGCAGTTGCTAATCACAAACATTCCTAGAGCATGAGGGTGTGGATTACACACACACACACACACACACACACACACTCACTCACTCACATATACACACTTTTTCCCCCTTTTTAAACTTTTCACACAGAGGCACTCTGTAGCTGACTATGGAGTCAGCATCAGAGGGTCGTTTCTGTCTCCTGGCTTCTCTCCCTCTTCTGCCCGCATTCACTGGAATTTTCCAGGTCCTCCCATGCTTCTTCAAGTGAGGCTTTTGCTAGACAAACTGATCTTTCTGTGACAACAATCAGTCACCTCTCAAAGTATTTGTTCTTTTGCTAAAAGACCTGACCAATGGTGTGCTGGTAAATGTTGAATCATCAGCTCTCCAGGGGGCAAAAAAAAAAAAAAAAAAAAAAAAAAAAAAAAAAATATATATATATATATATATATATATATATATATCAATAATTTTGAAAGAACCAATGATAAAAAAATTAGGGGTGCCTGGGTGACTCAGTCGGTTGAGCGCCCAACTCGTGATTTCAGCTCAGGTCACCATCTTATGGTTTGTGAGTTCAAGTCCCATATCAAACTCTGCATGGAGCTTGCTTGGGATTCCCTCCCTCTCCCTCTCCCTCTGCCCTACCCCCCTCAAAATAAATAAACTTTTAAAAATATATAGTAAAATAACTAGAAAGTGATGTGTTCTCAGTATACATTACTTTTATTTTTAATATAATATATTTGTGAGTGTATAGCCTCCGTTTTCAACAGGGGTGAAAATGCGTTCTTGTTGGGGACAAAAACAATCTTATTCTTTTTATGTATAAAGATAGGCTTTCGGTACATAAACAGACATATAGCATGTCTTGTGACATTAAATTTTCATGGGGAGGGTGGTAGGAAATTAGGGGGAAAAATGTCTGAAAAGGCTGTTTAGTAGGCAATAGTGAGCAAAAGGATGAGAAACACTGGTTTGTATAATTTAATTTTTTTAATTTTTTAACATTTATTTGTTTTTGAGAGACAGAGAGAAACAGAGCGTGAACAGGGGAGGGGCAGAGAGAGAGGGAGACACAGAATTCTAAGCAGGCTGCAGGCTCTGAGCTGTCAGCACAGAGCCCGAGGCGGGGCTGGAACCCACAAACTGTGAGATCGTGACCTGAGCTGAAGTCGGACTGTTAACTGAGCCACCCAAGCGCCCCTAATTTTTTTTTGGTTTTTTAAAATGTTTATTTATTTTTTATAAAGATTTTTTAATGTTTACTTATTTATTTTGAGAGAGAGAGTAGGGGCATAGAAGGAGAGAGACAGAATCCCAAGCAGGGTCCACAATCACCATGGAGCCCGACGTGGGGCTTGATCCCACGACTGCGGGCGAGATCATGACCTGAGCTGGAATCAAGAGTCAGACGCTTAACCGACTAAACCACTCAGGCACCCCAATGTTTATTTAGTTTTGAGAGAGAAATAGAGAGAGAGAGAGAGAGAGAGAGAGAGATAGAATGAGCAGGTGAGGGGCAGAGAGAAGGAGACAGAGAATCCAAAGCAAGCTCACAAGCACAGAGCCCCACATGGGGCTCGAGCCCATGAACCATGAGATCCTGACCTGAGCTGAAGTCAGCTGCTCAACCAACTGAGCCACCCAGGCACGCCTATAGAATTTAATTTTCAGCGATGGCTGTGTTTAACAATCAGCTCACAAAATTCCTGAATCTTTAACAACTGACTTTTGCAAGTCTGTATCAACTGGCTCCAGCACACCCTGCTTAGAGTGAGGCAGGTGGGCGCAAAGTAGAGGAGGGGGAAAGAAACCCCTCCTGCGGTATGGCAGGCTGGTGGGAAAGATGGTGTCAGGTGTTCAGAAGACACAGAGAGTCTCTGGACCACCACAAATCAATGGGGGCCGCCCTTCTGTCAGCCACTGAGTGTCTGTCCAAGACCCTGGGTCCTGGCCTGTGCCATCCCATCAGGTGACTCCCCTGTCCTGGCAGGTGGGTGGCGGCATCCTGCAGGGCCCCCCAACCCAGCGGGGCACAACAGGGATTTGTGCACAGACCCTCACCCTGGCGCTGAAGGGAGGCTCAGAGAATTCAAATCGTCTTTGTTCAGTGCCTCTGGTCGGGTGGTTCTGCTGAAAGACCTACCTCAGGCAGCATGGGGAGTCAGGAAGGGAGGGGCCCGTATTCCCATGGGGAGCCAGAGGGGCCCATTCAGTGATGTTCCTTCTCATGAGATACTCCCGGGCGATGAGGATGACACAGCCCTCAATTAGTCTCGATTAGGTTGGGCCCGTGGAAACTTGGACGGCTTTGGGCACCTTTCAGTGCTGTCTGGGGTGGGGGAAGAGGGTCAGGGCCCCAGGCATGCAGATCCCAGCTGACGCCAGCATGGGGCCCCCAGCTGGGCTGACAGCTCGGTGGCTGGCGGGAGGGGGTGGAGAAGCGAGACAGTGGTTGCTCTAATTGCTTCAGGGCAACCAGTTCAGAGTCAGCCAAAGGCACTTTGTTTTCTGTAAACAGGGCAGAGAGAGGAGAGGGCGCAGGAGACAGGAAGTGGGGGCTCCCTCTCCTCTAGTCTGTCTGTCCCCCTTTCTGACCCATTAGGAGGCTAAGGTCTTGCCCGCTCATCCCAGAGCCTCTGGACCCTGCATAAAACCTCTGCAAGGCTTTCAGAGTCTCATGTGCCGAAGGCCCAGCTGCCTCTCAAAAGGGTCAGGCTGAGAAGTGGCCCCAAGCTGCAACTTTCCTCTGTAGCCTTGCCTTTCCCTTTCCCTGTCCTGTAAAATGGGCTTAATCATTGCCTCCCCACCCGCTCAAGGCGTGGGAGGTAATTGGTGTGAGTTGAGTGCTCTGACTCCCAGTGGAGGCTCTGGTGGTTCCGGGAGGGGGCGATCATTGCCTATTTGAGCCCCCAGCTGCCTGAGGCTTCTTTTTACAAAGGTCATTTATATGGTGCCCCCATTCACTCACTCTTCAAAAACTCACTGAGGACTTGCCCCACTCCCTATCCAACAAGACTGTCCCTGTTAGTCCCTTGACCAGCTTCTAGGAGCTTTTTCAGGCCTCCCACCAGAGGCCCCTGAGGCCAGCCTGTTACTTGAAGCTCAGGGAGGTTGGTACCCACACTACTAGGTGATGGCCAGCCTCCAGCATGATCCAGGAAGGGTTGGCCCTGGGGCTCCGAACTGGACTGGTGGGCTACGTGCCTGGGAGGGCTGCCAAGGCCAGCCGGCCAGAGTTCAGGGGCAGGACTTACAGTTCTTACACTCATACCCCCCCCCCCCCCCCACACACACACACACATCTCAGTGCCTTTGCAAATGCTGTTCCCTCTGCCTGGAACATTCTTTCTTCTTTCTGTTCTACATCTGATTAACTTCCGCTTATCTTTTATGCCCCAGCCCAGCCATCACATCCTCCAGGAAGCAGCCTTCTCATTTTCACATTTATACCAAATAACAAATGTCTGTGGTTACAGTTTTCATAGCAAAGGGAACCTGTTTATTTATTGGAGCTGACTTTTTTCGGTGTGGAAATTTGGTTAATGTCTGTGTGTCTACTAGAGGCTTTTCCCAAAAGCAGGTGAAATGTCTGTTTTTGCTCATCATCACACCCCAGTCTAAAGATTTATTGGATGAATGGAGGACACGAGTTGCCACCTCTGCGAGGCCCTCCCTATGTGGAGTTCGCTACCTGTGCCGCCATCAGCTCTTCACGTGTCTGGTCTCTGGACAATGAGGTGACTCGGTGAGGAATGTGGGGAGCGAAGTCACACTAATTGGGTTCATATGGCCTCTGCCACTCACTAGCTAAATAATAACCCTAAGCGAGTTACTAAATGGCTCTGTGCCTCAGTTTCCCCATCTGTAAAGTGAGGGTAACTAGTAAATGAGTTAATGTACGTGAGATGCTCACAGCAAGGTCAGGCAGGTAAGTGCTCCAATGAACGTGGGTGCTGTTACTATTTTTGTAGCTTAGGTCCCCAGTCCCCAGAACCGGGGGGCATAATAGGTGTTCAATAAAGGTTTCTTTCTTTTTTTTTTTTTCAATGTTTATTTATTTTTGAGAGAAAGAGAGAGAGAGAGAGAGCCGGGGAGGTATGGAGAGGGGGACAGAGGATCTGGAGCGGGCTCCGCGTTGACAGCAGAGAGCGCAGAGAGCCTGATGCAGGGCTCGAGATCATGACCTGAGCTGAAGTCGGGCACTTAACTGATCCACCCAGGCACCCTCAATAAAGGTTTCTTGATTGAACCAGCAATGTTTGGGATTGGTCCTGGAGAGAAGTAAACTGAGAGAGGAGACAGGGAGCCTGAGGTGAGGTAGAGAGAAGACAGATGACACAGAAGTCCAGCTGCCCCACATCCCCTGACAGGGGCAAGGCTTTTCCCGCCTGACAGCACCAGTTCATTCCAAGAGGGGCAATTGATTCCAGTTTGCTTTTCCCCTGATACTTGTAGGACCTGCCTCATGGTTTCCAGGGACACCAGCACCACCAGCTGGCATCCGCTCCCCAAACGTCTGGGTTTTGGCTCTGCAACCTTTCTCTGACTTTCTAGATTTGATATATTTTTTTAGTGTTTATTTTTTATTTTTAGAGAGAGAGAGAGAGACAGAGCACAAGCAGGAAAGGGGCAGAGAGAGAGGGGAGACACAGAATCCGAAGCAGGCTCCAGGCTCCGAGCTGTCAGCACGGAGCCTGATGCAGGGCCCGAACCCACAGACCGTGAGATCGTGACCTGAGCCAAAGTCAGACGCTTAACTGACTGCGCCATTCAGGCACCCCTTCTAGATGTGAACCATTGCAAACTTTTCTCTGTGTTCCTCTGACCCTAGGGAAACCCTACTGCCCCTTGCACGTGGGACCCTGGGATTCTCTGGCATATTCTCTCTTTGCCTTTTCAGTTCTTCAGTACCTAATTAACAATTCTTCATATTAGGCTCTCTCTGTGAAAATGACTGGTGTGGTTTCTGTCTCCTGAATGGACCCTGACTGATGAACTCACGTATCCTTGAACTTGAAGCTCAGAGTGATACAGTCAGGAGCTGGAGACTGCCCCACTCCCCTTGCGCCTTGCTTCAGCCCTAAGGGGTAACAGCGGCTTCGGCCCCTTGGCGGGAATCCTGTGGACCAGGGAGGGATGGATATACTGATCTCAGGGTTATCTAATCGGCTCTGGAAAAACTGGGCCAACAGTTAAACCACACAAACAAAAGAGCTGCAACTCCACACAGAACTGCCTGCTTGGGCAAATGCCAAGACAAACAGTTGCAGAGCTCTGGGCCCCAGCAGGGCTGCAGGCTTCCTGGGCGGGCATGGAGTCATCTCAAGGAGGGGCTGGGCCCCCAGAGTCTCTCCTTCCTGGGCTCCGAGTCTTCCGTCATTCGCTCCAGGATTCTCTGGTACAGGCTGCCCTGTTCTTCTATTCTAGAACCTTCTGGTAAAATGTGGATCCCTGCAGGGCTTACTTTCCTGGTGCATGTCAAAGGCAGAGAAGTGCACAAAGGGAGCCTCTAAAAATACTGATGCCTGGGCCCCACCCCAGAGATTCTTCTGGTCTGGACCAGCATTGGTATTTATCAAAGCTCCCAAGTGATTCTAGTGTGCAGTCAGAATTGAAATCCAGAGTTAAAAGAATGTATTAGCATGGCAGTTCTCAAATGTGAGAGTGCATCAGAATTACCCGGGGGGCCATGTCAAACCGTAGCCTGCTGGGCCTCCCCCCGCCCCCAGGTTTCAGGAGGTCTGGGGCAGAACCTGAGAACGTGCATTTCTTACAAGATCCTGGTCTGGGGACCACATTTTGGGAAGCCCTGGCACTGGAGTTAGCTCAGGTTCAAATCCCACCTCTGCCGGATGTAGTTAACTATCCACCTGAGAAGGTTTTGTGAGGCCTGAAAGACACAACTTTCATAACACAAGACGAAGAGCCTTACATGTAATAATGTTGAATGAACATTGTTACGCTACGGTTATGATGTTTGGCAGGTGAGGCTACAGAAATCTTGAGTGATAGCATGTTAGTTTGAACCGTCATTTTAATCAGAGCCTCGGCTTCCCCATCTGTGAAATGGGGCTAATGATATCCTGGCACAGCCCACTTTTAAGGTAGTGGAAAGATCAAAGGAGTTCCCTGACGTGAATGCGTTTGGGATACTATAAAGCCTGGTAAGAGAGTTTTATTAGAAATGGGTCAGGCAGGCACAGCCTCAAACTGGAGCTCAGTGAAGAGATCTGAAACACATTCACACGCTGGTGAAAGAGGAATTCTAGTGCTTTCCTCCAGCTTGCCTGTCACCCTCAGGCGTTTGACACGCCTGAGTCGGGGAGTGGCTGGTTAGCTCTTCAAACATCTAAGGGGAAGAGATAGGGGGCTGGGGCACAGCCACCCCCACCTCACCAGAATTTCTGTTAAGAAAAGGAATGTGCTGGAAGAGCCCAAAGCTGTGCAAGGAAATATTCCCTCCCTAGACCCTCACCACACGCCACACGGTGGCCACCCAGGTGTCTTTCCTTCTTGATCCTTCCCCCTCCATCCTGTCTGCTGGCCCACCCACCTCTGACCTCCGCCCACCAGCTCCAGGCTGCCCTCCCAGGAAAGCCAAGGGGCAGGCAGAAAACCTATTCTCAGTTCAGGAACCCGTTTACTTGGTTTCATCCCTTTTCAGTTCATCTCAGACACATACTGCATGTCTGTTGGCGTAAGTCTTTTTAAAAGGCTTGTTCACATTAATGCTTTCTGAATTAAAAAAAAAAAAAAAAAAAGACGGCTGCCTGGGTGTCTCAGTTGGTTAAACATCCGACTCTTGATTTCGGCTCAGCTCGTGATCTCACCGTTGGTGAGTTCGAGTCCCAATTTGGGCTCTGCGCCGACAGCGCGGAGCCTGCTTGGGATTCTCTGTCTCCCTCTCTCTCTCTGCCTCTCTCTCTCTCTCTCAAAAATAAATAAATAAACACTGTTTTAAAAGACAAATTTGGGAGGAATGGCCTCCCAGGGGCTGGGCTGGAAAAAGCCGGTAGCCCTTGGAAGTTGAGGACAGGAGAAGTGAGTGGTCCCCACACTGGTGGTTGGGAGGAGCACTTGGACCTGACTTTACTCAGGGGCAGTTTGGCAGAAAGGTCAAAAGCCTGAAGATGTGCATTCTCTGACCTGGGATTCTGGTTGAGGAACCGTCCCAAAGAAATACCACAAAATGGTCAGCCTGGTTTGAGTCTTGGCTCCAATGGTGGATGACTCTGGACAAGTCATGGCTTCATCCCTAAAATAGGGCTTAATAATTGGATTCCATCACCCAGGGTTGAGGAAGAAATGAGACAATGCTTCACAGGTAGTAAGGTGCTCAGAGATGTTAGTATCTTGGTTGGAGTCCCCACAGATGCAGATCCCAAAACAGGGATTTGGAAGGGGAGCCCAGGAGGCTCATGGGGCCATGTAGACATGACACAAGGAGGGAAGGAAGCCCACACAGGGTGCATTTACGCATTTATCAAGCTCCACATAGAATGAGCTGCCTGCTTGGGAAAATGCTTGGACTTAGAGTTGGGAAGAGGAGGGGTACCTAGGTATTTATTCCTTTAAGTCTTAAAATGCTCAGCGGGCGTCTGGGTGGCTCAGTTGGTTAATCATCCAACTCTTGGTTTCAGTCAGGTCATGATCTCACAGTTCGTGAGTTTGAGCCTCGCATTGGGCTCTGTACTGATAGCGTAGAGCCTGCTCCGGATTCTGTCTCCCTCTTTCTCTGCCCCTCCCCCACTCGCACCGGCGCACCAGCGTGCTCTCTCTCTCTCACTCAAAATAAATAAACAAACGTTTAAAAAACTACTTTAAATGGGGCACCTGGATGGCTCCATCCGTTAAGCGTCCAACTTCGTCTCAGGTCAAGATTTCAGTTTGTGAGTTCGAGCCCCACGTCGGGCTCTACGGTGACAGCTCAGAGTCTGGACCCTGCTTCAGATTCTGTGCCTCCCTCTGTCTCTCTGCCCATCCCCTGCTTGTGCCTTGTCTCTCTAAACTAAAATAAACATTTTGTAAAAATACTTTGAAATGCTCAGGACTCTCTGCCTCCACAATTCATTTACATGAGCAGAAAATAAAGCTTTTTCTAATTTAAGCCACTTATTTGGTTTCCTGTTACACGCAGCTGGGTTTAATCCTCACCTAAAAGCTGGAGGCCAGTGGCTGTCCCATCAGGAAGTTGTCCAACTGACCCATGGAGACCCCATGGCACAGGCAGGTGCCAGGGAAATCACACCACACCAGGGAAATGATCTCACCAAGGGACCCTACTGGCCCTACCCCACTCTCTTGAAGCCTAATGATGCGTGAAAAAAGTCCTCCAAGGTCAGGGTTCTCCCGTTTTGCCCAAATCCCTGGCTATCCGGCACCTCCTTGCTGCTCAAAGGTGCCATGGCATCTCCCCAAGCTTGTGCCCCGCGCCCCCACGCTCCCCCACTCTCCTTCACAGCTTATGCGTTCTGCGGCCCCTCTCCTCGGCCTCTCCTCTGTTAGGCAGCAGCTAGCACATCCGACAAGTGGATTGGTGTTACTGGGTTAATGTGTCACCCTCCCAATGAGCAGATGTGCATTTTTGATAGGG
This sequence comes from Prionailurus viverrinus, assembly GCF_022837055.1. Classification (NCBI taxonomy): domain Eukaryota; kingdom Metazoa; phylum Chordata; class Mammalia; order Carnivora; family Felidae; genus Prionailurus; species Prionailurus viverrinus. The sequence continues at coordinate 35,219,709 of NC_062565.1, read as the reverse complement.
CCAGAGGAAGACAAGGCCTCGCGTGCCCAGAGCCGAATGACGAATGACGAGAAAATCACCAGAACAAGAGGCCGCCCTGGGGCTGGTCTCACTTCCCTGTTCCCCTCCGGTGCCCTCCTTCATCCCCTCCCTTGGCACAGCTGGCCGTGGCCACAGCTCCGCCTCACCAGGGGCCGGGGCCCCCACCCTCCACCGCCATTCGGCCTCACTGCCGTACTGAAAGCGAAAGGAGGAGTTGGAACAGAAAGAAAAATAATAAAACCACTGAAAGAGCAGACACAGCTGGCAGAATATTGGAAAAATTCCCAGGCGGGAATTCCCAGCCCTCCAGGGCGCTGCCAGGCTGGGGACATTCTTAAAGGGCAATCCTAAAGTTCGCTCTCGGCACCTGAGCCCCGGCCCCTCCCCCTCCCCCACCAGAGGGGGTATCGGTGTGAGTCGGTGGGTGGCGCTGTTTTGCGGTGGGAGCAGAGCTAGGGTGGGAGGGAGAGGGTAGGGCTAAGGGGGACACCGAGAGGCGGGGACCCTGGTCGCTAGGCTAGGCAGCGCCTGAGGGTCAAGCCCTTCTGGGGTTTCCGGGGCCGGGGCCTTTCCCTGGGGCAGAAGGCGGCGAGCAGAAGGCTTGGCAAAGCCCCGTGGCGCAGAGGGGCGCCTGCAGGTGTGGGGAGGGGCGCTGGAAAGAGGCGGCCCTGACGGCGGCTGGGCGGGGGCAGCCAGAAAATTAAACTGGCTGCTCTTACTGAAGCCGCAGGGAGATCGTGCATCCGCTCAGGAAACGTGGATGAGAACTGGACGAGATTGAAACGGGGAGCTGGCTTGGGCTTCTGGGAGCCTGGAGTGGGCACGGCGGTGGTGGGCAGGCCGCCCAAGACGAGGGCAGGGGTACCGCCGCCCCCGGCAGCGCGGCCCCGGCTCACACAGGGGCCGGAGCTGGGACTTCCAGAAGGGAATGCAGGGGGCCCTGCAGCCGGGAGGGCGCCGCGGGAGCGGGGGCGGTGGCGCACCTGAACACCGGGCTTGGGGATTGGCTGATGGAATTCGCAGAGGAGGCGGAGTCTGGCCACTGTGCAAATCATCACGTCTTCTGGCCTCGCCTGGAGGCCTTTGGAGCTCCTGGTTGCGTGCTCAGGGCTCGACCCACCGGAAAGGCGCTCTCACCGCTCATGAATTGCAATGAATACTAATACAAGTAATCCACACTGAACTGTCAGTCAGTCCTATGATCTGCCAAGTTCATTAATTCCAGGCAAGGTAAGCCCAATCTACGGATACCTCTCCCCCTCTTCAGTGAGGCCAGGGGACTGCACTGCCCCACCCCCCCGCACCCCCCCCCCCCCCGCCCCGAACCTCCAAGTCCGCCTGGCCAGCTGCCCCCGAGTTGATTCCACACACACCCGCAGATCAATCTTCTGAGAGCGCTGGATCCCCACTCCCCTCCCTGGTCTTTGCCACCCTCCAGACCGGTCCACATTACCTGCCAAGCTGACCTCACGCCTTCTTACTGCGGGTACTGGAGTAGTGAGGAAACACGGTCAGAGCACAGGCTCTGGGTTTGAATCCTGCCTCCACCACTCCATGCCTAAGCTTTCTCGTCCGTGAACCACAGACAAGACCCATGCTTCCTTTAGGTGGGCATTTTGAGGGTTAAATGAGTAAATATATATAAAGTACTTGAAACAGGGCAGGGCATGTAGTAAGCTCTCAATAAATGGGAGCTATCATTATTTGTAGTGTTCTGATTTCTATTTATTATTTACATGGCTTATTAGGATAAATGACATTTATTATTTATATCTGTTATTATGCTAGAGTGTCTACAGAGGAGGCAGTCTGGTTTACCAACTTCATCCTGGTAATTTGAGCAGTGTTTAGCACCCAGAAGACACTCAGTGGGGTGTGTTGGATTTATTTATTGTTGTAAACTCTGTTCCAACCAAACTCTTCCTCACGTATACGTTCCCACCTCCATGCCTTTGCTCATGCTGTTCCCACCTCTTGAAGGGCCTTACCCCATCCAGCATAATTCTTCCTCCTACTTCGAATTTCCAGCTCCCTGCCTCCTCTCCCCTCAGAGGACCTCCCTGGGCTCAGAACCTGCACGGAACAAGCATTCACTCAAGGCTCAGTGGTTTGTGGCTGGGGGTTTTTTATGCTTTGGCCCCAAAACAGAGTTTCCTCACTGACCTGGCACTTAGCGCTCACCGCCTCCTGCGGTGGCCCCTAAGAAGAAGAAGCACCCCAGCTCCCATTTGTGTCCTTTATCTTGTAGCTTTGACATTCAGAGAGGGCTCCCCAGGTGAAGCCCCCCTGAATAACGAGACATAACTAGACGTGTGGTCTCCAAACCACAGTTTCTGGGCTTCCTGTTTGGTGAGTTGAGAGACATGGCATCTGTTTGCCTAAGAAATATGAGCCAGGCAGCTCCACATCAACAGGCGGCTTTCCACCCCGGACGGGGCAACAGCTGCCTGTAACTTGGCTGTTTACGCACTAAAAAAAGAAATTCCATGGTGACCAGTTGACTCAAGCCAGCTCCCAATGTGAGGCGGTAGTTTCAAAGTGATCCCAATGACACCAGATGCTCTCCACCCAGTCCTTAATAAGGAGAAAAAAGAAAACAAGGGCAAAACTTCAACAGGAGTATGCCTGAGTCAGTACTCGAAGCCGCCTGGAGGGGGCAGCGTCCGAGCTGAAGTTGGATCTGGAAGGTGTTGGCCTAACAGCCCCTCCAGGCAGGCTGGTCCCCTGCAAACTCCCCTTCCCCAGAGACGGGGCACTTACCACTTTGCAGCAAGGCCCGTTCCACCATTGGAAAGGTCCTGTCTGGAAAAAAGAAAAAGAAAAAGGAAAGAAAGTGAGACAAAGAAAGAAAGAAACAAAGAAAGAGATCGGGAAAGAAAGAAAGAAAGGAAGAAAGGAAGAAAAAGAAAAAGAAAAAGAAAGAAAAAGAAAAAAAAGAAAAAGAAAAAAAGAAAGATCCTGTCTGGAAGGCTGGAGAAGGGCAGAGGACAGGAGACTGACCTTACAAGTGGCAGGTATGGTCCAGGCTACACAAGGGCCTTCTTGGGGCGCCTGGGTGGCTCAGTCAGTTGAGCGTCCCACTTCAGCTCAGGTCATGATCTCACGGTCCCTGAGTTCGAGCCCCGCATCGGGCTCTGTGCTGGCAGCTCGGAGCCTGGAGCCTGAATCCGATGCTGTGTCTCCCTCTCTCTCTGCCCCTCCCCTGCTCACACTCTCTCTCTCTAAAAAAGTAAACATTAAAAAAAAAGGGGGGGGGGCCTTCTTGAATAGCGTGATTTCATGTTTTCTCCACAAGCAACGGACACACACTCACCACACACTAGGCCTCCTAAGTGCATGGCATATCTCTGAATCCTCACACAAGGCCAAGAAGGCAGGCCTAATTATTCTGCCATTTTACAGGTGGAGAAAAGGAAGTCCAGGAAGCACCTGCCCCACTTGAAAATAGCTGAGCTGGTTCGAACCTGGCTCTGCTGGGCCCAGAGTCCATTCATTTTTTTTTTTTTTAAGTTATTTGTTCATGAGAGAGAGCGTGTGCATGGGAGGGGCAGAGGGAGAGAGAGAGAGAGAGGGAGACTGAGCAAGTGAGAGAGGATCCCAAGCAGGCTCCACGCTGTCAGCACAGAGCCCGACATGGGGGCTTGAACCCACGAACCATGAGATCATGACTGAGCTGAGATCAAGACGCTTAACCGACTGAGCCACCCAGGTGTCCCCAGAATCCATTCTTAACCCTGGGGCTAAGTGGAACTTAGTGTCCTCGGCCCTGCCTGTCCCACTGGAGAGCCACCCCCGCCTCTCCAGCACCAGCGTCATGCTTCGCTCCTCCCAGTGGCTACTATCTATGTGAACTTTGCACTCTGCCCTTCTTAACCCAGGTGAAGGGCTTGCTGATAAAGGTTTATGGTTTCCTCCCAGCCTTGCTGGCGACAGACACCTGAGCCTGCTGCTTCCCCCTTCCCCCATCCCCACACTCACGTATACAAAGTCACCAGTCACCCTCACACACACAACACACATACATACCCACACGTTCACATATAGACACATAGACACTCGTACATTCACACACACACGCACCCCTCTGTGGTGGTTGATGGCTGAGGACTGACAAGCTTAGAGATTTACTTTCTAGAAAGTCATACCTGCCTCTCCTTGCTGCCCTTCCCCAGCTATCGGGCTTACAAGCTTCTGCCTCATTTCATGTTTAATAATGAGCCACTCTGGAAGGACCACGGTGGACACTTCTCTTGCCCACAGGCCAGCCTGGGCGGCCTCAGCAGGGAGTTGGGAACCAGCTTTCTTCCCCCATGCTGCCACCTTGTGGCCTGAGCTCGGAACTGCAGGTTCCCTGCTGGGGGTATAACCACTTCCCAGGGAGGTTCCAGTAGCCAAGTGGGCTGTTAAGGGAGGTCTACATCCAACTGTCCCCAGTCCACAGATGCACAAGCTAAGTAATGAAGATGCCCTCTTCCTTCACCCGATCCTTACAGGCACGCTCCGTTGGCGGGAGTGACGGGAGACAGATGTATGAACCACTTGGACCAGGACCCTCATGGCAACCAAGCCCACAATCATCCTACAATCACGGGACTCTTGGCTTATATCCATGTCTTCTTGACATCCTTAAAATCAACCCAGTAGTGGATTTGGCTAAACCACCTGTGACAGCAGGTGACTGTGTGACCTCTGACACTAACCCAGGACCTACTCTTCCCTCCTTCCCTAGGGTTCTGGAGGGTCTGCCTTTGGCTTCTCACCTGGAGCTTGAGCTCAGAGGTAGCTGTGACAGACTGACCCCCTGACTTCACTTGTTGCGTCCAATGACACTCTTCCAGGCCTCTGTCTTTGTGAGGCAATCCAGGATATGTCCCCACCTTTCCTCCTTGAGCCCAGAGCCAATGTGTTTCAGGCAAAGTGATTTCATCCAGTCTCTTAGTTTTACTCAGTTTTATTTTTGGCCCTTTGCTGCCGTGGGATGAGTTAATTCTGTTCCCTAGGTGATGGCTCACGGTCATCATTAGTCCTGGCTAGTCCCCTCTCGTTTTATGTATTCCCCTTTACTCTATGAGTCCCTCCCATTTCCCTGCCCCAGAGGCAGCCATCCTAGTATATCTTTTTATTTGTATGCATTCTGCAGTGCAGGGGTTTGTAGGCGCGTATTGCCACCAAGCATGGGGCATCGCATAGTGCCTTGTTCTTTTATTACCCTCTTTAGGTGCATGTTATTTAATGTGTCTGGGGGCAGGATCAATGGATACAACATGTGAGAGAGTGGTAGTGCCTTAAGAGTTCACTGAGACTCTCTGCGCTGATGATAATGGAAGTGACTGCACCGAGTCATGTTTCCTAGAACAGACCCTCAGGATTGTGAGCCATGGCACCCTGATGAGGCACGGCTGCCCGCAGGCCTGGGTCCTCACCTCAGCTCTGCGGGACTTACCAAGAGCTCTGGCAGGTCTTTCGCCCTCTGACCGTGTCCTCATCCAGTAAATAACAGGCTAACCCAGGGCCCTTCGAAGGTTTCTTCTACCTTAAACAGTCTTTGAAAGCTGTTGTCTAGGATTCACCAGCCCTAGAATGTATTTAGTCTCTGAGATTCCGACTGAACACCCACTGCGAAGCCAGGCCGTCTAGGTTCCAATTCCAGCTTCCCTGCTTGCTACGGGACATTGGACAAATTACTTTTCATTCTTAAAATGGAGATGGTGGGGTGCCTGGCTGGCCCAGTCAGCAGAGCGTGTGACTCTTGATCTCGGGGTTGTGAGTTCGAGCCCCGTGTTGGGCTCTGCACTGACAGTGTGGAGCCTGCTTGAGATTCCCTCTCTCCTCTCTCTCCCTGACCGCCCCCCCCCCATGCTTTCTCTTTCAAAATAAATAAATAAACTAAAAAAAAATTTTTTAATAAAAATGGAGATAGCCATAGCACCTACTGTGTGAGGGGGAGATTAAATGAGTTAATACAGGTGAACAGTGCCTGGCACCTACTAAGCGTTCAGTAAGGTTATTGCTGTTTTTATTTAAACCCTATAATAACCCTATGAAGTAGTGTAATTAGTTCCATTTTACAGACGACAAGACCAAGGTTCAAGGAGCAAAGCAATTTGCCCAGGCTTGCGTAGTAGTATTGCCGGGAGCCAACTCCAGGTCTCCAGACTCTGAATGCTGTGCCCTTCCCCCCGCAGACAGACACAGGACCTCAATCCCCAGTGTGCAACCTGAAGTTGTTGCGCAAAACCTTCTCGCTGCTGATCTGATGCGAGGTGACCCAGGGGCCATTGTGGAGACAGCCCCTGGCCCTGGTGGTCTTTTCGGTCTTCATCTGCATCCTTCTCCCATACCGTGACCCCTTCTAAGGAAGAACCTGCTTCCTCCGGGGGGTTCGTGGGTGTTCATGTTCGCCAGGCAGCCTCTGAGCCGCCCCGAATCCCAAGGTCAGGCCTGTTGGTAGCGTATGCGTTCAGCCAGGATGTGCGAGAAGAGAGCGGGCCCGACGAGTCAGACCTTGGGTTCTAGTCCCGGCTGTGCCATTTCCTCTGGGCTAAGTTTGCTTCAGTTTCCACATCTGTACAATGGGCAGTAACGCTGAACAAAGTTGCATGAGCACTGTTTTAAGAGACTCTTCCAATCTTGACCGAATGCTAGCAGTTGCCCGATCCCTGTAGAACAAAATGCCTGTTATATAGCCTGATGTGGCCTGAAATGACTTGTCCCCCACTGTGTGCATTTAACATTTTTCCCTTCCCCTCCGGGAAGAGGACTGTCTGGACCTCTGCCATCGTTCCAAAGAAACCACCTCATCCTTTTGGGGGAGATGCCAAACCCTAGAATGTCAATGTTGGCAAGGACCTTGTTGTGGGCCTTCTGGTCCCAGCGTGGCAAACTTGTCTCTCAAGGGCCACCCCCACCTGAAGCCATAAGGGAGGCCGGGTCGGAGCTCCAACGGAAGGAAGAGCACCGTGGTCCTTCTGCTCCAGGTACAGCCCGGAGGGGATACAGGCCGCCACGTGAGCTCCGTGCCACCTCCAGCTCTGCTGCCTCCTACAGAGGTGCAAGCCGAGTACGTGAAGGTCTCTTGTCATCTTTCACCTGACCCTCAGGGCTACCAGATCTGCCAGCCACGTTGGACACAGGAGGTGGGTTTGTGCACCACTCGGACCAGCGTAGGGCGGGGCCTACATCACACACACGACTACTTACGATCATCACACAACTAGGCTGATGGCTCTATCTTTTTCATCGTTCTTTAGAATTATCATAGTAGATTTCAGGAAACAACCTGACCTCCACCTCCATGCACAATTTCAACCATGGAAACAATGCACCTTTGTTGCTATAGCCATTAAAACAGCGCAGGCTTCTTTCTTTTAGGAAAACAATGGAAATATTTGCTGGGAACCCCCAGACAGCCAGCTAGAAGAAAGGGGCAGAAAAGAGCAAACACAGGGTATAGAGCACCCTTTAAAGTGAGGGAAAAGCTCCTAAGGGCAGCACAAAACGTGGGAAAGAAAAAGGAGGGGCCTAAAACCCCCACCTAACTGCGGTGTTTTTCCACGACCTGCCCACTCCCGGGACTCCAGGATTGGGCAGGCCACAAACAGGAGCTCGTCTTCAGTGGGGAGTGTGAAATCTTGGTCACAGGCTCCCTGCGAGGGACAGGTGGCTGAGACCCACCTCTGAGGCCCCTCCTGGTCCTGACACAAGTGCTGGGCTTGGGCTCAGAAGCTGGGGAGTTTTAAAAAATCGACTTAACCTTCCTACTATCTTTGTGACCTGGGGGAAGGCACTTCCTCTTTCTAGAATTCAGTTTCCTCATTTGTAAAGTGGGGCCATGATATCACCTCTCTCACACCCTGTAAACACCAATGAAGAAACTTCCTACTCCAAACACACAAAATAAAACGGGATTTTTTTTTTTAATGTTTTTATTTATTTTTGAGAGAGCCGGGGCGGGGGGGGGTAGGGGCGGAGAGAGGGGGAGACAGAGGATCCAAGGCAGGCTCTGCGCTGACAGCAGAGAGCCAGACACAGGGCTTGAACTCACAAACTGAACCCTGAGATCATGACCTGAGCTGGACACTTCAAACCGACAGCCACCCCGGTCCGGTGCCCCAAGAAAACAGGATTCAAAACAAAACAAAACAAAACAAAACCTACTTATAAAAAGCAGAAGCTATTGGATCACTTTATTCTTTTTGTTAGGTGTTCTATAATTTTTCTACCATGATCATGGATTACCTTTGAATTAAATGTGCGTAATTAAAGGGGATGGAATAGAGCTGATGTGAGGGGAAAATGCTGAGCTCGACAACTCTCGGGGCCTCCTCTGCACCTCTTGTGGATGCTTTACACGCTGTTACCTCAGGTTTCTGTCTCAACAAGCCTGGAATGGAAGCAGTGGGGCTCCCCCTTCTCGACTGCAAAGACTGAGTTCCCAGAGCCGCCAAAGGCCTTGCCATCACGAGGCCAAGTCCCCGGTGATGCGCCAGGAGCGGGTATTCAAATGCACAGCACTTTTATCAAGGTCAGACTTCCAACTCTGGGAAAAGCAGAACCTTCTTCCTTTCCTGCAACCTGACCACAGAGCCTCTGAGAAAAGCCTTCCCCATCCGAGCAACACTCTGGGAACCTGCTTCCTCCACTTCAGGTCAGGTTCATTTATTATTAAAGAACAGTCTTGTGTCCGGCCAAAGGTTTCTGTGTATGAACTTACTTTTTTTTTACGTTTATTTCTTTATTTTTGAGAGAGAGAGAGCAGAGGAGGAGGAGGACAGAGAGAGGAGAGAGAGAAGTGCCCCAGAAACAAATATTTTAAAAGTTCAAGGGCGCCTGGGTGGCTCAACTGGTTAAGTGTCCCATTCTTGGTTTTGGCTCAGGTCATGATCTCGTGGTTGTGCGTTCAAGTCCTGCATTGGGCTCCACGCTGGCAGCGCGGAGCCTGCTTGGGATTCTCTCTGCCTCTCTCCTGCTCGTGCTCTCTCTGTCTCTGTCTCTCAAATAAACTTAAAAAGAAAACTTAAAAAAAGTATTTCTGTGTAAAAGCATTGTTTGCATGTGGTATTCTCCTTCTCTTCAGTAGCAACACAGTGCATTCTCTAAACCAAATCTCTAATTATACTGTGATAAGAAACATCTAGTAACGATTTAATATAAATGCTTTTCTGAAAAAAGGAGGAAAAAAAAAAGCAAGTTAAATCTCGAAATGTCCTGCCATGTATATGCAGACTGCTTCTTTCAAAGGGCAAATACTGATCCATGGGGCTTTTGAAATCCCATGGAGGGGCAGGGGTAGGCAGCCCACCTGTTCTCCCAAGCTCCAGAGTCACCACCTGCCGCGGGCGGACACACACACACACACACACACACACACACACGTCTGCACCCTGGCAACACAGCGCCCCACCCAAGACGCTGCCCCACCCTGATACTGAAACCGAGGCTGATGGGGCAATGTCTGAGCCGCCCAGGGGAATGGGGCAGATGAGGCCCTCTGCGGCCCGGAAAACCCTCCTTAAAAGAGCCGGCCGGTACCGTTCTTCCACCCACAGGTGTCCGCCTGTTTGTTGCTCAAGAGTTCCAACCTGGCCACAGTAAGGAAGTGATACAGTGGAGCAGAGGATCGGGGGACCGCCTCGAAGCTGGCAGGGACGCAAACCACCGCCTGAATCTGACCTGCACCGACTCCTGGAGCCGTGGACTGTTTGCTCTCTGTCTGAGGCTTTATCTGCCAGGGAGATGGGCAAGCGGCCAGGGCCCTCTCGGGTGAGGGGTTGAACAGCCAGGCGGTGGCACGCTGCCATACCAGATGTCATGGCTGGTCACTCAGAGGAGCTCTGAGCCAGGAGTCAGGAGGCCGAGGGCCGGGAGATGGCTCCAGCTGGGCTCCATGCATCTGAGCGACTCTCTCCCCCACAACCCTTCACTTCAGGCCCTCCAAGTGTGGAGTGAAGGGCTGGGCAGCAGAAGGATTTCTCATCCGTGCTGCACGAGTCTGGCAGACATTTGTGTTTAAAATATATACACATAGGTCGAACGCTTTTCTTAAAGTATTTTTTTAAAGATAAAACCTATTCAACCATATGCATATTAACATGCTGAAGTTATTCTGCTTTTAGGTTGTTTTGGGGTAGACTTCCCTGTCACTTCTGGAATTGCAACATGTTACAAAATGTAATCATTTGCATTTACTTCTCTCTATGACCAAAATACAGGAAAAAATGGGTTCTAAGGTCAATCTAAGACTGCATTCATCAAAACATTACTTTTCTTGTCTTTATAAGCCAGTATTATCCAGCAGAATTTACACTTTTTATAGCAATATCATCTAAACTGTTTTATGCAATTTATATTTCTTATAGAAGATTTCTTTCCAAAAATACACTGGGCTAGTTTTCACCTTTGAAAATCACCATCCCCAATAACCTCTAATTCCTCCTCTGGCTCGGACTTTCCACTCATCTCCAATTCTCTTTTTTTTTTTTTTTTTTTTAATTTTTTTTTTTCAACGTTTATTTATTTTTGGGACAGAGAGAGACAGAGCATGAACGGGGGAGGGGCAGAGAGAGAGGGAGACACAGAATCGGAAACAGGCTCCAGGCTCCGAGCCATCAGCCCGGAGCCCGACGCGGGGCTCGAACTCCCGGACCGCGAGATCGTGACCTGGCTGAAGTCGGACGCTTAACCGACTGCGCCACGCAGGCGCCCCACTCATCTCCAATTCTAATCCCTGGACAAATTCATAGGGTCTTTTTTTTTTTTTTTTTTTTAACGTTTATTTATTTTTGGGACAGAGAGAGACAGAGCATGAATGGGGGAGGGGCAGAGAGAGAGGGAGACACAGAATTGGAAACAGGCTCCAGGCTCTGAGCCATCAGCCCAGAGCCTGACGCGGGGCTCGAACTCACGGACCGCGAGATCGTGACCTGGCTGAAGCCGGACGCTTAACCGACTGCGCCACCCAGGCGCCCCCATAGGGTCTTAAACTTAGTCCACAGAGAACCTTGAAACCTCTTGCCTTTACTTTGACACATGAGGCTTTTTTCTTCATATAACTAGCTTTGTACCCAAATCCCATTCTTCAGCACTCAGCTCAAATACCACCTCTTCTATACAAAACACTTAACATGGTCTTGGACCTAAGCCTCTGTTTCTTCATCTGCAAAACGTGATAGCAGAACCTCCCTCAAGTGGTGAGCTTTAAGTGAACTGGTGGAAGGTGTATCTAAAATACCAAAACATCGACACATGCGTGCAAGGAGCGCTCACTAGTCTATTGTCTTTATTACTGTCTCTCGTGTTATCGTCACAGTGGAAAAGACGTTGGAGTCAATGAAGTCTCAGTTCTACCATGCAATAAATGTGTGACCTCAGGCAAAGAATTTGGCCCAGTATTCTCAATAGGGTAGTAATGCCTCCTAGTGGGTGGTTGGGGAATTGATGTGGTGTTTTTAGGACTGTCCCATTGGTCACGGAGCATAACCGGCTTTAGAAGGGGACAGAGATACCAGATGTCTGGCACACAAAGGATTGCCCATGTCGTGGGACTGGGCCAATATGGGTCAGGTACATAGTATGAAAGGTGCCTGGATAAGGCCATTATTAAAGAGAATGAGTAAATGGACAAAAGACATTGTCTAGAAATAATTGAATTGCCCTGTACATTCAGACTACTCAATTCTTCCTAACTCCTAATTTCCTAATTCCTAATTTCAGTTATTCCTCTTCTTCTATCAAGGGATATGTGCTATTTAATACACAATATTTTGGTGCCAGGAACTGTTTTGAGCATGTATCAATTCACTTAAAAACCTCTTGGGGCGCCTGGGTGGCGCAGTCGGTTAAGCGTCCGACTTCAGCCAGGTCACGCTCTCGCGGTCTGTGAGTTCGAGCCCCGCGTCAGGCTCTGGGCTGATGGCTCGGAGCCTGGAGCCTGTTTCCGATTCTGTGTCTCCCTCTCTCTCTGCCCCTCCCCCGTTCATGCTCTGTCTCTCTCTGTCCCAAAAATAAATAAACGTTGAAAAAAAAAATTAAAAAAAAAAAAAACCTCCTAAACCCAGGGGACAGGTACTCCCCTCCCCCTACTCCATGTGATAAGGAAGTTGTTTTTGACATTACAGCGTTAAGGCCCAGCACATCCGTGAGAACACTGTGTGTACTTCATTTCTCCAATTCATCAGTGTGTTGTCTTGGCATGTTATCCTTACCCCCACCTCTTATCATATTCAAGTAAGTCTGGACGAATCTCTCATGACTTCCTGGCTCTAGTTTTTATTCTGGTGTCTACACGTGCCTTCGCTTTCATTTTCCTGTAAGGCAAGTATGGAATGGTTTCAAGCAGGTTCAAGCATCTGACTTATGTCTTCTGGCAGTTACACCTGACTTTCATAAAGAAATACACGCCTTTAATAAAATGCTTTCCTTTTTTTTATCTTAGTTAAGGCTTCATCTTGATTTTTTTTTTTATAATGAACATAGAAAATGGACTTCACTTTCAAATAGTCAAGGATCTTTTACAATTTTTTTTATTTTTATTTTTTTTTTTATTTTTTACTGTCCCTATCTGAGTTTCTTGAGTAATGGGAAATAACCCCAATATCATGGAGTTGGTAATGAGAAAAAGCACCACACGAGTGCTCAGCATACAATAATTTGAGCTCCCTTCCCATCTGATTGTCTACCTTTTCTCTCCACACCTTGCTCAAGGGGGATATCCCCAACACCAACACTGTGAATATGCTGAAAGAAGGCTCAAGCCAAGTGCCATTTTCTGGTGACAACAATCTCATCCAGCTGTTAGGTGACACCAGAGCAGGTGCCTAAGGGACGCTGGATTTTCAGTCCAGCCCCACAGCCTCTCTACAGAAGCTGCCTCTCCCTGCAAGATTAAGAGGCAAGAACAGGGATGGGCACAGGGTATGGCCAGTGGGCAGGATCCCAGGCCAAGGGCGTGGATAGGCTTTGTTCCATATACAAGGGAGGCCTGGGGTAAGGAAAAGACAAATAGACCAATAGGATGACTGTGGGATCAGAAGTAGATCTTAATCCTTACTGCTCTTTAGAATCACCTGAGGAACTTTTAAAGTGTACAGACATCAAGTTCCCACCTCAGATAAAATGTATCAGGACTTCTGGGGACCAGGGTCCAGGTGTTAGTGATTTTTCAGAAGTTTTCCAGGTGATTCCAATATGTAGGCAAAGAGTGGAAAGTCACTGACCTACAGACTCATCAATGATACCATGTTAGGTCTGTTTTGTTATCCCCAACTTCACAAGAAAGAAATTAAGGAAAATAAGTGACTTGCCCCAGGCACACAGCCAAAAGGTGGAAATCTGAATCCAGACTGGACGAATTTCAACACCCATTTTTATTTATTTTTTCCAAGTCTATTTATTTTGAGAAAGAGAGAGAACATGCATGTGTTTGCAAGTGGGGTAACGGCAGAGAGAAAATCCCAAGCAGGGATCCATCCCGATGTATGAGGTATGGCTTGATCTCACAAACCCATGAGACCATGACCTGAGCGGAAATCAAGACACTCACCCGACTGAGCCACCCAGGCGTCCCTGAAAACCTGTATTTTTTTCTTAGCTGATGCCAGAGATGAACCTTTTTTTTTTTTAAGTTTATTTTGAGAGGAATAGTGAATGGGGACAGGGCAGAGAGAGGGAGAGAGAATCTCAAGCAGGCTCTGCACTGCCAGTGCAGTTCAAACCCATGAAACTGTGAGATCATGACCTGAGCCAAAGCCAAGAGCCGGATGCTTAACCGAGCCACCCAGGTGCCCTGAAAATCCATTTTTTAAAGAGCCATCTAACACTCCTCTAACCCTTCATCCTATCTTTCCCACCCACCTCCCCATATCCCTAGGACTTCAGAAGCTCCTTTCTTGAAATCTGCCTAGATCCTTTTAACCACAGAGGTCTCTCTTAACCTTGGACCCCTGAAGTCAATCCCTTCAAACTGTACAGACTCAAAAGTTGGTAAAGGACCAGGGTCAGTGGTAACACACTGTCAGTATGTACTGGGGAATGTGAAGAATGAACTGGGGGCACTCTTGCCTACCCAGCACCATAAAGGAGTCAGTTTCACTAAAAAGTCATTCCTTGGGTACTTACTGCATACAAGTGTGAGGCTATTACTAACCAAGCAGTATATCATCACATGGTGAGTGACACATATATGTCACATTACTACATTCTTAAGATAGTAACAGGAAGCAGTTGTTTTCTATTTCTGTCCTTCGGATGAGAAAATGAAACCCTAGAGATTATGCAGCTGGTCCAAAGTCATGAGCTAGAAGCAAGGAAGCCAGAATTCCAATCCTGACTACTGGCTTCAAAGCCTGAAGGCCTTAACATTATGATGCTCCCTGAAACTAGCACTGGATTACTGTTGGGGCAGTCCTTGTCCCAGCTCTGCCAAGGTATCCTTGTTGTCACCTTGGGCAAATTCAGCTTCTCACCTCTAACCATAACACTGGGACTATGGATTCTAAGACCCCTTCCAGTTAACCCACACCTGGTCCTGCAACCTGGGCTACACCCTTCCAACTCAATCACTACTGGACTGCAACCTTGGACAATATGCCCAGCCGTCTCTGTACTTCAATCTCAATAAAGTGGGATGATCACATCTGCCTTATAACTAATCATCTCTCTTAATCATTTTCTTCCTGTCAACTGCCATCAAATCCAAAAAGTTGGCCCTGGTTTAGGAACCAGTCTTGGATGAGGCACATGGTAAGTACTTAACCTTTCCTTTCATCCATCTGTTGAGAATTAATCATAATCATCTAAAGAATGGAGCATTCTTCCGGGTCAGTAGACTGCAGCTGCTAGTGGACAATGAAGTAGCTTTAATCAGGGTTCCTGGGTGGCTCAGTTAAGCATCCGACTCTTGATTTTGGCTCAGGTCATGATCTCAGGGTGATGAGATAGAACCCCATGGCAGGCTCCATGCTGGGTTATTAAGTCTCTCCCTCTCCCTGCCACACTCTCAAAAAATTTTAAATAGCTTTAATTAACAAGTCCACTGTCAAAATGTAAGCAATCATTGAGATGTGCCTGCTTTTTCTCCCAAGCCAATAAGAAATGTTGCACAACAGACTCCTAACTTGAACCACCTGGTTTTGAAGCCAGAGAAGGTGCTCTCTTGAATCTGCAATAGCTTTGTCCAGCCAAGGAATTCTTCTGCAGTGTTTTCCTGAAGAGTCCACTTGAGAAGAGAAGAGAAGAGAAGAGAAGAGAAGAGAAGAGAAGAGAAGAGAAGAGAAGAGAAAAGAAAAGAAAAAGAAAGAGGAGCACCTGGGTGGTTCAGTCAGTTAAGCAACCGACTTTGGCTCAGGTCATGATCTCACAGCTCATGTGTTCAAGCCCTGTGTTGGGCTCTGTGCTGACAGCTCAGAGCCTGGAGCCTGCTTCAGATTCTGCATCTCCCATCTCCCTCTCTCTGCCCCTCCCCCACTTGCAGTCTCAAAAATAAACATTAAAAATAAATTGTGCATTTTTCTCTATTAGGTTGATGGTTAACGGGGCACCTGGGTGGCTCAGTTAGGCGTGCAACTTCAGCTCAGATCGTGATTTCATGGTTCATACGTTGCAGTCCTGCATCAGGCTCTGCACTGACAAGTGTGGAGCTGGCCTGGGATTCTTTTCCTCTCTTTGCCACTACTTGCACTTCCTCAAAAATAAGCCTTTAAAGTTAAAAGGCCCCCAAATTTACCGGTCCTTGCCTGTAAGATGCCACATGCACCAATGTTGCTCACATTCCTGAGTTAAAATTAGGGTGATGTCGAGACTAGGAGACCAGAGTAGCCACAGCAACTACCCATAGCTTCAAACCACTCACAAGGTGAATAACGAACTTAAGACGCATCAGTGTCAACCTATTCACGATGTACAGCTGTCTTCCACAGACAAGGACAACATGGACATTCAGTGGTCCTTTGCAAGAAATCTTAGCTTACTGCTTTTGGTACTACACCTCAAATATGCAGGCTTCAGGTGTGTAAAGAAGAAAAACCTGGACACATGGTTAGCATTTCTTGCTGTATTAATACTTGCTCATCATGGGGCACCTGTGTGACTCGGTTGAGTATCTGACTTTAGATTTTGGCTCGGGTCATTATCTCCTGGCTCATGAGGTCAAGCCTCACATCCAGCTCTGCGCTGATGCGTGATACTCTGTCCCTCTCAAAATAAGTACTTGGTTCATCACATGTATCTAAATTTCTAGGTTGGGGGGGGGGGGGGACACCTTTTACCAAGTCACTTCTAAAAAAAACACGGAGGTCACGTACAATTTACACTTTTTGCCATGAATATGTTTGCAATTAAAAAGAGAGCCCCCAGAGGCACCTGGGTGGCTCAGCTAAGCATCCAACTCTTGAGGCTTGGGCCACCATCTCACAGTTCGTGAGTTTGAGCCCCACTTCGGGCTCCATGCTAACAGTGCAGCGCCTGCTTGGGATTCTCTGCCCCTCCCCTGTGCTCTCAAGATTAAAAAGAGAAGCCCCAAATCCTGACAATCAACTGAATGACAAATTGCAACTTATGAATGGGTTGAGAAAGCTAAGGTGTAGAACGGAATACAAGGGCTTTCGAGTCAAGGCTGGCCTGGGTTAAAAATACACTACTTGTTTAGTAGGATGAGGAATGTGTGAGAACTTCTTTCTTCCCTGTTACCTCTCAAGTGGTTCAACATCACGTAAGAAAAAGGCCCCACACGATGTTCAGCAGAGTGGTACTCAAAACACTTTCTTTCCTGACCACTGCAAGAGTCCTTACCAAAGCATCCAGCACTCTAAAGCATGGGTTCCTAGCCCCTCCAAATGATAGGTGTGTTCATCCACTCCTTACTATCCACAAAGAACGCAGCTTCTGCTCCCAACCTCACTCCTGGGGAGTCAATTTCATGTCAGGTGGACAGTTATATACATTGCCAACTGAAGTGTGACCAGGACTGCCAGTTCAATTTCTTGTCCCCATTGAATCAGACAGCTGGAATGTAGGAGCCAGCCATTAATGCAATCTGATACATCAACTTCTCAGCTTCCGGCCAGGACGATGAACAAGTTATCCCACACCCGTTTATTTGGTAGTACAACCGAAAGTCAAAAATCCTGACTTGGAACTACTTCCAATTCATGGTTATAGAATCCTTTACCTCCAAACCCTAGTGCAGTTTGCACACTCAATTGCTTACACCCTCAACTCCTACTTTATGATTAAGGTACTCATTTCTTCACTTGATTCCTTATGGCTTGCCTATGAGCTCCACTTTTAGTCCCAACACCTTGCCATCTGATCCAATTCACTTGTTTTCCTCCATTGCTAAGGGACTTTTCAAAGATCCCTCAACTAAAGATTTGCACCTCATGCCATGTCCAAAAACCTTTCTTGTAGGCCACATGAAGCCCTACAACCAATAGCTCTCAAGTCATCCTAAAATGGATGAAACACTAAGAAATTAGTGAAGCTTAGGTCTCACTCTTGAACTCAGGTCAAACAACTACTTGCTAGATACTGAGCTACTATGTGCATCCTTGAATCCCACTCCACAAAGTCCCTGGGTCTTGGACTACCATAGAAGAAAAGTAGGACACAAAAACAATTGAATGACAAATTTACATTCCAATTTATAATTATTTGTAAAGCACTCTTGTTGAATCTTTTTGTTGCTGTTGAAAGTTTTTTTTTATCTATAAAGAAATTCTGGAGGCAGAGAGCCAGCTGGAATGGGCTATTAGCATTAAGCAACCTTCCACCTTGGCTTTAATTTGCAGTTTGGATGGTAAAAAAACAAAACAAAAACCACCCCTGAAAGGATAGTAACTTGCCCCATATGAAATCTCAATGAGATACATACTGAAACAAGGGTGCCATTTACAGGTGAAGCAGAGTTAAGGGTACTTGGCTGGCTCAGTGGGTAGAGAGGGCAGGACTTGACTTTGAGCCCCTTATCAGTAGTAGAGATTAAAGAATAAAAATAAAAGCAGGAAAAATCGCCTATGTACTATTTTTCTGAAGAGCTCAACTGTGCTCTGCAAAGAATATTCTCCATAGAAGAACCTCTCCAAATTACTAGGAAGTAACAATGTTTCCAGAAAGTTTCACTTTCTCAAAACCAAGTATATACCTGCACCAAAAGTTGTAGTAAAGGCACTAAATGACCCCATTCTAAGACTTTAGTAGAACAATCCTTAATATACAATGTTATGTATGTCACATAGAATGGAAGAAAAAGTATAGTAGTATTATACACATGTATTTCAGGTTGTTAGTTTGGGAAACTTTTTGGCTGTTACATGTTCTTTAGGGTTAACAAGAACTGAGATACTGAAGGAGTCTAAAAACTGTATCATGAATTTCTGCAATCCCAATTTAAAAAAAAAAATCAAACAGGTGATGTATTAGGTTTATCAAGACAAATTTTCAATGACGTCTTCTCAGAACCTCCCAAGTGTGCTGTACAACTGAATTTTTTTGAGGTATCCAAGGAATATTTAATAGGGTGAAGAAAATTTGTGAGGACACAGAAAACTGAATTCAACACTATCAGTTGTTTTGATAAAAATATACTCCAACCCAGTTTTTCTTCAGCTACTTTAATCAGAAATCTTTTGTTCTCAAGAAAAAAAAAAAAAGAAAAACCAGAAGTCTAGTACAAAAATATACAACTGAAAGACATTACCACCAACTAGATCTGTCAACTAAATCGTGTTGAGGATTCTGAAAATAAAAAGTACTAAACCAGTGGTCTTAATCAGGGACATTTATCACCTAACTCTTCCAAGTAACACAGTGCTTACTCTTAAAAAAGTAAATGAGCCTGGCAACAGGCCGTGTATATTTTAAAAAACTTCTATGATCAACACCATTCCTGATAAAGAATTGTAATAATATGAACCATATTAACTAATAAAAAAGCAGGACTTCTCATCCAGATATAGGTGAGTCCAACTAAAAGAGATGCCATCTAATGACCACACCTTTGTAAGGAAATATTAAAAGTATATAAACAGTAGATAAGAGATATCTACAATCTGATAAAATTCAAATTTCTCTGGCTAATTTATCTTCACCTTTCTGCTTAAGACATGAAGGTCAGAAGTAACCCACAATTGAGAACTACAGATAATTATTTTGAAAAAGCATAAAACTAACAATCCTTCTGTTTCCTTCAATTACCACCCAGGATTAACAGTGACCTCTAGGGAACACCTGCAGTCACTACACTAAGAGGTCAGTTTTTGTGACTGACCTCTTGCAGTATTATACTCCTCCATTCAGGACACAGTACACAGTTGGCTAATGAAACTTAATTTTTGAAATTAGAGTAGCCAGAACTTTTAATGGCCACAGCTAAGTGTGCAATAAGTTTTTAACAGTTTCTATCCTCCATTATTTTTTGTCACAGGCCGTAAAATTGCTGGGGCTTCTGGTTAAAGTGACTGCAAATTTGACCTAGAAGTCAGGATAACTCCCTGAGATCAACTTTATCTTAAGTTCTGTATAAGCCACATTATAACCATGACCTATCTCCTTTTTACAGAAATCCAATTTAGGACTTTGCAAGTTGTATGTTGCCAAAAACATCCCTATCAATGTCCAATGTAATTAGTGATGTACCATATTACTTCCATGACCTTTAGTATCTTGCCTTGTTCTGAACAAGTTTTAAAACGCTAGGAGGAATTACCAAAAGACAAAAGGCCCAAAGCCAGAGCTCC
Source organism: Prionailurus viverrinus (assembly GCF_022837055.1). Classification (NCBI taxonomy): domain Eukaryota; kingdom Metazoa; phylum Chordata; class Mammalia; order Carnivora; family Felidae; genus Prionailurus; species Prionailurus viverrinus. The sequence continues at coordinate 35,199,958 of NC_062565.1, read as the reverse complement.
AAGTACATCAACAGTCTTAAGTATCTTCTATAAGAAGGCTCATCCCAAATCTGAATTCTACCTTGTGACACCAATCTTCCTTTGTTGGTATCTGCATGAAAGGTTAGTAAGGACCACTGGAAATTTATTTAGGCCCTCCCTACATCTTATAAAGTATCTTTACAGACTGAACTCAATGCAGTGACTTCTTTCAAATTAAAGAAAGTCAGTATAGCATATTCCAAAACTATCTTTAAGTAGCACATTTAAGGAAACTAAGCCACAAGGTAGTTGCATTATGATTTAATCTAATCGCACAAAAATTTGAAATTACAACTCCTCTGGGTTTCTAAGAGGAAGGTTTTGCATGCCTCCATATTCAATTCTGCACCGTTACATTTGAACCATATAGTGAAATTTACATCATAATGGATCAATTTAGAATTTCCATGCAACACCTCTGATTATATAAAATGGAAGCAATTTTTAAAGCTTTGTGGAAGGTCTCATGCTAATGATAAAGCCTTTTCTATGGGCCACTTTGGGTTATAATGTACCAGGTTGCTGTACTTTAAGATGTTGGTCACGGAGTATCACGGTCTTTGAACTGGCTCCTACTCCTAAAAAATGGTTAAGTACGATCACTTAGGTGACACCAAGAATTCCCTTCAGCCTCAATTGTGTTTAAGATTTGTGTAACCAACGGATCTCCATGGGACAATAAGAACTATGGTAATAGTGGGTTCGACTATTACACAATTATGCTAATATTTTATTAATTCAAAAGCACTTTACAAGAAAATATAAGTATGGCTTCCAATAGGAATGTTATACCTGGACTTGATACCAAGCTCACAGATTTTAGTTTTGCAAGGAAAAACAGGCTTTCAGGTTAAACAACAATTTGTAACCAAAACTTTAATCCCAAGGATTCTCACAAACATATTACAAATGACAGCATGAAAAAAAATCTTGCACAGTAACTCAAAGTTCAGCTCTACAATGTACCCTTAAACTGGCAGGACACTGGTATCTTGAATAGTTTCAAATTTCCAAAGAGAGAATGTTACATAGAGCTGTGTGTTCATATACAGCAATCCTGTTAAAATGAACTTATGACCTAAAGCAAAAGTAAACTTTCTTGAAACTTCCAATTCTACACCAACTGGACCACCTCTGCCCAGTACGAAGACAACTAGGATTCATTTTATTTTAAACCTCTAACCTAGTTTAACAGTGCAGCTTAATTTTTAGCTGCTGACTTGGGTTCACAGCAGCTTTTAAAGACTGTTCAATTACAGCTGCATGCACACTATCTCAGCTATGGAAAAACTCTGTTCAATTTTTGCCAGTTTTGTCTTCATAATATGAAATGTCAAGCTTTAACTGGGCAGGAGTTAATAGGTTTATTATCAGTCTATGTAAGACTAAACTTCAAAGCAAATTCAATTTTGCTTAAGGGAACATTGTAAAGTAACAACTCTTAATATTACATGCCTCATATGATCCATTCAAATCATAGAGAATTACATCTTTATGTGTCACTGTTCCAAGAGACAAACAAATGTGAACAGCTAAAACATCTTAAAAATGCACCAAGCTTATGAAGTCTCAAACAAAACTTGAATTTTCTGTACATACTCCTGTCAAATGAAGTTATTTCCTGTACACCACTCCTCTTGCAAACTGGTCTTCTATTTCCTTTCATTTGACCTAGATCGGCTAAAAGACAGAAAACCAAAAAAAAGTTACATACATAACTCAGTGACATAACCAGGGAAGAAAAGTTTTTATGGGAAAAATAAAAATCAAAACAGCCTAAGAAGATCACCTTCTCTTTTTAACAAGTTATTTATAAATGATCATCAAGTCATCAAAAATCTTACCTACGAGACCTAGAAAAGGATCGGGACGGCTTGTGATTTCTCTCCCGAGACAGTGATCTCTCTCTCCTCCTATCTCTAGAAAGGGACCTAAAACCAGAGGAAAAAGAAAAATAGGGCCATTCAGAATTATACACAACAAATATCCTAAGAAGTCTTCAAAAACTAAAAGCTGGTTCACTGGTGCAACTTATTAACACTGGCTCTATATGCTACTTTTTCATTACTAAAGCCAGTCTTTTACCATTAACCACATCATTTGGAACACAGCTCAGGAACAGCAGAAACATGACTTTCTGAAGGTGGCCAAAAAAGGTAGTTATTTACCTGCTCCGGCTGCGGGAGAAACTTCTCCGTCTTGGAGATCTAAAAGCAGAAACAGGAAAATTAGGCTAATTGTCAATTAGTATTTATGGCGTGAGGCATTTCCCAACTTTTCAATTTCACTGTTGGGCCCAGTGAATGTGCCGAAGAACTGGCACCCATCGTCCAAAAACAAAACAAAACCGAAAAAACAAAACCAATAACAAAACCAAAAACAAAAAAAAACCAAAAAAAACAAAAACAGAAAAAAAACAGAAAAGAAAAAAAGGCACAGAAGGATTAAGGAACCAAAAGCTCAAGTGAAAAGCAGGTATTCCAACCATGGATTCACTTTAACAAAGAATGCTTCACAGCAGATCTGTCCAATGCAAAACTTCATGTCAAACTAACTTCACTACCCAAACACCACACCAAAATATAGTCCCACAAGTAGTTCCAAAAACAGTACCATAAACCAGTATTTGGAACCCATGCAAACCTATAAGTCCATGACAAGACTTAGGTACCAGGTGGATAGTGTAATTTTGTGAAAACGCGCTAGGTGTAAATACTGATGCCATTAAGTGCTACATTAGAACTGCATTTGTGATCGTCACATTAAAGAGTGTGTTTAGGCTTATAAAAATTACCTTAGCTTGGCCCACTTTACCCCCAAAATTTAAAATTTGAAAACTGTTAGTAAAACCATTTAAAGGTGATAGGATTCAACAAATTTTTGCTAGAAAAGAAAGCTAAATCTGTTAGGAGTTATTAAAATTTTTAGTTTGGCATCTCACACATGCAAATAAGTTTCACCTGAAGGTCTAGTTACATTATGAGTTCCCTATCACCCTTAAAAGTTTTATTCAAGCAATATATATGTACGTTACCATTCAATTATGCACAGCCAGCCTTTGATCCAGAAAAAAGAATTACTTTAAGCCGCTTACTCCTTATTTTAACCAGCAGTAAACTGTATAAGCAGGAAAAACTTACTAGTTTTGGGTTTCAACAAGCTAGAAATGGTGAGGTGAGGCTGCCGGACTGACGGCCAGGAAGAATTTGCTGAAAAGGTTTTGCCAGATGTTGCGTTGGATTTAGTTGGTTGGCGAAGGGGGTGTTGTGGATTTTTCCTGCTTTTTTGTTAGCCGAAGGCTGCTGCTGTAGTTGTTGTGAAGACATTTGGTAAATAAACAGCTGAGCTGATTGGCCAGGAATGTGTGGGCGGTCGAGGTGGCTGCTGCCGATTTGGTTAAGGTTGGAGAGAAGGCTGAGAGAAAACAGCATGCTCGGGAACCAAAGGGCGGTGCAACCTGACGACTGGCCATGCCTGGGTCATGTGAAACGACACCAGCCAAGCTGAATGGGGCGCGCTGGTCACATGACGCTGAAAGGGCTAGTTGACTGGCTAATGCAGACTCAGAGGGTGGTGAGAAGAGACATGATGGTGACTCTGTAACGGGGTTCATTTTTATTAATAGATGGACCAAAAAGCACAAAAAAAAAATGAAAAACAAGCCATCAGTACAACCATCTATTTAGCTAACAAATACTCTTTATTATGATGGGCAACAGTGTGTTGTTTTGTTTTTCAAAATAGCAAAAGGGGCAAGATTTTGAACTCCTATCTCCTAGAAGGACTTCACTCACCTGTAAGAGGTAAATTAAGTCCTATAGAAACTATTTTGGAGGAGATGTGGAGTTAGCATCCAGACAATACTGCCTGGTCCAAGAATGATGCCATTTTCAATTATAAAAAAACTGAAATCTCTCCTATTTGGTTTTGAAGAACAGATGACTGGGATTACTTTTTTAGCCCCCTTTATCGGTCAGTGACTTAAGTTAGTTTCAGAATGATTTCTACTTTACCAGTTTTAACATTACAACAGCTGCCTGTTTGATAAATACTACAATAGTAGAAAACACATTTTTGTGAAGAGCTAGAGTTGAATGTAATGTTTGTCATTATGGAGTCAAGAAATGGAAAAAGGCCTAAATTGAAGTATAAGGGAAGACTTGGAAAGATGCAACTAGAAGATGAACTAGAAGATAGATCCAAGATAGAAGTTACTGACTACCAACATGAACAGTGACCTAAAGACAAAAGCCAACACTCAGCACAACTCACATACCCCAAACTACACCCAGCAAATGTTTCATAAAAACCTCCGATTCTTCAAAGTTTAAAACCCACCAACAAACTTTGAGAGAAATACCTGCTCCTATTAGCTACTCCGTTACACCAATACCTCTAAACACGCTCTCAAGTACCTGCGACGAGGTGGAGGACTCCTTCTCCGATAATCATCTCGAGGGCGACGACCCCAAGAAGGAGGTGGGCCACGATTTCTACTTCTCTTTTCACCATTCGAGAGTTCCACTCTTACTCGGCAGCCACACAGTGTTCTAAGGAAAGAAACATTACTAAATTTAAAAGAGCAAAGACGTGTATACTAAAGCAAAAAGCACTCCTACTTAGCCTTTTCTGTAAACTACACACCTGAAACACCTGTAGAATCCTTAATAGCAAAACAAGTTTTTCTAATAAAGAAAACCAACTTCCTTATGCTTTAATGCCTTGTTAGAGCCAGTCTAAATCATTGGGCTCAATGTTAATTTGTTAAGTTACAAGTGTGAAAACCTTGGATTCTTCCTCAAAAAACCAGTTCATCTGTACATCCTGCTGGGACTTCCAAGATCCCAGAACTTGTTTACTGATCTTGATGTTACTAGACTGTTGGTCTTTCTCTTCCCCAGATAACCCCAATTCTCCATGCCAACAGCAGTGAACAAAAGCATTTTGGCCATTTTACATCACCATCTCCCCTAAATCATCACACAATAGCTGACCCGTTAGGAAACTGAAGCTGAGGAAAGGCGGAAAAAAGTTATCCTCCACCTCTTGTTTCACATCCATTCAGATGAACCACCTTTATTGGGTCAGCGATTAAGAGGTGGGAACCTGGAAAAATGTGTTTCTACCATCTGCTTGGATAAATGACCTTCTCTACAGCTTTACAGCCAACCCTCAGATCCCTTAACTTTTGGATCTTAAAGATTAACCATTTCCCCTGGTTTCCTGAAATCCAATGGTTTTCCAACAAGCAGGAAGGAGAAGGGCAGCACCTGGTCATTCTTAAAACTCAGGTGTTACTTACCAGCCATTAATGGGACACTAAACACACACACAACACAGCTACATATTCCACACTTCCTAAGTATTTCAAACACATAAAAGATAATGGTACAATAAAGCCCATGCAACCATTATCCAACTACGAGAATTACCAGTTTGTGGCCATTCTTACTTGAAAAGATCTGATTTCACAATTGTTTCAGAAACAATTCAAAGGTGACACCACAAGTGACAACTTTGTGGAAGGTTTAGATAAAATGCTTCAACCACATTTTGGATGCAAACATCCACCCACCAAGAATCGACCATTAAACATTTTCTTCAATGGCCACTTGAGTAAAAAGTTACTTCCTATTGATCTTCAGTAAAACACTTTTTCTTTGCAGAAAAGGCATATGTTAAGTCTCCAGTAACATTAACTTCAGATAGCCAAGAAGCTATCTAAAAGTCACATAACCTAGGAATTTTAAACATTAAAAAACACAAGCAACGTATTTGTCATCAACATTAGTCATTAAATTACCTCCCATCTAGCTCTCGAACAGCATCAGCTGCATCTCGGGGATCTTCAAATTCAACAAAAGCAAAGCCGGGAGGGTTTCTAGCAACCCACACACTTCGGAGTGGTCCATAATAGCCAAAAGCTCGTTCCAATTCAGTCTTGTTACCATTGTTTCCAAGATTACCTACGTAAACTTTACAGTCCAGTGGACAGGAATCACGGTGCATTTCTGTAATTAAAAAAAAAATTACCCGAAATGTTAATCATTTACCCAATAAACCTACACAGTGAAAAAAGATCCTTAGAAAAGAATGCTGAAACACTAAAAACCAAACAATTACTACCCTTGAAACACCCATTTCTCTCTAATCTGTACTTCTAACTACCAAGAAGCCAGCACAAAATGCATTAAGAAGAAAAATGCCTCCTGGAAAAATTGGTGGGGGAGTGGAAAGCACTGAAGAAGCATTTACAATCTGGGCAGTTAGTAACTTTACCAATTATTATAACTAATATCAAAGATAAAGCACTTAAGGTAGAGTAACTTGTGCAGAACCAAATCCTAGAGACGTAATAACCAAACCTAATAACCGAAGGGATACTAATGTGTCTTCGTGTAATTAAAACCTTAACCAGCTTCATTCCTAAAGTGTTAGGAATCCAGACACAAGCGCACATATTCCAGTTCTATGTATATAAAATATCCAACAGGTAAATGCAGAGACAGATTCATGGTTACCAGAGGCTGGGTGAGAGGGCAGAGGGAATGAGACCAGCTGCTTAATGGGAATAGGTCTCCTTAGGGGGTAACAAAAATGTTTTGGAACTAGACAGATATGACAGTTGCACAGCACTGAGAATGTACTAAATACTACTTAACCGCACACTTTAAAAGGAAGCTTATGTTAATTTCAGGTGGGGATTTGTTAGTGCAAAAATTTACTGCACTTTGGGGGCTTATATTTGCTAGAACTTCACTACAAGTCACTTCCAAAACGAATCTAATCAACTTGTAGGACAGATTCAATTGCAAAGAGTAACGAACCCAATAACTCAGCTTAAGGGCTTCTCATAAACACCACATTCTGCTCACTCTGGACTTACCCAATTAAAAAAACTAGTCCAGACACATCCTATTTGCATGACCCCACCCTGTACCCAGGAGTCTTGAGACCAAACCATTGCTGGAGATTTTTTTTTAACTTCGCTGTGAGCAGTTTTAGGAGTTAAGTATCAAAGGTAAGCTGCTACAAGTACAGTGTGGCTCAAGGAAGACCGATCAGTTTAAAAAAAAAAAAAGTGATTAAGACTGTAAAAAGTCAAATTAAGATGGAAATACAGGTGACTACACAAACCACGTAACATGGATTGAAAGGCCCAGCCTTGATTAGTGACTGTGGAAAAAAACCCTGAGCTTCCGAAGAAAACGTGGGGTTGGGGGAAAAAAGGCTCCATAAATTGAAAGGCCGCGGCCCGGAGTACAATTCGGTTAGCGGCCCTCTTTCCCGCCTCAACTTTCGGGTTATCCCACTTCTCAGTTCACCACCACCACCTCTCCCCCACCCCCCCGGATAGGGGAAGATTATAAACACCTCCACTTCGAGACCGAGGTACGTTCTCTGATGGGCCAGGAGCCCCCGCCACCGCCCCATGCTGAACGTCACAAAATGGCGGCGGCGTCTCTTTGTCTCAACCTGGCGCCATTGGGCCTGGCCCCACCGCGGTCCTATTAAGTGCCATTTCCCACTGCACTCCTTTAGTCGCTGGTCTCTTACCGAAATCTTGGGTTACAAAGCAGACGCTCAAAACCACACACCCTCGGATGGGTCTTCCCGCTTCCCGCTCCCCTCCGGCCCGGCTCCCGCAGATGCTCTCGCTGACCTGGCGTCCACGAAATGGCGGACCACCGCCTTCTCCTCGCCCTTATTTATACGCCATGCTGAAGTCACATGATTGGACGGGCTCGCCCAATGAGAGGCGGAGGAGGCTGTGACGTAGCGGCCATCAAATCAACGAGAATCGCGGTTGCTGGGAGCGCGCTCTGGCGGTGCCGCTGGGTCCGTGGAGACGTACGCTGCCGCCCTCCAGTCGCCTTAGGCCTGGGGCTTCCTCGGGTGTTTCCGGGTGGCCGACCTCCAAGTTACCCTCGATCCCCTCTCCCTCATCTCCAGATACACTAGGGTTTCATAACACCACTGCTGTTACTCCCAAACGCTGTTAGAGCCGTTTGCCCCAAATAAGATTTAGATCGTAAACTCATTACTTAATCCTCGAGAACGGTTAGACTGGAACTAAAGCATCGTGTTTACAGACGAGCTTCAGAGTTGCTCCCAAGGTCACTGAGCTGTGGGTGACCAAACTGCCACCAGAGTGTGCCCGCCCACGTCTCACACTACGGAAAAGCCCGATCCTGGAAAGTCGGCCCAACTCTGGCTGGTTTCCCGCCTCTCACCCAAACTGCAGGATTTGGCAGAGAAGGGTGGCGTCATCATCCCGGACTCTTGAAAGGTTTAATAGAAACTCAAATGCAAATGAGACCGGCCAGGCCATCTGGACGCTCACCTTTACCAAATAACAGTAAAAAGAAATTTCTGAAAAGAATTAGTTTTAATTCTGGGCCCCCAAACGCACGCCAGGAAGAGTATGTCTGGCCTCTCTCCAGGAAAAGCCTGCCTGCGTATTGACGACTTGGGGGTGGGGCTGGGGTTCTTGGACCACTCACACCTTCCTCTGTTTTCCACTTCCTCCTAGGAAAACAGAGCCTCAAAAATAATTCACTACTGGGAGAGAAATACCGCAATCCTGCTCGAAAAATCGCTAACCCCTCCCTCTCTGGAACAGTGAGTCAAGCTACGAAGTTTCTCTGGTGTCGTGAAACCTACGCCTCTACTCCCCCCCACCCTTCAGTGCTGTCTGACTTATTGTTAAAATTTAAATTTGCTTTCAAGAAAAAGAAAACTAATACCTTGTATTTTCAGTCACAAAAATGAAAAAGATATGCCAGTATTTACTTATCACTCCCGGATATTTTCTTTTGAATCCTTATCTAGTGGCTCTAAAAGGTTGGGGAGGGAGGGTGGAATGCAAAGATTTAATCGCTCTGAGCCTTAGTTTTCTCACCGTACAATAGGAATTTCATACTGCAGGGAAAGAGGAGGGACAGGAACTACAGTCGAAGAGCCAGGACCTGTGCTGGCCTTACCTGGGGTGTTTCCCAGGTGAAGGGGGATTCTAGCATACCCTTTCTCTTTCTCTTCTTGCTTTTCTTCCCTTCTCTAAATATTTCTCTCTTCTGGCTCACTTCTGTTGTCTCGATTTGATCCCCTCCTCTGGGTAAGCTTTTCTCCTGGTTTGAATTTTATTTTCTTCTGCCAAAGCAAAGGCTTTGAAGTGAGACAGTCCTGGATCTGGACTATCAAAGTCCCACTACTACATACTGCTAAAGTGTCTTGAAAAGAATCCCCAGGGCGCCTGGGTGGCTCAGTTGATTGAGCGTCTGACTTTCACTCGGGTCATGATCTCGTAATTCCGTGGGTTTGAGCCCTATGTCTGGCTCTGTGCTGACAGCTCAGAGCCTGGAGCCTGTTTCAGATTCTGTGTCTCCTCTCTCTGCCCCTCTCCTCGTGCTCTGTCTCTGTCTCTCAAAAATAAATAAATGTAAAAAAAAACAAAAAGAAAACCACAACAGACCAACAAAGAATCTCTTACCCTGTCTCAGGATTATTTCCTTCTGTAAAATGGGATAATAATACCAGCCTTTCAGGGTTGTTATGTGCTGTCTCCTCTCACAGGAACTTCAGCTTTTGTCTGTGGTGGTCACTCCTGCATTCCTAGGGCCTAGGAACGAATCTGGCACACAGCACATAAACATATTTAATTATTTAATTACTTAGAAGAAAGCACGAAAATCACCTGACAATCTCTATTCAAAAAAATGCTGACTCTTCAAAGAATATCCTATCCATTCCCACCATTTTTCCTGTCTTTGGGTTTGTGAGTGTAATGCTAGTCTAGCATGCATCTTTCAATGGAGCACTCTTAATCCCTCCAGCTGTATCCCAGAATACATTTGGAACCTCCTTTGGCCATCCACACACGCTTTCCACCTTCTGGTAACTGCAGCCAAGTGAATTATCCATTTAAATTATGGATTATTTTTAATGTTGCTTTAAATATATTCAATCATCAACCACTCTTGTCCAGATTCTACAACCACATGAAGCTGTCAGAGGGACATGTCAATATTTCTTGGTAGGGACAAGGAATGGAGATCATACGTTGTGGTAAACATCCCTTGATTTCATTTGGAGAACTACCTTCCTCGTAGTAGACCATGGCATTGATTCAGGTGTGGTTGGGTTCATGAAAGCATTCTAGTTCTTAGCACCCCCTCCCTACACCAATTAGTTCAGGAATGGATGAGTAATACAATCAGACCAGTCAACTGCTAATTCTAGTCCTGCTGTTAGGCCAACCAGAGATGTGCTCATTTCCTCTGACTAGTGGCTTACCTGAGCCAGGGAAGCCATCCTCTTTCTAGAGGGCAGAGGCAGCCCTTAGAGGATCCAACCTACAGGGAGGGAGAGAGCTGAGAGATGGGAAATAAAGAGCCCTGGAACTCTAGTTAAAGAAGCCCTGAACCCAGTTCTATTTTTGGAATTCTTTAGTAGCATACATTCCTAACACTTCACCCAGTTTGCCTAAGCCACTTGAATTAGGTTTTTTTTTTTTGTTTTTTTCCTGACATTTGCAAACAGAAATACTCCAGGGGGACTGGGTGGCTCAGTTGGTTAAGCATCTGACTTCAGCTCAGGTCATGATCTCACAGTTTATGAGTTCCAGCCCATCATCCAGCTCTGTGCTGACGGCTCAGGCCCTGGAGCCTGCTTCAGATTCTGTCCTCTCTCTCTGCCCCTCCCCAGCTTGTGTGCTCTGTGGGGCTCAAATTCACAAGCCACGAGATCATGACCTGAGCTGAAGCTGGTCACTTAACAGACTGAGGCACCCAGGTGCCCCTAAAGTATTAATTCTTATACATATGTATTCGTGCCTGGCCATAAGTAATATTTTTTCCTTAAAAAAAAAAAAAAGTACTTAGTGAATAGTTAATGGGTGCATTTGAGAATCAGAAGAAAACTCAGGGCCATGGTTCTCAATTTGAGGTACTGAGAAAGTCGGTGTTAGAGTAATTTTTGTGTTTGGAGTTTTTCTTTTTTTTTTAATTTTTTTTTACCATTTATTTATTTTTTTTTTTTTTCAACGTTTATTTATTTTTGGGACAGAGAGAGACAGAGCATGAACGGGGGAGGGGCAGAGAGAGAGGGAGACACAGAATCGGAAACTGGCTCCAGGCTCTGAGCCATCAGCCCAGAGCCCGACGCGGGGCTCGAACTCCCGGACCAGGAGATCGTGACCTGGCTGAAGTCGGACGCCCAACCAACTGCGCCACCCAGGCGCCCCTTTACCATTTATTTTTGAGAGACAGAGCACGTATCTGTCTGTCTCTCTCTCTCTCTTAAAAAAAAAAAAAATGAAAAAAGAAAAATTCCCAGCCGACTTCAGCTCAGGTCATGATCTCGCGGTGCATGAGTTCGAGCCCCACATCAGGCTCTGTCTGACAGTTCAGAGCCTGGAGCCTGCTTCAGATTCTATGTCCCCCCTCTCCCCCACTCATGCTCTGTCTTGCTCTGTCTCTCAAAAGTAAATGTTAAAAAAAATTTTTTTTTTTTTTATAATTTTTTTTTCAATGTTTATTTTTGGGACAGAGAGAGACAGAGCATGAACGGGGGAGGGGCAGAGAGAGAGGGAGACACAGAATCGGAAACAGGCTCCAGGCTCTGAGTCATCAGCCCAGAGCCTGACGCGGGGCTCGAACTCCCGGACCGCGAGATTGTGACCTGGCTGAAGTCGGAAGCTTAACCGACTGCGCCACCCAGGCGCCCCTAAAAAAATTTTTTAAAAAAAAGAAAAACTCCAAACACAAAAATAACACCGACTTTCTCAGTACCTCAAATTGAGAACCATGGCCCTGAGTTTTCTTCTGATTCTCAAATGCACCCATTAACTATTCACTAAGTACTTTTTTTTTTTTTAAGGAAAAAATATTACTTATGGCCAGGCACGAATATATATGTATAAGAATTAATACTTTAGGGGCGCCTGGGTGCCTCAGTCTGTTAAGTGACCAGCTTCAACTCAGGTCATGATCTCGTGGCTTGTGAGTTTGAGCCCCACATTGGGTTCTGCACCGGTGGTGCACAGCCTGCTTGGGATTCCCCCCCCTTTCCCTCTCTCTCTCTGTCCCTTCCCCACTTGTGCTTCCCCACTTGAGTCTATCAAAATAAATAAACTTAAAAAAAAAAAGAATTGACACTTTAAATATTGTGATTGACTTCAAGTATCCAAAAGAAAATCTAATAAGAGCCTGGGCTATAGCAATAGTCCATTAACTACTTGGCTCAGTGACTGTGTTGGCAGCAAGCAGATGGCACATTCAACAAAGAGTTAACTGAAGATGTAATTATTTACAGAGGCTCGGGCAGGGCTAAGGAGGGGGGAGGGGATGGTTAGAGGTGGAATAACTAACTGGACTAATCTCTCTTCCCACGGTCCCATCTTACAGTGGTGCCTTCCGTTGCCCAAAGCCCCTGGGAAACCTGAGGACAAGAGAGCTGAATGATGAAAGCTTAGAATCAGCCTCACAGCAACAGAATAGGGCAGAGAAGACCAGAAAACTGATTCAGGGCTGTGTTATCCAATGAAGCAGCCACTGGACAAACACAACTATTTGAGTCCAAAAAAAATTTTTTTAAGCAGGAAGTCTATGTTGTTGTTGTTTTTTTAATGTTTATTTATTTTTGAGAGAGAGAGAGAGAGAGAGAGGGAGAGAGACACAGGATCCAAAACAGGCTCCAGGCTCTGAACTGTCAGCACAGAGCCCCACGTAGGGCTCCAACTCATGAGCCATGAGCTCATGACCTGAGCCGAAGCCCGATGCTTAACTGACTGAGCTACCCAGGCGCCCCATTTGAGTCCAAATTAACATGTGTTGTAAATGTGAAATACATGCTGGATTCCCAACACTTAGTATATATATTTTTTTAATTTTGTTTTTTTGCATATATTTTTATATTTATTTTAAATTAAATTTAAATTTATTTTACTATATGTTAATTTACATCTAAATTAACATATGGTGCAACAATGATTTCAGGAGTATATTCCTTGATGCCCCTTACCCATTTAGCCCATCCCCCCCCACAAGCCCTCCAGTAACTCTGTTTGTTCTCCATCTATAAGAGTTTCTTATGTTTTGTCCCCCTCCCTGTTTTTATATTATTTTTGCTTCCCTTCCCCTATGTTCATCTGTTCTGTGTCTTAAAGTCCTCACATGAGTGAAGTCATATGGTATTTGTCTTTCTCTGACTAATTTCGCGTAACATAATACCCTCTAGTTCCATTCGTGTAGTTGCAAATGGCAAGATTTCATTCTTTTTCTTTCTTTCTTTTAATCTTTATTTATTTTTGAGAGAGAGAGACAGAGTGCAAGCTGGAGAGGAACACAGAGAGAGAGACACAGAATTTGAAGCAGGCTCCAGGCTCCGAGCTGTCAGCACAGAGCCTGACACAGGGCTCGAACTCATGAACCGCGAGATCATGACCCAAGCTGAAGTCGGACACCCAACCGACTGAGCCACCCAGGCACCCCAAGATTTCATTCTTTTTGATTGCCGAGTAATACTCCATTGTATGTATATACCACATCTTCTTTATCCATTCATCCATTGATGGACATTTGGGCTCTTTCCATACTTTGGCTATTGTTGATAGTACTGATGTAAACATTGGGGTGCGTGCCAACACTTAGTATATTAGAAAATGTAAAAATCTCATTTTTATATTGATTATATGTTGAAATGATACTTTTGTGATGTATTAAGTTAAATATATTATTAAAATTAACTTAGGGGTGCCTGGCTGGCTCAGTCCACAGAGCATCTAACTCTTGATCTCTGATCATGAGTTCAAACCCCACATTGGGTGCAGAGATTACTTTAAAAAAAAAAAGGGGAATAATTATAAAAGCCCTTCCATTTTGGATGCCTGACTGGCTCAGTTGGTAGAGTATGTGACTCTTGACCTTGGGATTGTGAGTTCAAGCTCATGGTGGGTGTACAGATTACTTAAAAAATAATAAAAATAAATAAATAAAAATAAATAAATAAATGGGGGTGCCTGGGTGGCTCAGTCAGTTAAGCATCTGACTCTGGATTTCAGCTCTTCCACGTCATGATCTCGCGGTTTTTGAGTTCAAGCCCTGTGTCTGGCTTTGCACTGACAGTGTAGTCTGCTTGGGATTCTCTCTCTCTCTCTCTCTCCTTCTCTCTCTGCCCCTCTCCTGCTTATTCTCTCTCTCTCTCAAAATAAATAAATAAACTTTGAAATAAATACAAATAAGTAAAATTAACTTCATCTCTTTCTTTATACTTTTTAACTGTGCCTACAAGTACTTTTAAAATAACATGGTTCACATTATATTTCTATCAGGCAGTGTTGATTTACAGGGACAAAGGAAAAATAACCACACATGATTATGATAAACATTTAAGAACTCATTTTAGTGGGGCATCTGTGTGGCTCAGTCAGTTAAGCATCCAACTCTTGATTTCCACTCAGGTCATGATCTCACGGTTGGAGGGTTTAAGCCCCACGTCAGGCTCTGCACTGACAGCTGGAGCCTGCTTGGAATTCTCTGTATCCTTCTCTTTCTGCCTGTCCCTTATTCACATTCACACTTACTCTCTTTCTCTGTCTCTTTCTCCCAAAAATAAATAGACATTTTTTTAAGTAAAAAAATAAAAACTCATTTTATTTCCATATCCTTGACAAGTATTTGAAAATAGTGTTTCTGGTACTTATATTATTTAAGCTTCTTTTTTTAAACCTAATTGCTTTGATAGCTTGATAGCTTTTCTATGCTTTTTTAAATATAATTCCCTGAAACAGTTTTTTGGATCGTATTATGTACTTAACAGTCATTTATTCATTCAAAAAGCATTTATTAGGTACCTTCTATTTTCCAAACACTGAGATGGATTTAGAGGACAAAATAGCCCAAACAGAGCCTTAGGCTGCTGCCACCATGGAGCTAAGTTCTAATATAGGGGGGAGTTAGAGAAAGAATCACACAAGCAGTCGTGAAATTATTTATGTGGAAAATTATCTGGAGAAGAAAATGTTGCCCTAAGAATATATTATAGGAGGGGCGCCTGGGTGGTTCAGTCGGTTAAGAGTCCGACTTTGGCTCAGGTCACAATCTCGCAGTTTGTGAGCTCGAGCCCCGCGTCAGGTTCTGTGCTGACAGCTCGGAGCCTGGAGCCTGCTTCCGACTCTGTGTCTCCTTCTTTCTCTGCCCCTCCCCCACTTGTGCTCTGTCTATCAAAAATAAATAAACGTAAAAAAAAACTTTAAAAAAAGAATACATTATAGGAGAGAGTGGCCTGATTAAGTAAACCAAAGAAGGCTTCCCCAAGAAGACACAATTGAGCAAAAGCAGCAGGGCAAAATTTGTGAGAGGCATGAGAGAATGTTCCTGGAAGACGGTACAGAATGTGTAAAGTTCCTGCAGTAATTTAGAGGAGTTAAAAAAAAGTGAGGAATAGATTGGAAATTTTATTAATGTGTAGAATGTTCATTTTATGTATGTATTTATTCATATATCAACAAGTACCTACCGAGTGCCTACTAAGTGCTTTCCAAGAAGCAAGGTGAATCAGTCACAAATATTACACAGCCATTAAAAAGGATGAGTTTGCACCGTTTGTGACAACATGGATGGACCTCCAGGGTATTATGCTAAGTGAAATAAATCAAACTAAAAGAGACAAATAGCATATGATTTCACTCAGGTGGATCTTAAAAAAAAAAAAAAACAAGTGAATAAAAAGCAAAATCAAACTTGTAAATACAGAGAATGAACCAGTGGTTGCCAGAAGAGAAAGGGTGAGGGAGGTGCAAACTGGGTGAGGGGAGTGGGAGATACAGACTTCCAGTTATGGAATGAATAAGTCCCGGGAATAAAAGGTATGGTATAAGGAATATAGTCAAAGATACTGTGATTGTGTATGGTGACAGAAGGTAGCTACACTTGGGGTGAGCATAGCTTACTGGATTAGCTTTTGGAATCACTATGTTGTATTCCTGAAACTAATGTAACATCGTGGGTCAACTATACTCAAAGATTTTTTTTGGCTTTGGATTCTCTCTCTCCCTCCCTCTCTCTGCCCCTCCCTTGCTTGCTCTCTCTCTCTCCCTTTCTCTCTCCCTCTCTCTCTCTCTCTCTCAAAAAAATAAACTTAAAAAACATGAGTGCTTACTATGTTTCTCTGTGGCAGGCTCAGATAGCTGCTACAATGCTATGTTAGAAGTATGAATACCGTGGAGACTTTCCCCTCCTCCACATAGAAGATTATATGTGGCAACCGGACTTTTTATTTTCAAGGGGGGAGGGGCTCTTGTGCCTGAAAAGGAATAATTGATTAACTCTGGTGTTTTGATTTATGTTAAATTAATCAGTTTCAAATTCTTGAATCCAGTTTTTTTTTGGTATGTTTAAGCTAAACTTCTAATCATTGTTATTTTATTTTCTAAGAATCTACTGTTTCTTAGTAAGATCAATAATTCTCACTGTCCTTAGATAAGTCTTAACTAGAATCAGAAATCTGGGGTGCCTGGCTGGCTCAGACAGTAGAGCAACTTTTGAGCTTGGGGCTGTGAGTTCGAGCCCCACGTTCTGAGCTGACAGCAGAGAGCCAGATGTGGGGCTTGAACCCATGAACCATGAGATCACGACCCAAGCTGAAGTTGGACGCTCAACCAACTGAACCACCGAGGAGCCCCAATACATTTAATTTTCTGAAACATTGCAAAAGTCTATTATAGCAGACTGAAAATTCTAACAAGCAAGATCTCCAGTGTTCATGGATTGAAGGGCTTTACTATTGTTAAGATGGCAATACTACCTAAAGCAATCTATGGATTCAATGTAATCCCTATCAAAATTCCAAAGGCCTTTTTTGCAGAAATGGAAAAGCCAATCCTCAAATTCGTATGAATTTGCAAGAGGCCCCAAGTAAGCAAAAATAGTATTAAAAAATAAGAACAAAGTTGGAGGATTCACAGTAATTCCAAAACTTACTACAAAGCTTTGGTACTCAGCTGATTGTAGTATTAGCACAAGAATAGACATATAGACCAATGGATAGCATTAAAAGTCTGGAAATAAAGCCATGCATTTATAGGCAATCGATTTTTGTCAAGGGCCAAGACTATTCAGTGAGGAAAGAATAGTCTTTTCTACAAATGATGTTGTGACAACTGGATATCCGCAAGCCAAAAAAAAAAAAAAAAAAAAAGAAAAAGAAAAAGAAAAATGACATTGAAATCCTACCTTATACTGTATAAAAAAAATTAACTGTAAATGTATCAATGACCTAAGTGTTAGATCTAAAACCACAAAACTCTCTTATGAAAGCATAGGGATAAATCTTCATGATCTTGGATTTGGCAACGGATTCCTATATATGACACCAAAAGTACTAGCAACAAAAGAAAAGATAGTTGAATTGAACTTCATCAAAATTAACAATACTTGTGCACTAAAGGGCATTATTTAAAAAGTGAAAAGGCAGCTGCTGTGTAATAAAGAATTTGTCTGGTCAGTGTTCCAGGTTCCTGACACTGAGCGTCTAAAACCCTTGGAATTTCCTGAGCAACCACATGATTGGAAGGTTGGGACATTGAGCCAGGCCCCACCCACTGCTGGGAAGAGAAGAATGGGGGTGGGAGCTGGTGATTGAGTCCTGTAGCCAGTGGTTTAATCAATTAAATCTATGTAAACAAATTCTCATTAAAAACTCTACTCAAGCTCAGTGGAGCTTCCTAATTGGTAAATACATTGATGTGCTTGAAGAGTGATGTACTCTGATTCTATGAGAAGAGAATACAGAAGCTCTGTGTTGGGGACCCTCCCAGACCTTCCCTTATGCATCTCCCTAGTTTGTTCCTCCTGACATACATATATATATATATCCGTTGTTTTATTTGCTTATTTATTTTAAATAATCTCTACACCCAACATGGGGCTCAAACTCAGGACCCCAAGATCAAGAGTCACGTGGCCTATATTCTTTATAATAAAAACGGAACAGCAAATATAGTGGTTTCTTGAGTTCTGTGGATCAGTCTTGTGAATTACCAAACCCAGGGTGTCGTGGAAACACCTACATTTGTAGCCACGTGTTCAAGGGTGCAGGTAGCCTGGAGACATCCAGATACTGAGGCTGGTGTCTGAAGTGGAGTCAGTCTTGTTGACTGAGTGCCAGTCTATGCTAACTTTGAGTGTCTAATATCAGACTGAATTGTAGTACACCAGTTGGTGGTGCAACAGGTTGGGGTTAAAATGGAATAACAACCTACAGAGTGGGAGAAACTACTTGCAAATCATATATCTGATTTAAAAAAAATCATATATCTGTTAAGTGTCTAATATCCAGAACTCGTATAGGGCACTCTTACAACTCAACAACAACAAAAGAAGCAACTCGATTTAAAATGGCCCCTCCCCTGCTCATGCTCTGTTTTCTCTCTCTCAGAAATAAACATTGAAAAAACAAAAATAAAAAATGGCACAAGAAGAGATGCTCAATATCATTAGTCATTAGGAAAATGCAAAATAAAACCACAATGAGTTACAACTTCACACCCATTTGGATGGCCATGATAATAATTTTTTTAACAAATTTCTTCTTTTTTAAGTTTCTTTATTTATTTTTGAGAGAGACAGAGATAGCATGAGCGAGGGAGGGGCAGAGAGAGAGAGGGAGAGAGAGAATCCCAAGCAGGCTCTGCACTATCAGCACAGAGCCAGAGGCCAGGATGGAACTCACAAAACTGAGATCATGACCCAAGCCAACACCAAGAGTCAGATGCTTAACTGACTAATCCACCCAGGCACCCTATAATAATAATTTTTTTAAAGGAAAATAAATATTGGTGAGGATGTGGGGAAATTAGAACCCTCATATAGAGCCAGTGGGAATGGAAAATAGTACAGCTACTACGGAAAAGTTTTGCCATTCCTCACAAAATTGAACATAGAATTACCTTACGACCTAATAATTCCACTTTCAGGTATATACCCCAAAGAATTGAAAATTGGTACTCAAACAAGAACATGCACGTGCATATTAGCACCGATATTCGCAATTGCCAAGAGGTAGGAATGTTCCAAGTGTCCATCAATGGATAAACAAATTGTAGCGTTACGTATATGTAGGTATAAAAGTGAAATATGATTCAGCTACAAAAAAAAAGTACTGATATATGCTACAAAATGATAAACTTTGAAGACATGCCGCTGAGTGAAAGAAGCTGTCACAAAAGGTTACGTATCGTATGATCCCATTGATAGGAAATATTCAGAAGGAGTAAATTCAGAGATAGAATGCAGGTTGGCGTTGTCAGGGATGAGTGGTGAGCAGATTCATAGTGGATGCCGAGGTTTCTTTTGGGATGACAAAGATATTTTGGATCTAGGTAGAAATGGTGGTGGTACTATATTGTGCAACTGAATTGTTTACCTTAACATGGTTAATTTTGCATTATGTGAATTTCACCTCATGATTTTGCGGTTCATGAGTTCGGAGCCTGCATCGGGCTCTCTACCGTCAGCACGGAGCCTGCTTCAGATCCTCTGTCTCCCTCTCTCTCTCCCCCTCCCCTACTCGCTCTCCCTCTCTCAAATAAATAAATCTTTAAAAAAAAATTTTTAAGGGAAAAGAAGAAAGAAAATTGTAACAAGCAGAAGTATCCTAAGCCTCTAAGCAAATCTTATAAATCCAATATAACAGACTAAATATTTGTGTCCCCCCAAAATTCACATATTAAAACACTAATCCCAACATGATTGCATTTAGAGGTGGTCCCAGTGTGGTTATGTGTAGAGGTGAGCCTCCAAGAAGTAAATAGCTCATGAGGGTGGAGTCCTCATGAATGGGATCAGTGACCTTGTAAGAAGAGGCCAGAGGACTATCTAGCCCTCTTTTAACCTTGTGAAGACACTTGGAGAAGCAGGCTGGTTGCAACCCAATAGAGGGCTCTCACCAGAACCTGACCGTGCTGGCACCCTGATCTTAGACTTCCAGCCTCCAGAAATGTAAGAAATAAGTTTATGTTGTTTGTTTTTCCTTTTAAATTTTTTTTAACGTTTATTCATTTTTGAGAGACAGAGTGAGCTGGGGAGGGGCAGAGAGAGGGAGACAGTATCCAAAGCAGGCTCCAGGCTCTGAGCTGTCAGCACAGAGCCCGATGTGGGGCTCGAACTCACTGACCACGAGGCCATGAACTGAGCCAAAGTCGGATGCTTAACCGACTGAGCCACCCAGGCACACCAATTTTTTGTTGCTTATAAGCCACGCAGTCTACCGTACTTTGTTAGAGCAACTCAAGCTAAGACATTTATCAAATCTATAGATATGATACATCAGAGTTTTGACCCTCGACGAGAATGTGGGATCTGAACACTGAATAAATATTTGATGACATTAAGGAATTATGATTAATCTTTAAAGAACTATGCTAATGATTTTAAAGTCCCTATCTTTTGTTTTAATTCCTTTTAAAAAATGTTTATTTTGAGAGAAAGAGAGCACCCGTGGGGGAGGGGCAGAGAGCAAGAGAGAGGGAGAGAGCATCCAAATTATGCTCTGTGCTGTCAGAATTTGAGCCGAAATCAAGAGTCTGAGGCACAACTGACTGAGCCACCCAGTCGCCCCACTCCCGTCCACTTTTCGTTATATGTTTGAAATTTTCCACAATAAAGTAAAAGGAAAGAGAGAGAATCCATAAGAGGAGAGCAGGAAGAAAAGGAGAAAGGGAAGAGTTATCCTGTAGCTAATGGCATAAAAATGTAGCATTTTATAGATTACAGCACATTTTCAGGCAGTTATTTAGAAGGGACAGGTGAGCTCCCAGCTTCTTCGTTTAAAGGCCAGCCTGACACAAAGACAACACTAAATGTTCATCAGAAATGACTATGAAAGATCTCATTCCCAGCCCTGTCCACACTTGCCTACAGGCTCTGCAGCAGTCAGTTCTCTCAGGCTTGGCCTTAGAGCAAAAACAAACTGTGAGGTAGGGACCCCTAGCAATAGTACCCCTTGCTTCTGGCGTCTTCCAGCCTACCCGAGCAGAACTGGATTGCTTCCAACTGCTTGCCACATATTTTAGAATTTAAATTACAAGTATACCTAGACAAAGCTTTATTCTCCAGATAAAAACCTGTAGCTTGTTTCATGAGTCTTTGTTCGTATTTTTTTCCCTTATTTTTGAGAGAGAGAGAGAGAGAGAGAGTGAGCATGGAAGGGGCAGAGAGAAGGGGAGAGAAAAAAATCCCAAGCAGGTTCCACACTGTCAGCACAGAGCCCAATGCGGGGCTTGAACCCACGAACTGTGAGATTACAACCTGAAACCAAGAGTAGGAGGCTTAATCGACTGAGCTACCCAGGCGCAACCCTGTATTTGTTTTAAAGTTTAAGGGGCAGGGCTTAAAGTTTAAGCAAATGAGGGCTTGCCATCCCAGGATATAGTTGATAGTTCTGTTCAAGTTACACTTCCTCCGTCTCAATCACCATGTTGCATCTAGGGAAAGTTAAGTCCTCTCAAAGTGTGGCACAGAATCAAAAAGTTTGGGAAACGCTGAGTTTCAGGTTTTCAAACTTTCTTTTTTCTTTTTTTTTTTTTTTTTAATGGTGGGGAGAGGGGCAGAGGGAGAGAGAATCTTAAGCAGGCTCCACACCCAGCATGGAGTCTGTCCGAGGTCTCCATCCCACAACCCTGGGATCACGACCTGAGCCGAAATCAGGAGTCAGAGATGTTCAACCCCCTGAGCCACCCAGGCGCCCCTCAAACTTTCATTTTCAGTTGGTGATCCAGTTTCTCCTAGACTGGAATGTCACATGACCACTGAAGTTTGGGAGTGAGCTGAGGGTTAATTTGAGTAGTTGCCTGTTCCTGACACTGCCTACCCCCCCAAATACCTTTCTCCACATGTAGCCCCTCCTCCCCCCAACCCAGCACACCCACTAATCTTTCACCCTGGGGTTTTCTCTAGAATTTATCCGACTTATAAAATGTAACTTTACGCTTGAAACAAGTGGAAACTGGGATACGGAAAGGTTAAGTAACTTGCCCAAGGTCACACAACTTGTAAGGAACGGAGGTGGGGATTCGATGGAGGTGACTCTGGAGCCTGACGATTATTTGAAGAGTGCAGCGTAGCCATGCTCAGAAATCGCGGCCATTTGGAAAGGCTGCCTTTGACATCTCTGGGTGTGTGTGTGTTTGTTTTTTCAGCTCCAAGGAACAACATGTTACAGGAACACATGTCCTTCCTTGCTGGGCCAGCCCCCTCTGGCAGCTCTGTTCCTGAGCCTTTTTCTGATTTCAGCACCACCCTCTTCCCCCCAGGGTGGGGCCTGGACGGCAATGCCTGCCTCAGTGTATTACCTTATTTGGTTCTCAGACCCACAAAGAGGTCTGGAAAAGGATCCAGGCCTGAGTAAAAGGATTGCTTGTGCAACTAGGGGATGAGAAATCTTTATTTCACTGACCGCGGTTGGTGCTCTGGAAATCACACATACAGGGAAATGAGTTTGCTGAGAAGAAAGTACAAGAAGAGGGGCTGGTAGAGGCATCAAGATGTCACAATTTCTAGTGTGAGCTTAATCCTGTGTTTGGAAAGAGATTTGTCTTTCTTCAGCTTCCCCCATGGCCATCTTTCTTTTTTCCCCTTCTTTTCTGAATTTCCAGGGTCTACACATCAATCTGTAATTTATAGCCAGGGAAACTCAGTCCTAGAAAGTGTAAAAAAATTAGGTAACGCATCCCATAGCTGTCATAAGTTAGCATATGGCTTACAGGTAGCACTTAACAGCCTTTTTAAAAATTTATTTTGGGGCGCCTGGGTGGCTCAGTCGGTTGGGCGTCCGACTTCGGCTCAGGTCACGATCTCGCGGTCCGTGAGTTTGAGCTCCACGTTGGGCTGTGGGCTGATGGCTCAGAGGCTGGAGCCTGCTTCCGATTCTGTATCTCCCTCTCTCTCTGCCCCTCCCCCATTCATGCTCTGTCTCTCTCTGTCTCAAAAATGAATAAACATTAAAAAAAATTTTTTTTTAAATAAAATTTATTTTTATTAATATGGCTTTTTGTTTTAAGTTTATTTATTTATTTTGAGAGCGAGAGAGAGAGAAAGCATGAGTGGGGGAAGGGCAGAGAGGGAGGAGAGAGTGAGAATCCCAAGCAGGTTCCACACTGTCAGTGTAGAGCCCCATGGGGGGGCCAGGTGCCCCTCTCCCTCCCAATGCTCTTATTTATTCCATGAAATTCTCTGAGGTAGATGTTCTCATTATCTCCCTTTTATGGATGAAAAAAACTGAGGCACAAAAAGTTAAGTCACTTACCCAGCGTCCCAGAGCTCAAAATTACCAGAGCCAGGTTTGATCCCTGTAGTCAGGATACTAACCACAGGCCCACACTCTCCTGAGCGCTGCCCCCCACACCACAAGTATCTGGAATCCTAGCCTACTTAACCCTTCACATATTGGTTCCTTTTCTCTTGCATCTCGGTCCTCTCCCTCCCAGTTTTTTATTTCATTTCATTTCATTTCATTTCACTTCATATCATTTTATTTTATTTCATTTCATTTATTTTTAAAATTTTTTTAATGTTTTATTTATTTTTGAGACAGAGAGAGACAGAGTGTGAGTAGGGGATGGGCAGAGAGAGAGCGAGACACAGAATCCAAAGCAGGCTCCAGGCTCTGAGCTGTGAGCACAGAGCCTGACGCGGGGCTCAAACTCACAAACCACGAGATCATGACCTGAGCCAAAGTGGGACGCTTAACTGACTGAGCCACTCAGGCGCCGCTATTTATTTATTTTTTTACTTATGTAAGTAATCTCTTCACCCAGCTTGGGGCTTGAAGTCACAACCCCAAGATCAAGAGTCGCATGCTCTACCGACTGAGCCAGCCAGGTGTCCCTCTCCCTCCCCATTTTGGAAGTTCCCAACTCTGTGGCTCTTCATTCTCAGTGCCCTTCAGGGTGCTTCTTCCTCTACTGCCTGCTAATGCAGGGAGCCTTCATGGTTTCCTCTTGGTCTCCGTGGGGCATTCTGATTGAATGGGGGGCCACCAAACGTGGAGTGTCCCAGTGGGGTATGGGCTGGCGGCATATGCAGTGAAAGAATTCACCCAAGGCAGAACGAGAGAGATAGAAGTTTATTGACTGCGCTGCAAGGGAGCCATGGGCAGGACAGAAACTGTGATGAGGGGCTACACTTTTAGGGCAGAGTGAGGGAGTGTGGGGATGTATGGAATTTTCCCTTTTTTGGTAATCTAAGGGACTGCGCCTGGTTGTAATTGGTCAGTTAGGGCCTATGGCTGTTTCAAGGTGGGTCACTTAAAGAGCCTGTCTGCATTCAGCCCACCGGTCACTGTGGGTCTTTTGACCTTACTCAGGTTTCCATTGAGCAAATTTGTTGACTAAAAGTGGCCTCTACAGTCTCCTCCTGGCTCCCTGTATGTCTCTCTCCATAAGGAGCTTGGCTACTTTCAGGACCTAAGTTCTTTGCTTTCTCTTTGGTGGGGTGCTTAGTCCTTCATGCTTAAAACATATATCCAGGAGCACCTGGCCAGCTTAGTTGGTGGAGCACGCGACTCTTGATCTCGCGGTCTTGGGTTGGAGCCCCACGTTGGGCGTAGAGTTTACTTAAAAATAAAATAAAATTTAAAGAACGCAAACATCCAAATATGACACATGCCCTTCGGTTCCCAACGTTCTTCAGACCCCCAATTCACTCTATCCTATGCCCCACATTTGGGTCTCACTGCTTTCAGGCTACTCTTGACTGACCATGAGCCTCATGGCCTTCATACCTGGCCCTGCCTACTTCCTAGTCATCTTGTCTTTCCTTTCCAGAAACAAGCTGCATACCTCTGTATTTGGTCCCCTTTGCCAAGAATCCCTGGGTTTTTCAAACTTTTGATCCCAACAGTAACAAGTACATGTGACCACACAAGCCACCTACTACCCACAAGTACATGACCCAAGGGTGGGCAGCGTCTCGACAGTGTTTGACAACACCGTGTTCATGTTCAACTTAGAATATAGGTGCCAGGTCATACCAGTCAGAATTCCAGTCCAGTCTGTGTCCACACCCAGGGGAGTTATTCAAAATATTTAACCCTGGTTCAGCCTGGACCCTAGCTAATGAAAACAGTCATGAGAGGGTGGTGAGAGAAGAGATTGGGGTTCAAGCTGGGCAGGAGACAGGCACTGGGGTACGGATGGGCGTTCTCAGGGTAGCAGCTATTTAGCAACAAACACAGAAGTATTTGAATATTTTAACAGCTGTTACCTCTGTTCCAGAGCCTTCCAGCTGAAAAACCAGCCCTGTCTACCTACTCCTTAGCTTCCGTGTCCCTTACTGACTCTGCCATCTAAACCTGCTTTCAGATTCCTGGCTTTTCTGCTTCTTGGTACTTTCTGCCCCATCCTGGCTTGGAAATTAGCCCAGTTGGTCACCCTTAATTAATTCTAATTTCTGAGAGAAAACAGTCAGCTCAGAGAGAAGTCAATGAAGGGGGCTTTAATGGCAAAAGAATGCATTCCAGGCCTGTCGGGCCACAGAGTTTGGCTTCTGCGCCACACCGCAGGTGCTGGAAGGGGCAGCACAACAGACTGTGAGACACTTGGTAATGGTCCTGCTGCAAATGAGGGAGTTAACAGCTGGGAGGTGAAACGGTTCTCCATAGAGTATGACCACGTTGCCAGGAAGCAGGCGCCCAGCCCGGGCATACCGTGACAAGCCTTCAGAGTTCCTTGGCAACCGAGACGTTTAATTAAATCTAGACGCAAACTCCTATCAGGATTCTTGGCTGTTGGCTCAGACTGGGACCTTGAGCAACTTTTCAGTATCAAGCTCTTTTGAGTCTCACTATCATGTTTCATATTGCAAAATGGGAAAGGGAGAATGGCCTGCCTGAATCAAAATGGGGTGTAAGGATTAAAACAACTCTTTGTTTTGAAAATGGGCAACTGAAGGGAGAGAATTAAACATTTAAGTTCTGTTCTAGTGGGAACTATATTTAGGGTAACTACGTAACCTCAGTTGATGAGCGAAAGCTCTATTTTACTAAGAATGCCAGCTAATCAATGTAGAGGTGATGTTAGAAGTATAAAATCAGGGGCGCCTGGGGGACTCGGTTGGTTGAACGTCCGACTCTTGATTTCGGCTCAGGTCATGATCTAACGGTTCCTGGGCTCAAGCCCCGCATCAGGCTCTGCGCTGGCAGCGAGGAGCCTGCTTGGGATTCTCTCTCTCCCTCTCTCTCTCTGCCCCTCACTCACTCAAGATCTCCCTCCCTCTCTCGCTGTCTCTCAAAATAAATAAACAAGCATTAACAAATTATTTAAAATAAAAGAAATATAAGGGGCGTCTGGGTGGCTCAGTCAGTTGAGTGTCTGACTTCGGCTCAGGTCATGATCTCATGGTTTGTGGGTTCGAACCCCACATTGGGCTCTGTGTTGACATCTCTGAGCCTGTAGCTCGCTTTAGATTCTGTCACCCTCTCTCTGCCCCTCTCCTGCTCACACTCCATCTCTCTCTTTCTCTCTTTCTCTCAAAAATAAATAAACATTAAAAAATTAAAAAATAAATAAACGTAAAATCAGCATGTTTAAAAACATTTATTTATTTATTTTATTTTATTTTTGTTTTGTTTTGTTTTAAATGTTTATTTATTTTTGAGACAGAGAGAGAGAGAGCATGAACGGGGGAAGGTCAGAGAGAGAGGGAGACACAGAATCCAAAGCAGGCTCCAGGCTCCAAGCTGTCAGCACAGAGCCCGACGCAGGGCTCGAACTCACGGACCGTGAGATCATGACCTGAGCCGAAGTTGGACGCTTAACCGACTGAGCCACCCAGGCGCCCCTAAAAACATTTTTTTAATGTTTACTTATTTTTGAAAGAGTAAGAGACAGAGCATGGGCAGGGGAGGGGCAGAGAGAGAGACACAGAATCCGAAGCAGGCTTTAGGCTCTGAGCCATCAGCACAGAGCCCGGCACCATGCTCAAACTCATGAATTGTGAGACCATGACCAGAGCCGAAATCTGACACTTAACCGACTGAGCCACCCAGGTGCCCCATAAAAATCAGCATCTTGCAAGCTCTAATAAAATTGACTCAAGCAAGGATTGTCAACTGGTGTTAAAAGCATTAGGTACTCTACCCATTACAGTGGCTAAAATTAAGAACCCTGACCATACTAAATGCTGGTGAGGATATGGCGGAATTGGAGCTCTGTGCAGTGCTGGTGGGAATGTAAAATGTACAACCACTTTGGAAAACAGTTTGGCAGTTTTTTCAAAAGTTAAATATGCATCATACAACTCAGCCATTCCACTTCTAGGTATTTACCCAAGAGAAATGGAAGCATATGTCCACACAAAGACTTATACATGGATGTTTGCGTCAGATTTCTTTGGAACCACCAAAAAAACTCTTGGAAGAGACTAAGGGTATGACTCATAGATCCCCTCAGCCATCTCAATAAAAGAAAAAACTAGAGATGGGATTATCTAGGAAAGATAAGTGGAAGAATCTCTCATCTACTGCAGTGAATCCCCATGACAGGCACAGGAGACCCACAAGGCTATTGAGAAGGTTATACTCACTAGAGCTGCTTGGACTGAAGGGCGCCAAGTAGATAAAATGAAAAAAGGCTGTCAGACCCCACAAAGTCTACGGACAGGAAGCAGGCTGATAAAACTCCTCAGCTGTGAACACATATACCTTTCCTGAAAAAGGAAGGATGACAGGATGAAGCCTCAAACCCAGAGAACAGAGCTGAGAGCCAAAGGATTATTCCCAAGCCTTGAAACCTGATGGAGTTTACCTGACTGAATTTTGGAATACTTGGGACCAGACATTTCCTTTTTTCATTCTAGAATAGGAATGTCTATAACTGTTATTCTATGCCAGTCCCACCATTGTCTTTTGGGAGCAGAAAACTTTCTAGTTTCACAGGTCCACAGATGGAGAGGAACTTTGCCCCAGGATGGTCTATATCCAGAGTCTCACTCATATCTAATTTAGGTGATTTCAATGATGAGATTTTAAGCTTTGAGTTCATGCTCTATTGTGTTCAGATTTGGGGGATCTTGGAATGGGTGAATATATTTAGCATAAGAGATGGACTTAAATCTTTGGGGATCACAGAGCAGATTGTGGCAGGCAGAATAATGGTTCCCCAAACATGTCTGCATCCTAATCCCTAAAACCTATGAATGTGTATGTTATATGGCAAAATGGAGTTCAGGTAGGATATGGAATTAAATTTAATCAGATGACCTTAAAATATATTATCCTGGATTATCTGGGTAGGCCCTATATAATCAAGAAGGTTCTTAAAAGTGGAAGGGGGGACGCATGAGTGGCTCAGTTGGTTAAGCATCTGACTCTTGGTTTTGGCTCAGATTGTGATCTTGTGGGTTTGTGGGTTTGAGCCTGCATCAGGCTCCGCGATGACAGCATGGAGCCTGCTTGGGATTCTCTCTCTTTCTCTCTCTCTCTG
Organism: Prionailurus viverrinus; assembly: GCF_022837055.1. Lineage (NCBI taxonomy): Eukaryota > Metazoa > Chordata > Mammalia > Carnivora > Felidae > Prionailurus > Prionailurus viverrinus. The sequence continues at coordinate 35,171,460 of NC_062565.1, read as the reverse complement.
ACCCTCCTTCGCTCGTTCTCTCTGTCTCTCTCTATCAAAATAAAATAAATAAAAACTTTTTTTAAAAAAATGGAAGAGAGGGTTCCTGGCTGGCTCAGTTGGTGGGGTGTACATCTCTTGGTGGGGTTGTGAGTTTGAGCCCTGCGTTGGGTGTAGAGATTACTTAAAAATAAAATCTTTACAAAAAAATAGAAGTGGAGAGAAAGAGAGGAGTATGAACAATGGTCAAAGAGATGAAATGTTGCTGGCTTTTCAGGTGGACCAAGGGGACCACCTGCCAAAGCAGTGGGCAACTTTTAGGAGCTGGAAAAGGCAGGGAAATGGATTCTCCCCTCAAGCGTGTACAAAGGAATGTAGTCCTGCTGAGATCTTGACTTAAACCCAGTGAGACCCATGTTGAACTTCTAACCTACAGAACTGTAAGATAATAAATTTTGTGTTGTTTTAACCTACTTTCGTGCTAATTTGTCACAGCAGCAATAGAAAATCAACACAGGGGGCACCTGGGTGGCTCAGTCGGTTGAGCGTCCGACTTTGGCTCGGGTCGTGATCTCATGGTCTGTGAGTTTGAGCCCTGCGTCGGGCTCTGTGCTGACAGCTCAGAGCCTGGAGCCTGCTTCGGATTCTGTGTCTCCCTCTGTCTCTGCCCCTCCCCCGCTCATGCTCTGTCTCTCTCTCTCTCTCTCTCTCTCTCTCTGTCTCTCTCTCTCTCTCTGTCAAAAATAAACATTAAAAAAAAATCAACACAGTACTCTTTAAAAATGTGCCATTTATTGCTTGCTATACCTAAATAATTCAATGAATGGTTGACAGAGAACTGGATGCACAAATAGTCTCAGTTAATACCATATTGGTTCATTTTTAGTGTCAAATTGGAGGAGTAGATGTAATTATATTGTGGGAGAATCAGGCTATCATTCCCCTTAAGACTGGTGAATTTCAGCATCAGTAATGGGTCTAGACATTAGGTGTCTTCTGATGATGTAATATGAATACATAACACTACTAAAACTATAGTCTAGCCAAAATGTCTAAATTAAGTCTGTCACACATTTATTTATTTATTTATTTATTTATTTATTTATGTCACACCTTTAGATACAACTTTTATTTTTTATTTATTTATTAAAAAAATTTTTTTAACGTTTATTTTTGAGACAGAGAGAGACAGAGCATGAACGGGGGAGGGGCAGAGAGAGGGAGACACAGAATCTGAAACAGGCTCCAGGCTCTGAGCTGTCAGCACAGAGCCCGACGCGGGGCCCCAACTCACAGACTGTGAGATCATGACCTGAGCCGAAGTCGGACGTTCAACTGACTGAGTCACCCAGCCGCCCCTAGATACAACTTTTAATTTACAGTAAATGCAAAGTGCAAGATAAACACTGGTGCAAAGAAGTAAACAGAGAAATCAGAAACTGAAACATTCTGCAGGACACTTGGCCTGGGCTCTCTGAAAGCCAATGTCATGACAAAAGGATCAGAAGACACTAAGGGTCATAACCAGATCAAGGAATATACCAATACTGCTTTCAGCAAACTTGCTAAGAAGGATATTTGGGGGGAAGTTTGAAATTTTTTTTTTAACGTTTATTTATTTTTGAGACAGAGAGAGACAGAGCATGAACGGGGGAGGGTCAGAGAGAGGAAGACACAGTATCCGAAACAGGCTCCAGGCTCTGAGCTGTCAGCACAGACAGCTCCAACTCACGGACCGTGAGATCGTGACCTGAGCTGAAGTCGGCCGCTCAACCGACTGAGCCACCCAGGCGCCCCAGAAATTTGAATATAGTTGGGATCTCAAATAAAACGAAAGTCTACAGGAGTGAAGAGAAAGAGATTGTTGACTGAAAAAAAGGTTCACAAAATAATATGTAGGATATAATTTTATTGAATTAAAAACTATGTATATAAAAAAAGATACAAATTGATGTTAACTAAGATCTTAACAGCGGTAATCTCTGGTAATGGGATGATGCTATTATGTTTTTGCTTAGTTGGATTTTCTAGCTTTCTACCCTTACCCTGGACATGCATGATTTTATAATAATAAAACATTATTTTTAAAGGAACATTAGGATTACATGAGACATATAATTTTTTTCTTAGATTTTTATTTAAATTTTTAAAACGTCTTTATTTATTTGTTTTTGAGAGGGAAAGACAGAGTGGGAGTAAGAGAGGAATAGAGAGAGAAGGAGGCACAGGATCTGAAGCAGGCTTCAGGCTCTGAGCTGTCAGCACAGAACCAAACGTGGGGCTCGAACTCATGAACTGTGAGATCATGGCCTGAGCCGAAGTCAGACCCTTAACCGACTGAGCCACCCAGGGGCCCCACAGATTTTTATTTTTTATACATTCTTGTGACATTCCCTTTGTAGGGAGCAGGAGCTTAGAAAGATGAGCTTTTCAAATGATTCCATCCGAAATATACATTTGAAGCAAACAATATCGAAACAACCAGTGGGCAGGTGTAAAACATTCCATTAATACTGTTTTGTCTACCTAACAGTAAACATTGGTTCTGTCCCAACCCACAAAATTGATTTTGTGGTCTCCAGAGCAACTTGTTTTAAAGGACACAAATAATACAAATAAAACATCTGGACTACATTAAGCACACCTATGATTACTTTCGTAGGTCTACCACCATGCTAATAACTAACATTTACCGTGTGCTCACAAGGTGCCCAGTATGCTTCTAATGGCTTTGGTTGTATTCATTCACAGGTTTTCAAAACTTTTGGATGGTGACTCACAGCAACATTTTACAGTGTAATACAGCACACTCATACATATATACATAGTTTCATACTATATACAAACGAAACTTTCAGAAAACAATTATGGGGGTGGTGCTGGGTGGCTCAGTCAATTGAGCATACGACTTTGGCTCAGGTCATGATCTCACGATTCATGGGTTCAAACCCCACGTTGGGCTTTGCACTGATAGCCTGCAGTCTGCTTCAGAGCCTCCACCTCCCTTTCTCTCTCTGCCTCTCCCCTGCTCGTGCTTGCGCTCTCTTTCAAAAATAAACATGAAAAAAAAGACCAATCACTTACCCTATGTGCAATGCAATCTGATATCTTCTATTAAAAAAAACAAAAATGCTGGGGGCTACTGGGTGGCTCAGTCGGTTGAGCGTCCGACTTCAGCTCAGGTCATGATCTCACTATCGTGAGTTCAAGACCCTCATCGGGCTCTGTGCTGACAGCTCGGAGTCTGGAGGCTGCTTCGATTCTGTGTCTCCCTCTCTCTGCCCCTCCCCTGCTCAAGCTTTGCCTCTCTCTCTCAAAAATAAACAAAAAAAATTTTTTTAAATGCTGGTTAACTCATTAAATTGATTTCATGATTCACTAATGGTTCTTGACCTACAGTTTGAAAAATGCTTTAAACTCGTTTTGTTTTTTTTTTTTTTTTTTAAATTTTTTTTCAACGTTTATTTATTTTTGGGACAGAGAGAGACAGAGTATGAACAGGGGAGGGGCAGAGAGAGAGGGAGACACAGAATCGGAAACAGGCTCCAGGCTCTGAGCCATCAGCCCAGAGCCTGACGCGGGGCTCGAACTCACGGACCGCGAGATCGTGACCTGGCTGAAGTCGGACGCTCAACCGACTGCGCCACCCAGGCGCCCCTAAACTCGTTTAATACACACAGACATGCATAAATTACTATGCAGTAGGAACCATTATTGTACCTATTTCTCAGAAGAGGAAACTCTGACACAGAGAGGTTAAGTAACTTGACTAAACACACACAGCTAAAGATGAAGTGGGAGAACCAGAATTCTAACCCAGGGAGTCAGCGCCAAAGCCTGTCCTTTGAACCACTCTCTCATATGCCTCTCATCCCACCAGCCACATGGTGACAGATGAGTCTCGGCTGATATGTGTTTCTGATTCCACAAACAAGTGACTCACATAGTATTTGAACAGGGTATTGGCATATTTGACATTATGCAGATTTAGGGAGCATAATTTCTGACTTTTGCATTTCATGATGAACAATAGTTCTGTGTGAAGAGCATAGGCTTCAAAGTCAGATAATTCTGGGCTCCACATCAGGGACAGATCCAGATTTGGTGAGGACTGAATTCTATACAATATTGAAAGCTCCTCTTAAGGAGAAGACTAAAGCTTATGCATGCAATATTAGGTGCAGGTCCTTGAAAGAGTTCCATGTAAGACAGGGTACCTTGAATGTCCTTAGTTTCATTAGCTTCCCATTTAATTTGCCTCTGTCTGCCCTTTATTAGCCTTTTATTTCTGACACTCAGTTTTCAAATCTCTGAGATAGGATTAACAATACTTGTTTCTGGGGCACCTGGGTGGCTCAGTTGGTTGGGCGTCTGACTCTTGATTTTGGCTCAGGTCATGATCTCAAAGTGTGTGGGATCGAACCTCAAGTCAGGCTCCATACTGAGCCTGCTTGGGATTCTCTCTCCCTCTCTCTCTGCCCCTGCCCCACCCATGCTCTCTCTCTCTCTCTCTCTCCCTCTCTCTCAAAATAAATAAATAAATGCTAAAAAAAAAAAACACCCCACAATTCTTATGGATGTCAGAAAATTAGCTCGAGGGCCCAGCACGATGTTTATTGAGTAGGTATGCAATAACTGATTGCTAATAGTAATATACAATAATAATGATGATGATGATGAAAAAAATAGAATTCTTCAATTAGGAGCCAGTTTTTGAGCAGGCTTTTGAAATTAAAAACATGATATGGAGAAAATTATGTTGTCAGTTCATTTAAGCCTCAACTCTGCAACTCAGCTCTCCCCAGAGTCCAATTATTTCAGTTTTCTCCAATGCTCTCTCTCCAAAGAGAAGTCTAAGTGAGCATAAAAACAGCTTCCAAAAACAAAGGCAGATAGAGAGAGTATCATGGGAGAAAGTCATCTGCAGGGGCCCCCAAAGGCCAGATTTCCATTGCGCGGATGTCAACAAGAAGAAAAGATATTAATCAGCCAAACAGAGCCAGATCTCAAGGTGCATTTTGGTGTTGAGAGAGAGGCAGCTGGACAGACCCCATCCTGGTCTGTGTCAAGTTTTAGCCGCCTACAGGCAAACATTTGGTTCTTTGTTGTTCTGTTGTGTCCTGAAGGATTATCACAAAGCAAGAGGCCTCTGGAGTTGGCTTCCTGCCCCTTGAGAACCAGCAGTATTTGAAGAAAAAACATGAGGTCACTTTGCCTTTGACTTGCATCTTAAATCCTCCTCCCAGGGTTTGAGATTCTAAAAAAAAAAAAAAGAAAAAAAAGAAAAAGAGTGTGTGTTAATACAGAGTTACTTGAAAATATAATGGGAGTCTTTCTCAAACATGTGGCTTCTCCTGGTTATCTGTGGGTTTTTTTGTTTGGGGTGATCATGCTGTTTCATTTAGGTCATACACAATAAATGGGGACATGTGGGAAGACCAAGGTAGGAGGTACCATGTGGGAAGAAGATGGTAGGAGGTATTTAGATTAATTAGGTAATTAAGGGGAGATGTGTGGGTGATCATTAACTTTCTTGCTAGCTACATTTGGGCACAAGCACATGTTTCATTTTCCCTAATATTTATAAATGACTCATACCCTCTGCAATTCAACAATCACAAAATCTTCACATTTTGCTCCAGAAATTTCTCTGTGTAACGCTGAAGATCAAACAACCCTTCTTTTTCTAACTCTCTGGAAAAATGATTTTTTTCCCCCTTCTGCCATATCTGTTTATCTACTAAAGACATCAGGAAGTTCTGGATTCATCTATTATCTCCAAATCCATATTTCCCCAGATTCTCAATATCCCTACCATTGTGTCAGGAGGCTACTTTGGAATATCAACTGATGGCTCTTGTCCCCAGGATTTTGTCCCCTGCATGACCTTTTCCCCCATTGGGTGAACTAAATCTTTGTGGTCTCAATTCAGGCAAGGGTGGGCCCAGCTAAAAGAGGAGTCTTTTCGTGACTTTGCAGCCAGGACCCTGCGGGAAACAGAACAGACTCAGGTGAAAAGACAACACCCAAGGTTTGGAAGAATCTACTTGACCTCTACATGAGATCAGGGTCCCCTGACTGAGGAGATGGTGAGTGGAGAATTCAGAAGCTTGTGTACTCCAGGCCCTGTTTTGTGTTCCCTACAACTGGGCCAAGGCCTTCTGGGGTGGGGGTTAGGAACAAGGATGAGGGGAGGGAGCTTCTATAATTGTTTTGGTGGCTTCAGTGGTTGTCGTTAGGTGAAATTTCATACAAGGAGGTCGTGTGGCCACCATCAGGCCACTTGGGGACTGATGCTTCAATCATTTCCAATTGTTGCTTTGGACAAGGTCTGGAAAAACACAGGGGAAAAAATTAAATGTGTGAGGACAATGAAGGAAAGTATTCAGATCCTTTCAAACTAGCATTCATGAGGACTGTGAGCTGTTGGTACTTTTCACCCGGGCAGCACATTAGGTGATATACAGGAGCAAAGAGCCACCCTCCCCTGTGCCTTGCCACCACAGCAGTCCCTGGAAATTAGATACAACTCAGAGGGAAAATCTGGGGGGTGCAGAATGAGCCTAACACATCTAATTGCAATCTGTGATAATTGCTACTCAGGCAAAACAGGGAACTGTGCAGACAGGTCTGGGGGAACGGGGAAGGTTGCCTTGGGCGGAGACCTGAAGGGTGAGTTAGAGAAAACTAGGTGTTCGTGAAGGTAGAAAGCAAACATGGTCCCGGGGCTGGCATTTACCAGGTGAGCCACCCCGAACCGTTTATGAAATGTTGTCATAAGGAAAAGAACAATGGAACAAGGAGAAGGGACAGGCCGATACTGGAGAATGCTGCAGAGAGGTCCAGCAACGTGAAGACCATTGGATTTAAAGAATACAGAAGACACTGGTGTTGGCTTTGCCAAGGCTGGTCTCAGCAGACTGCGGGATGAAAGCAGAATTGCATTGGGAGACATGTGGGAGGTATAGAAATCAAGATGGTAAACAGAGACACCTCATGAAACGTGGCTGGGAAGGGAATGGTAAAGCGTAGTAGGTAGGAGTCCGATATGGGGTCAAAGGAAGAGGCTTTTAAAGCTTTTTTTTTTTTTTTTTAATTTAAAAAATTTTTAAGTTTATTTTGAGAGAGAACACGAGAGGGGGAGGGGCAGAAAGAGAAGGAGAGAGAATACCAGCGCAGAGCCTGACATGCGGCTCGGACTCGGGAACCACGACCCTATGACCTGAGCCTAAACCAAGTCAGCGGCTTAACTGAGCCGACTGAGTCACCCAGGCGCCCCAAAGAGGCTTTTTTTTTTTTCAACGTTTATTTATTTTTGGGACAGAGAGAGACAGAGCATGAACGGGGGAGGGGCAGAGAGAGAGGGAGACACAGAATCGGAAACAGGCTCCAGGCTCTGAGCCATCAGCCCAGAGCCTGACGCGGGGCTCGAACTCCCGGACCGCGAGATCGTGACCTGGCTGAAGTCGGATGCTTAACCGACTGCGCCACCCAGGCGCCCCCAAAGAGGCTTTTAAGTCGGAGGTTCTTTGAACATGCATTAACATTGCTAGGAAGCAGCAAGAGTGGGTAAAGGAGAGCGGATCGGGAGGGTGGACACCCAGTTGCAAAGGACCCCTGAGGGACTAGAAGTGACACAAACCGAAGCCCATGTAGGAACTCGGCCTAACCAGGAGGAGAAAAGCCTGAGAGTGCAGATGTCTGCAGATTTGGTGGCAGAAGGCGAGGGAACTGTCTGATGGTCTCTGGGAAGCGGGAAGTGATAGAATCTGCTAATTGGGGTGTGTTGGTGGGTGGGGAGGTTGGTAAAATCAAAGAATTGAAGAAGGTGAAAAAGATTTGAAATAGCTAGTAGTGCGGGTACAAATTCCAGACACACACAAAACCCCCTTCTATTTCAGTGTTTTTATTCCGATTTCGAGTCCTCACTCCTCTAGGTGGCAGACGCTTCATCTGGGTCGGTTCCAGAAGAGCCGATGGAGAGGCAGTCTGATTCATGGGTGTGGGGCTCAGAGGAGGGCTGTGGGCTGAAAACACCAATCTGGGGGGCATCAGAACACAGTCTGCCCAGGAGTCACTGACGTGGCTCAGGGGGAGAGAGGAGGACACAGAGCTAAGCTTGGAAACGCTCCAACATCTAAAGGTCCGGAAGAGGAAGAAGCGGCCGAGGAGATGCAGAGACAGGAAGAAAAGCCCGAGAATGTCATATCACAGAACTAAGGCAAGTGAATATTTTAAGCAAGTGAAATAAGAGGTCGACTAAGATTAGGATTGTAAAATATCTGTGGGAGTCAGATCTTCTTTCTTTGGGTTGGGGGAACAACGACAACAAAACAGTGAGAAGACATAATAGTACTCATAATGACTACTTTTGATCAAGTTCCCAGTGCCTGATTATATTATTCAACCAGCTAATCGATCAATCACGTTCACGAGAACACACCATGTGCCAAACTCTGCTATGGACAGTGTTTCCTCCCAAGGGGCTCATCAGGGCCCCTCAATCATTCCAATGATCACACAATAAAACACGACAATATTTCTACATCCCCTGTGGTGAATGGTGGATGAGGCTCCCGAGGCTGCCTGGGCCCCTTTGGCTACACTGAGGGCCGGGAGATGAGGTATCCCCTGCCTCTGGTCAAGGTTTTTCCTATTCTTTTAATAAGTATGATGGTAGAGGAGCTTTATTGTCGTGAGGGCAGAGCTGGGAACCACCCAGAGAAAGAGCTGCCCGTGGTCATTAGGGGGGTAGTCAGAGCTTCGGAGAATGAGGGAGGTTTCAAAAGTTAGGTGCTTAAAAAAAAAAAAAGCTACATTAGATTGTTCAGCTTTCGGTAATGAGAAAGGAGTAGGGAGAGAGAGAGAGAGTGGGAGAGACAGGGAGAAAAACTTATTCTAAAAATTAGACAGAGGCAAAAACTTATTCTAAAAATTCGGAAGAGGGCACCTGGGTGGCTCAGTAGGTTGAGTGTCCGACTCTTGAATTCGGTTCAGGTGATGATCTCGGGGTTGCTCCTGCTTAAGATTCTCTCTCTCCTGCCCTCCCTCCTCCCCCTTCTAAAAAAATAAAAATAAAAATTAGGAAGACTAGGTTTTGAGGGTCTTGAAGCAATCTGAGCTTCAACCTTAAGAGTTAGGAGGTGAAAATACTTGTGAGTTTCTGTCTGGCACAAGTTGGCCTGTAGGTGCTGATACCTTCTCTGATTGTGCGTTGTGCACAATGGGAAGCACCTTGAGAGAGAATCTTGCTCCTACAATAGAGTGCAGCTGAAAATAGGACTTCAGGGATGAAATCAGACTGTCAGTGGAACAATAGAGTTCACTATTGAAAAGAACCCCTTTTAGATGAATTCGTTTTGGTATATCTGTCACTGAACCATTATATAACCCTAAACAAATGAGGCAGTTTTATTTGCCTTGACATGAAAGGATTTCTGGGGCACCTGGGTGCCCAGTAGGTTAAGCATCCGACTGTTGATTTCAGCTCAGCTCGTGATCCCAGGGTCATGGGTTTGAGCCCTGTGTTAGGCTCTGCACTGTCAGTGCAGAACTTGCTTGGGATTCTCTCTCTCCCTCTCCCTCTGCCCTTCCCCCGCTAATGTGCACGTGTGCGTGCTCTATCTCTTAAAGAAAAACATTTTAGGGGCGCCTGGGTGGCTCAGTCAGTTAAGCGTCCGACTTCAGCTCAGGTCACGATCTCGCGGTCCATGAGTTCGAGCCCCGCATTGGGCTCTGGGCTGATGGCTCTGAGCCTGGAGCCTGCTTCCGATTCTGTGTCTCCATCTCTTTCTGCCCCTCCCCCATTCATGCTCTGTCTCTCTCTGTCTCAAAAATAAATAAACTCCTTAGCACAGCTGGTCTAGATCTTTAGAAAAAAAAAAAAGAAAAACATTTTAAAAAAGGAAAAAAAAGGATTCCCGAGATGATTTTCTTTTATTTAATTTTTAACGTTTATTTATTTTTTTAGAATTTTTTATGTTTATTTTTGAGAGAGAGACAGAGTGTGAGCAGGGGAGGGGCTGAGAGAGAAGGAGACACAGAATCTAAAGTGGTCTCCAGGCTCTGAGCTGTCGGCACAGAGCCTGATGCAGGGCTCAAACCCATGAACTGTGAGATTATGACCTGAGCCGAAGTCAGATGCTTAACCGACTGACCCACCCAGGTGCCCTGTTTATTTATTTTTGAGAGAAAGACAGAGCGTGTGGGGGGCGGGGGGGTGGGCAGGGGCAGAAGGAGCGAGACACAATCTGGAGGAAACTCCAGACTCTGAGCTGTCAGCACAGAGCTGGACATGGGGCTCAAACCCACCCACAAACTGTGAGATCATGACCTGAGCTGAAGCCGGACACTTAACTGACTGAGCCACCCAGATGCCGCACCAAGATGGTTTTCTTTAGTGAAAAGTACAAGGTGCCAAACTGTGTTTAGAATGCTATTTTCAGGGCACCTGGCTGCCTCAGTCGGTCAGATCATGTGACTCTTGATCTTGGAGTCATGAGTTCAAACCCCACTTTGAATGTAGAGCTCACACACACACACACACACACAAAATAGAATGCTGGTTTTCAAAAAAGGATATATATGGATATGTTTGCGTATGCAAAAACTATGGAAACAAGAAACTAAGGAGAAAACCGGCCCACAGGGAGGAGAGCTTGGTCACCAGGGATGAAAGTGGGACATTTGCATTGTATACTCTTTTGCATTTTGTACCAAGTATAAGTATTATTTATTTAATAAACAAAATATATGTAAATACATGAAAGTTGCCTTTGGTGAATCATTTTGCAAGGTTCATTTGTAGTGCAAACAACCACTCCCTCATTTGCTTTGGAAATGTTGACATTTCTGTCCTGGATTTTCATAAAGCATGAAATACCAGAGTCTACAAACCACACCCTGAGTGTTCTAAATTTGAGGTCACTGACAAAACCAGCCATGCAAGTGTGACTTTCCAAAAGGCCAAACATTGTCAAGAGAAGCAGAGTGAGTAGCAGGGGGCTTAATGCATGCCCAGCATCTGACAAGTTCAGAGGAGCGGGTGGACGTAGGACAATATCCTTTCTTTATAAATAGGGAACCTAGAGGCACCTGGGTGGCTCAGTCGGTTAAACGTCTGACTTCGGCTCAGGTCGTGATCTTGCGGTTTGAAAGTTCGAGCCCCACATCAGGCTCTGTGCGGACAGCTCAGAGCCTGGAGCCTGCTTCTGATTCTGTGTCTCCCCCCACCTCCCCGTCTCTGCCCTTCCTCTGCCTGTGCACTCTCTCTCTCTTAAAAATAGATACATAAACATTTTTTAAAAATTTTTTTAACGTTTTTATTTATTTTTGAGACAGAGAAAGACAGAGCATGAACGGGGGAGGGGCAGAGAGAGAGGCAGACACAGAATCCGAAGCAGGCTCCAGGCTCTGAGCCATCAGCCCAGAGCCCGACGCGGGGCTTGAACTCATGGACGGCGAGATCGCGACGTGAGCTGAAGTCGGACGCTTAACCGACTGAGTCACCCAGGAGTCCCAAATACATAAACATTTAAATGGGGAAACTAAGCCTGAAGGGGAAGAGACGTGCCTAATAAAGAGATCATGCCATTTGTGTCAATAAGGGAGAAAAATGACTCTATATGCATATGTGCGTAAAGAACTCTGGAAGGAGGGGCACCTGGATGGCTCAGCTGGAGGGGCATCTGCTCTTAATCTCAGGAGGGTGAGCTTGAGCCTCATGTTGGGTATAGAGATTACCAAAAATAAACAAACAAACAAACAAACAAACAAATAAATAAAATTTTTAAAAAGTACTCTGGAAGGAAACACAAAACACTAATAATATCAATGGCTAATTATGTGGAAATGGAAGGTGAGAAGTGGGAGGGAGGGAGACAGAGGTAGGAATGAGATTTTCATTTTGAACTTGAAAGAATCCTTGATCTATTTTTTGAATAGAACCCTGTTTTAAAACTTTATAAGGAGAGAGGCATCTGGGTGGCTTAGTCAGCTTAATTAAGTGGCCGACTCTTGATTTCAGCTCAGGTCATGATCAGGTTCATCAGTTTGATGAACTGTGTAAGGTCCTTTGCTGACAGCATGATCTGTTTGGGGTTCTCTCTCTCCCTCTCTTTCTTCCTCTCTGCCCCTCTCTCTCTCAAAAAAATGTTAAAAAAAAACACTTTATAAGGAGAGATGGGCCATGACATCTACATGACTTAAAAATTCAGTTTTCAGGGGCACCTGGGTGGCACCATCAATTAAGCGCCTGTTGATTTTGGCTCGGGTCGTGATCTCACTGTTGGTGGGTTTGAGCCCCGTGTTGGGCTCTGTGTTGGCAATGCAGAGCCTGCTTGGGATTCTCTCTCTCCCTCTCTCTCTGCTCTTCCCCCACTCATGCATGCTTTCTCTATTTCTCTTTCTCAAAAAAATAAATAAATGAATAAAAATTAAAAATAAATAAATTAAAATGTTTTCAGTTTTCAAGGAAGGTATCATGAAGCTATGGTCTCAGAGATAAAGAATGTGATGTTGAAACCACAGGTCAAATCCTGCCGCTTCAGATGCCAATGACTGTGACTGTCTGAATTATTTTATCATGTTGAGATTTGTTTGAGATAGTATGGGCCATCAGCTGGCTTAGATCTCATTTTTGATATTAGGCAGATTTGTCAAAATCATGTAATAATAGCCCATTGCTAGTTTGTGGATTCAGTTGTATGGAAAGGCACCAGAGGGGAGGAGAAAGATCAGTGGACAGGAAGTCAAGAAACCTGCCTCTAATGGAACTTTGCAATTTAATGTACCTGTGACTGTGGGCAACTTAATTCCAATCCATAGGCCTGTATCACATTTGTAAAATGGAAGGATTAGTTGAAGTGATATCTAGGTTTCTTTTTAGCTTGGATATTGGGTTTTGAAAGCTTTATTCACAATTTAGAACTAAAGGGGAATTTATGAGATCATATTTCAAAGCCAGGAAGTAGTAACAGTCTGTTGGCTCTTTTGCTCCTTTGATCAGAAGCTACAGAAGAACTAGTGAGTGATCTTGGCCTCTCTCTCCTATAACCGCACACCCACACCCTGATGGCAAGTATCTAGATCTGTGTTCCTCAGAGCGTCTGTTTAGGGAAATGCTAACTAATGTTCTATGAGACATCAAATACATTTATGGCATCTTGTATAATAAACGTTCCTGATGGAGAGTCACAATGCTATTAAACGTCCTGAGAAGGCCTGCCATAAGGAAACTCACATAATTTTACTTAACCCAGCATGTTTCAAACATACGGAAATAGAACACTTTGGCATATCCTATCCTCTGTTTGGAACAAATGGGATTCACACGCCTACATTTTTAGGGAATTTATGAGATCAGCTATCAGTTGGCAGTTAGGACAGTTCTGGGACCTCTGCAAATATGGGAAGATCTAGTACCTTCCTCAGGGAGCTTGGGAGTCTTGTGATTCTCACAGCTCTCCACCCCACCAGTTAAAAGAAAATCTTTCAACAGTGGGAGCCTCAGGACCTCCTTTGTTTTGCAGGAAAGTTCCCATCTAAGCAAGGAGGTCGGTGACATCCCTATCACTGCTGGTTTTGATTTATTTTTGCTTTGGGGAACTTGTTTTCCTCACTCTTTTTGTTCAACAATTACTGTTCTCTTTCTTTCCTAGCTCCATAAGGTTTGTATAATTTCCTCCCTCCTAATATTTTCACTACCAAACGGGTAGGTGGGAAAGGTTCATGCATCATTTGGGTACTGAACCTGCCGGTGCTTCACATCCTTCATTTGTTTTTGAGAGTTTTCAGTCTCAATTCCCTCAATTCCTGACTCATCAGGACACACACACACACACACACACACACACACACACGCATGTGCATAGTCATTTGGAAAAAATTTAATCTGTATTTCTTTTTTTAAAATAGTTTATTTATTTTTTAATTTATATCCAAGTTAGTTAGCATATAGTACAACAATGATTTCAGGAGTAGATTCCTTAGTGCCCCTTACCCATTTAGCCCATCCCCCCTCCCATAATCCCTCCAGTAACCCTCTGTTTGTTCTCCATATTTAAGAGTCTCTTATGTTTTTGTCCCCCTCCCTGTTTTTATATTATTTTTGCTTCCCTTCCCTTATGTTCATCTGTTTTGTGTCTTTTTTTTTAATGTTTTTATTATTTATTTTTGAGAGAGAGACAGAGCGTGAGCAGGGGAGGAGCAGAGAGAAAGGGAGACACAGAATCTGAAGCAGGCTCCAGGCTCCAAGCTGTCAGCACAGAGCCTGATGTGGGCCTTGAACTCACGAACCGCAAGATCATGACCTGAGCCGAAGTTGGACACTTAACCGACTGAGCCACCCAGGCGCCCCCTGTTTTGTATCTTAAAGTCCTCATATGAGTGAAGTCATATGACATTTGTCTTTCTCTAATTTCACTTAGCATAATACCTTCTAGTTCCATCCACGTAGTTGCAAATGGTAAGATTTCATTCTTTTTGATGGCTGAGTAATACTCCATTGTGTGTGTGTGTGTGTGTGTGTGTGTGTATGTATACATACACATACATACATATACATACCATACATATAATATATATTATATATATATATACACACACATACACACACACATGCATACATATATATACTACATCTTTATCCATTCATCTATCGATGGACATTTGGGCTCTCTCCATACTTTGCCTATTGTTGATAGTGCTGCTACAAACATGGGGGTACATGTGTCCCTTCGAAACAGCACACCTGTATCCCTTGGATAAATACCTAGTAGTGCAATTGCTGGGTCATAGGGTAGTTCTATTTCTAATTTTTTGAGGAACATCCATACTGTTTTCCAGAGTGACTGCATGAATTTGCATTCCCACCAACAATGCAAAAGGGATCCTCTTTCTCCGCATCCTCACCAACATCTGTTGTTGCCTGAGTTGTTAATGTTAGCTACTCTGACAGGTGTGAGGTGGTACCTTATTGTGGTTTTGATTTGTATTTCCCTGATGCTGAGTGATGCTGAGCATAAAATCTGTATTTCTGAAGACTTCTCAATTATTTTGGCCCCATCATTAAGCAGTTTAAAGAAAATACAAATCTCAAAGCAGGCAAAAACGTACTATGCATTGGCGTACCTGTAAGTCTGAAACCAAGAAACAATACGAAAAGCTACTTTTGCACTTAGTTCCTTTTTTACTTTGAGGTTTTCAGGATTTCTGCCTAAGCAAACCACCTTAGTTTTCTTTTTAAGATTTTATTTTTAAGAAATCCCTACACCCAAAGGGGAGGTTTGAACTTACAACCCCAAGGTCAAGAGTTGCATGCTCCATGAACTGAGCCAGCCAAGAGGCCCCAAACCAGTTTTATAACAGGTTTATTTAAAAACTCTTGGAAAGCCAATAACCTGTTAGTATACTAAATTATTCTTCAACCCCATGGGACTTGAGTTACATGATATGATTAGCACTTTTTTGTAAGTAAGCTCTACGCCCAAAGCCCAAAGCGGGGGCTGGAGATTACAACCCTGAGATCAAGAGTTGCACACTCTGCCAACTGAGGTAGCCAGATGCCTCAAATATTAACACTTTATGTCGTACTCTTTTCCCCAGTTCCAGACCCACTAGCCTTTTCCTTCTCTAAACACTGCCCCAAATTGTTCTTTGTCCCAGGGAAATCACCTGTTTCTAATCCATCAGGCTGACCTGCCATGGCTTCACTGGCTGAAGCTCATCCTTTTGTCAAAGACCACATGGGGCACCTGGGTGGCTCAGCTGGTTAAGCGTCTGACTCCGGCTCAGGTCATGATCTCACTGTTTGTGGGTTCGAGTCCCGCATCAGGCTCTGTGCTGACAGCTCAGAGCCTGGAACCTGCTTCGAGTTCTGTGTCTCCCTCTCTCTACCCCTCTCCTGCTCACACTATGTCTCTCTCTACCTCTCAACAGGCATCTTACCCCTGGCAGTGTGTGTCTCACCCACTGGAAGCAATGACATCAGTTGCCTCTGAATATTCCTTCCACGAGAAGATAGGAACCGTCCTCAGCTCCTGCTAGCCCAGAGCTGCTCCAACTTTAACATGTAAACAAATCCTGTAGGATTCAATTAAAATACATATTCTGATTTAGAAAGTCTGGGCAAAACTGAGATTTTGCATTTCTTTTTTTTTTTTTTTTAAGGTTTATTATTTTTGGGAGAGGCAGGGAAAGAGAGAGTACACAAGCTGGGGAGGGGCAGAGAGAGAGACACAAACACAGACTCTAAAGCAGGCTCCAGGCTCTGAGCTGCAAGTGTGAAGCCCAACGTGGGGCTCGAACCCACAAACCGTGAGATCATGACCTGAGCTGAAGTCAGACGTTTGACTAAGCCACCCAAGTGCCCCAAGATAATACTTTAATGCAATATTTAAAAAATAACAATTAGGGGCGCCTGGGTGGCGCAGTCGGTTAAGCGTCCGACTTCAGCCAGGTCACGATCTCGCGGTCCGTGAGTTCGAGCCCCGCGTCAGGCTCTGGGCTGATGGCTCAGAGCCTGGAGCCTGTTTCCGATTCTGTGTCTCCCTCTCTCTGCCCCTCCCCCGTTCATGCTCTGTCTCTCTCTGTCCCAAAAATAAATAAACGTTGAAAAAAAAATTCAAAAAAAAATAACAATTAATGTAAAAAATGCATGATGAATAAAATATCAGCATTTAAAATAAAGACAGGATCCAACAACACCAGTATTAGAGCGAGGCAAGTAAGGCCAAATTCTATGGGTTGTAGGGTCAGACCACACTCAGTCTAGGGTGGGTATTAAGCGACTGGTGGCACTTAGGTTTTGTGCCTACTTCCTGGCCACAAGTGAGTCTGGAAGAGCAGCATATTCTGGCTAAGCTGTTCTGAGGAAAACCTTAGTATTTATTAGTTAGGGTAGAGATAAATCACTAAAGAACTATAGAGAATAGAGGACAAAATACCTCTCGTGAAACTGGGGAGGCTCCAAGGAAAAGATAAGGTTTGAGCTGGGGAAAAGGGAAAGCAGAAAGAATATTGGATTTGCAATCAGAAAATGGGGTTCCTTTCTTTGCTGCTTGCTTTACTAGCTGTGACAATTCAGGCAAGTCACTTTGCTTCTCTGAGTGTAACTCTTTATGTGTTTACACTTTATGTGTAAAAACTCATCCTATGTGACATGCCAAAGATTTGTGAGGATGAACTGAGATTAAATGAGTGAATGGGGTTTCTAAACTGAAAAGCACTATGCAAACATCTTGGACTGTTATTAAGTCCATAAGGAGGGACAGGATTTTGACAAAAGGCATTGAGGGAGAAGGGCCTTTGGGCAGAGAGAATGAAAGGTGAAGTGGTTTTTGTACGAGGCTAGACAAAATGAAACTGGGCTTTGAAGACTAGGAAGATGAAAGCAGTCAAGGAATGCCTGTGTTTAAAGACCATTAAGGAAACAAAGCCCAGGACCCCAAGCTTGAAGGGTAAAACCAAGCTCTGTGGTCTCACAAGTACTCAAGAGTGAGACACCTTACTCTCACATTTTGCTTCCTAGATGGTCTTTTTGAAGGCAGGCAGGCACTATGTCTTACTTATCTTTGTTTCCAGAAGCCTGACACTTTCTGGCCAAGTGCACTGTGCTCCGTTCTCAAGGAATGAATGAGTGTCCGTCCAAAGGCTTGGGACCTCTACCCCAAGGGGTGGTACAGATTAAGTGGTTGGGTACCTTTGAAAGGCAGGTTCTTCTGTGCACGCTGGGATGCTCTCCTGATAGCCTGGTGTTAAGAGAGCTCACCAGATCCTAGGTAAGGACGGCACTCTTAAGGAAGAGTAAGATGGGGCCAAGGGCTCTAGCCGTCTTATTGCTACGATGACTGAAAATCAAGGGAAGGTGGGGGGATGACGACTACACGTGTTAACATTTAATAGAACTACAGATGAGTGTGAACACGCAAGCACACACAGACGCACGAATGAGTGCACGGGAAACTGGTTAAATCTGAGTAAGGTCTGCAATCTAGTCAATTGTATTGGCGTGGTCAGTTGCATTGTGCCCATGTCAATTTCCTGGTTTTGACAATGTAGCATAGTTACGTAAGCCGGTGAGGGAAGCTGGGTGGGTGATGGGTATATCGAGACTTCCTTGTATTAATTTTACAGCTTTTTGTAAGTCTAAAATTATTTCAAAATAAAGCAAAGAAACCAGAAACAAATAGAGCCTCCCTCTCGAGCCCAGCCTCGCCCACCCCGACAGCGCCCCACACCTCACACTTCGCCCGCCCTCCGTACCCCATCTCCCGCTCAGGTAAGGCGGGGAGAGCGGGAGCTGCAGGGCCGCGCACGCGCAGTCCTGAAATCCCCCGCCGCGTCGCTAGAAAGTCACGCTTGCGCAGTCTTGGCCCTTGCCCGCCGCGCCTGCCCCACTACGCGGCGGGGTACTCGGCCGCCTTGGCCCCTTCGCGCTGCCGTCTTTTCCGGCAGTTGGAGCGCTTCCTGTTGTCCTCACCCGCAACCGCCTCTCGGCCCGGACTCCAGAGTCCCTGAGGCGTCCCCTCGTCTCTTCTGGTCGGCCGGGTGCTGCCGCTGGGGCTTCGCCTGTCCGCCCGCCCGTCGAGACACATCGCTGGCCGCGCCGGCGTCCGCGGCTGGTCGCCGCCCCCAGCCCTTCTCCCCCCGGGGCTCTGGTGAGTGTCTCGCTGCCACTGTCTTCAGGCCATCCCAGGCTTTCCCCCTCGTCTCCTCCCGACTCTTTTTGGGCTTCTCCCTTCCCGCCGACGCCCTCTTTCCAGCTCCGGCCGCCCTCCTCAGCCTCCTGACAGTCCCCCTCCTCTGGGTTTCCCCAGGGTCCCCTGTCAGTCCTCTCCACGTTTTCCCAGTCCCAGGCTCCCCACCCCATTCTTTCTTTCTTTCTTTTTGTGCAGCTGGGGCGGGGAGCCAGGCTGTCTCTCTTTTCCATGTTGCCAGCTTTGTCTACTCGTTGCAACAGCTCAGTCTCCTCTGGGACCTCAGTCATTGCCAGTTGTCACTTCTTTTGCTTTTTTTTCTGGGGTCTGAGAACCTAAGAGCTGTTGTGTGAGGCAGAGGTGTGGAAAGCCCACCTTGGGGTGTGGTTCCTTGGAGTCTGCTCCCTTCCCGGTGGCTAGTCTTAGGGTACTGGGCTTCAGATCATCTTAAAATCACAGGAAGATTGAGTGGAGATTTTTTTTTTTTTTTTTTTTAAAGAGTAGAAAAGAAAAGTCGATAAGGACTGGGAGGAAAGTCTGTGTTAGAAAGTGTATGGAGCAGCTAGTAGAGAGACCAGATCTCCCGGCTGCACTTCGAATTGACCGAAAGACACGAAGAGACACTTGTTGTTTTTGAAACGTACAGAGGAAGGTTGGCGCGAGGTAGACCTTGTGCTTCCTCCCCCTTTCAGCTCACCTCGGCTCTGAATTCGGATTAGCCAGGCAGCAGATGCGGTTTCCCTAAACGTAAAACATGACCACGATAATGGGCTCCACTGTCTACCCCAGACATTCGAGAGCGGCTTGCTCACAAGGGGACCAGAGCACTATCCTCCAACTTTGTAGAGAAAACCACTTCACGTGCCAACTCCATCCCTACCAAACCTACGTAGCCCCAGCTCCTAGTAATGGTCATAAAAGATGAGTGCCTTCTTCGTAAATCTTTATAAGGTGCTTACTAAGTGCGTAGCATTGTGCATGAGACTGGAGAAGGATATTAAAAGTACTTGCTTCCCATTGGCTTACAGTTCAGGAGGAGAAATTAGGATGCGTGATTCTTCTTCTTCTTCTTCTTCTTTTTAAAGTTATTTTTTGTTTACTTTTGAGAGGGAGAGAGGGAGAGAGAGAATCCCAAGCAGGCTTGTCAGCACAGAGCCCGACGTGGGGCTCGATCCCCTGCAAACTGTGAGATCAAGACTGGAGCTGAGATGGAGAGTCGGAGGCTTGACTGACTGAGCCACCCAGATGCCCCAAAGATGGATGACTGTTAAGGAGTAGTCTTAGCCTCTGCGTTCATTGGCCCAGATGGAAGGTTCTGGATTGTCAGTCACAAAGAAAGAATTAGTGAGAGAAGGGGTGTTCATAGAGGTGACAGTACCATTGTAAAGTCAGTCGGCCAGGCATAGCCATCTGGGTTGAATAAAACAGTGGTTTTCATGTGATCTGCTTTTATGTTTGCAGTACCTACCCCTGCCTTACAAAGATCCAGTTCTCTTATTAAATTTTTAAAACTTTTGGGGCGCCTGGGTGGCGCAGTCGGTTAAGCGTCCGACTTCAGCCAGGTCACGATCTCGCGGTCCGTGAGTTCGAGCCCCGCGTCAGGCTCTGGGCTGATGGCTCAGAGCCTGGAGCCTGTTTCCGATTCTGTGTCTCCCTCTCTCTCTGCTCCTCCCCCGTTCATGCTCTGTCTCTCTCTGTCCCAAAAATGAATAAACGTTGGGGAAAAAAAAAATAAATAAATAAAAAATAAAAAAACATTTTTTTAAAACTTTTAAGGGGCTCCTGGGTGGCTCAGTTGGTTAAGCGTCGGACTTCGGCTCAGGTCCTGATCTCAAGGTTCGTGGGTTCAAGCCCTGTGTCAGGCTCTGTGCTGACAGCTCAGAGCCTGGAGCCTGCTTTGGATTCTGTGTCTCCTTCTCTCTCTGCCCCTTCCCACGCACGTTTTGTCTCTCTCTGTCTCTCAAAACAAATAAAAATAAATATAAATAAATAAATAAATAAATAAATAAATAAATAAATAAAACTTTTAAGAATTTCTCACCTACCTATTCCCTAATTCTGCAGAGTTGAAGAATGAAGCAAACAGGGAAGGGACCTCCCGTAGTCTGTAGGTCAGGTCATGAAGGCTTGAATTGTCAAAAGCATAAGGGAAAGCTCTGTCTTATGAAAGGTACTTGGTTGACCCAGTAAACCTGTAAATTGCTATAGGGCAATAGTAATTGTATCTTTTGATGAAAGGTTATTAGAATAGGCTCATCCTTTTATGAGTGAAGGAAGGGGAGGAGGAGGTTTTGAAGAAAGGTCAAAGGGAAGGATAGTGCAATCTTTGCTATTACATTAGAGACTGTATGTGAAGGTTGAAAATCATTCTGCTAGAAAATTTGTTAGCCTATTATATGATCATCTTTGAGTACACTTAATATCCTGTTGATCTTTTTAAAAGCTTAGGAAGCCATGCCAGTGACTTAAATGAGTCAAAACTTTCTCCACCCCAGTATTTATATACCTATCAATGTAAATGTAACTTTGTTCTTTAATTTTGTTGACAACTGAAAAATCATTAACTTGCTCAACTTATGTTTATTAACCACTTATTATATGGAAGGTGCTCTTTGTCTTAGGTTTAAACACTCTTCTAGTTGCATTTCTATGTTAAAATAATTTCAGTTGTTAAAATGTAACCACATCTGTGTATTTATAAAAATGTCTCCAGAAATGTTCAGACCAGGGAGGAGTACAAAGCACTCCCTTACTTCAGACTTGTTTTTAAATCTGGTTTCAAAATTTCTTCACCAGACTTAGAGTGCATGTGGTTTTCATTGTGGGTGGAGGGGGTATAGGCTGACAAATAAGGAACCACACCCAAGCTTCACAAACCAGAGGTTTTTGAAAAATCTACCGATATCCTAAAAACATTTGCGTTTTCTTTGTTTGGTATTAGCAGAAACTTCCCCATAAAAAATATAACATAATAACAAATAACATAAGGTAGAGCTGAGTTCACTTGAATTTGTGATTACTGATCATTTTGGCACATCATCAATAAAAACATTTGAAGTAGAGCCTTGATTTTGAATTTCTTTGCTCTCAAAGAATTATTCTTTTATATGATTTTCCCTGAATATTTTTTTAATAAAGTTGCTTAATGTTAAGCCTTTTGTCTTAGTAATAGTAAGTATTTGCACATTCCTTAATAGCTTTAATCTACGAGACAGTTTAAAAAGCTGCTAAGTATGGGGCGCCTGGGTGGCTCAGTCTGTTGAGCGTCCAACTTCAGCTCAGGTCATGATCTTGTGGTTTCTGAGTTCCAGCCCCACGTCGGGCTCTGTCCTGAGAGCTCAGAGCCTGGAGCCTGCTTCAGATTCTGTCTCTCTCTCTCTGTCTCTCTCTCTGCCCCTCCCCCAGTCACACTCTGTCTCACCTTCAAAAATAAAATAAACATTAAAAAAAATAAAATAAAAAATAAAAAGCTGCTAAGTATTAAAGGGAACCTGAAGAAAACTTTTCATAGAATGTACTATCTTTGAAAATGGCCCTTGGCCCCTCCTACTTTTACTCCGCTTTATATTGGGATGAAAGGACAGACTTAAAGGCAGGCAGTCATGTTGGAGGAAGGCATGATAAGGATAAAATACTGAACATTATTGCCAATGCTGGAGCAGGTCCAGATTGGTGAATGGTGTGGCCAAGTGTGACAATATGGGCTGGCAAAAATATCTGGGGTGGGGGTGGAGGATGAAATTTAAATTTAGGAAAAAATGTTCTATAAACTATTTAAACCTTGTTGGTATCAGTTTTCTCATATGTAAAACTAGGAAGTTAGGGTCCCTTGTTTTCCAGATCTCTTCCATCACTAAAATTGTGATTCAGGTTATTTCTTTGTAACAATGTTTTTTTATCACAGTTATTTGTTTTAATTTGTAAATCCAAATAGCAAGCATTTATCGAATATCATAAGACATGTCAGTACATGAATACCTATAAATGGGCATTTTAGTCATAGGTTTTTTTTTAACTATAGGAATGGCAGATTTAAAAGTTATTTGTAGTTAGGGGCGCCTGGGTGGCTCAGTTGGTTGAGCGTCCGACTTTGGCTCAGGTCATGATCTCGCAGTTTGTGAATTCCAGCCCCGTGTCGGGCTCTGTGCTGACGGCTTGGAGCCTGGAGCCTGCTTCGGATTCTGTGTCTCCTTCTCTCTCTGCCCCTCCTCCACTTGTGCTCTGTCTCTCTCTGTCAAAAATAAATAAATGTAAATTAAAAAAAAAAGTTATTTGTAGTTTAATAGTAATAGTACATATTCATTGAAGAAAATATGGAAATTATGGAAAAGCACAAACGAATAAAATGATGTATTGCGTTCTTACTGCCTAGAGTTAAGCCGGTGGTAACATTTTGATATGTATTTCAAATAATTCTGTGCACATCTGGTAAACGCATAAATCAATAATTTAATCAGTCCTGTTGTTGGATATTCAAGTTATTTCAAGTTTTCCTTTGCCATTACACTGCTACATTGAGTCTCCTTGTGTATGAATCCCTATGGGTCTTTGATTTCTTTTAGGTAGATTCTTGGATGGCAAAGAATTATACTGTGTCTATATTATATCTTCTTAATTTACGCTTATGGTGTTACGATCTTGTTCTCTTCCTTTTTTTAAAATTAACAAGATGTTTTAAAGATATTCATGTCACTTTTAGGTACAGATAGATTTGCTTCTGACTACTGCATGTTATTTCTTTATGTACACCCACAGCATTTTATTTATTTCCTTACTGAATTGGCTTCAACTTCCTATGTCACAAATGATGGCATAATAAACATCCCCTCTAATGCACATCATTGTGCATATCTCCTTAAGAGCATGTGTGACAATTTCTTTAGGCCTTATACCTAGAGATGGTATTTCTGGGTCATAGGACATTAATACATACTAATTTCACCAAGTATTCTGTGTATGTGGCTTTTGTTATATATTTACATGTTTGTCTTCCAGAAAACTTGTACCAGTTTACTTTCCTACCGGGGAGGTAGGAGAGTGATAGTTGATGGATTCTAACTCCAAAACTAATACCTCTTCTTTTTTTGTTTCTAGCAGCCATGGCAATGACAGGCTCAACACCTTGCTCATCCATGAGTAATCACACAAAGGAAAGGGTGACAATGACCAAAGTGACACTGGAGAATTTTTATAGCAACCTTATCGCTCAACATGAAGAACGAGAAATGAGGTAAAGAATTTTGTTTGAGAAAATTGTGTCATGGTTTTGGCATTCATGTCTAGTGTCACAAAACACATTCATAATACTGTTGAAAGGAGATAAGAATAGCAGCGTCCATATTATATCCTATCCCATTAGAATGGAAGGACAGTGCCATTGATTTCCAAAGTCCTTGCTATTAACCCACTTATTTCTACTACTAGCCAATAACACAGGGGTGCCTGGCTGGCTCAGTCAGTGGAACATGCCACTCTTGATCTTAGGGTTGTGAGTTTGGGCCCCATGTTGGGTATAGAGATTACTTAAAAATAAATTCTTAGTGGGGCGCCTGGGTGGCACAGTCGGTTAAGCGTCCGACTTCAGCCAGGTCACGATCTCGTGGTCCATGAGTTCGAGCCCCGCGTCAGGCTCTGGGCTGATGGCTCGGAGCCTGGAGCCTGTTTCCAATTCTGTCTCCCTCTCTCTCTGCCCCTCCCCCGTTCATGCTCTGTCTCTCTCTGTCCCAAAAATAAATAAAAACGTTGAAAAAATAAATAAATAAAAAATAAATTCTTAGAAAAAAAAATAACCCAGAATTCCATAGTAGTATGAAAACATTGGCCAAATTCTTAGATTTGTTGTTAAAGTAGTGCGATGTAGTAGAAAGAGCAGCCCTTATGGAATCAGACCTGGGTTTAGAATCCTGCCTTTACCATTTAGTAGCTGTCTGAGGCCAGGACCAGTTTCTTAGACTTTTTGTGTATCAGTTCCCAATCTGGAAAATGGGGATAATACTTGCCTCGCAGGATCGTTGTGGGGATTAGATATAACATATGTAAGTATCCACCATAGTGCTTCTCACATAGCAATCATTCAGTCACTTAGCACCTGGTATATATTATTTATATAGTAACTCGTAATTAAAATTTTGTTCCCAACATTTTATTATGAAAATATTCAGAAGTACAGAAAAGTTGAAGGAATTATACAGTGAATACCCGTATATACATCTAGATTCTTCAATTACCATTCATTGTTTTATCACATATCCATCTATCCATCTCTATCCATTCATTAAACCATCTTAATTTTTTGCTGTACTTCAAAGTATGTTGCAGATGTCAGTATATTTTACTTCTTGTATAGCAAATGAGTTCAATGTGTGTATATATATACATATATATTTTTTAAAATATTTTAGTTTAAACAGTTTAAATATTTATTCATTTTGAGAGCGAGAGAGCACGTGTGAACAGGGGAGGGGCAGAGAGAGAGAGGGAGAGAATCCCAAGCAGGCTCCTTACTGTCAGAGCAGAACCTGATGTGGGGCTTGATCCCACGAACTGTGAGGTCATGACCTGAGCTGAAATCAAGAGTCGGACGCCTAACTGACTGAGCTACCCAGGCGCCCCACAAGTGTATGTACCTGTAGAACTGAAACTCCTACCAAGACATAGAACATTATCATCATCCTAGAAAGTTCTTTGATTCTTGGAGATGTTCCTTCAACCCCAGGCAACCACTATTGTAATTTTAGATTACTCTTGCTTATTCTATACAAATGGAGGTTGTAAATGGATTTATATATAGTAAGCACTCATTTCAGTAAGGCTTTTTTCACTTAGCCTAATGTTTCAAGGTTCATCCATGTTGCTGTTGTATCAATAGTTTGTTCCTTTATATTGCTGAGTACCATTCTATTTTCTGACTATACCTATACCTCTGTTTTTACATTCTTCTGTTGATAAACATCTGGGCTTTTTTCCACTTTTTGACTGTTTTGGATATGTTTCTATGAACATTTGTGTACAGATCTTTTTGTGAACATTTGCTTTCAATTCTTGGGTAAATATTTAGGAGTGGGATTGCTGGTTCATAAATATACATAAGTATGTTTCATTTTATAAGAAACCGCTAGACCTTTTTCTAAAATATTATCAATAACGTATGAGAGTTCGAGTTGCTTTACATTTTTGCGAACAAAACGTCTGTCAGTCTTAACTTCAGTTATTCTTATAGATGGTTAATGGTATCTTACTGTTTAATTTGCTTTGCCATGATGATTAATGATGGTGAACATTTTTTTATGTGCCTTTTGGTCATTTGTATTTTGTGTGTGTGCGTGTAAAGTGTTTCTTCAAATTTTTTGACCATTGAGTTGTAGGAGTTCTTTGTAAGTCCTAGTTACCAGTCTTTTGTCACATAAATGTTCTGCAAATAGTTTCTTTCAGTCTCTGGCTTTCCTGTTCATTTTCTTAACAGTGTCTTTAGATAAGCAAAAGTTAAAAAAAATTTTAACCTTTTTTTTTTTTTTTTTTTTTTTTTTTTTGAGCGAGACAGAGTCAGCACCAGTGGCAGAGGGGCAGAAAAAGAGAGTGAGAATCCCAAGCAGGCTCCACACTGTCAACGCAGAGCCTGGTGCAGGGCTTGAACTCATGAACCGTGAGATCATGACCTGAGCCGAAGCCAAGAGTTGGAAGCTTAACTGACTGAGCCACCTAGGCACCCTAAATTTTTTTTTAATGTTTATTTTTGAGAAAGAGCGTGAGTAGGAAAGGGGCAGAGAGAAAGGGATACAGAAGATCTGAAGCAGGGTCTGTGCTGACAGCAGAGAGCCCGACGCTGGGCTTGAAGCCACAAACCATGAGATCATGACCTGAGCTAAAGTTGGATGCTCAACCGACTGAGCCACTCAAGTGCCCCAGAAGTTTTAAATTTTGATGAGATCTGGAGTGCCTGGGTGGCTCAGTCGGTTGAGCATCCAACTCTTGATTTTGGCTCAGGTCATGATTCCAGGGTTGTGGGATCGAGCCCCACATTGGGCTCTGTGCTGAGTGTGGAGCCTGTTTGGGATTCTCTGTCTCTGTCTCTCTCTCTCTCTTTCTCTCCCTTCCTCCCTCTCCTTCTGCCCCTCTCTACTGCTCATGCTCTCTCTTTCTAAAATAAAAGTAATGCTAATAAAAAAAATAGTTTTGATGAAATCTAATTTGGCATTTTTCTCTTTTATAGCTATTGCATTCTGTGATCTCTAAGAAATCTTCACTCCTCCCAAGGCATAAAGATATTCTTTTACATTTTCTTCTGGAAGTTTTATAATTTAGTATTTACATTTAGTTCTATGATCCATCTTGAATTAATAAGTGTATGAGGTGGGGATTGAGATTTATTTTTTTTGTTACGGATATTCAGTTGTTTTAGCACCATTTGTTGCAAAGATTTCCTTTTCCCCATTAGATGCTTTGGCATTTTTATCAAAAACCAAATACCATGTAGCGTGTATCTGTTTTTTTTTTTCTTTTTAGAAGGTTTTTTCTTTTCTGTCTTTTATTCATTCATTCATTCATTCATTCATTCATCAGTGAGGGAGAGCCAGAAAGAGAGGGAGACAGAGGATCTGAAGTACACTCTACACTGACAGCAGAGAGTCCGATGTGGCACTTGAACCCACAAACCGTGAGATCATGACCTGTGCTGAAGTTGGGTGCTCTAACCCAACTCAGCCACCCAGACACCCAAGATTTTATTTTTTTAAAGATTTTATTTTTAAGTAATCTCCACACCCAACATGGGGTTCACACTTACAACCCTGAGATTGAGTTGCATGCTTTACTGATTGAGCCAGCCAGGTGCCCCCATTTGTGGATTTTTTATTCTCTTTCATTGATCTGTTTGTCCCTATGTCAGTATCACACTGACGTGGTTACTGTTAGCTTTGTGCTAAGTTTTGAAGTCATGTAGGTTAAGTCTTCAACTTCGTTGTTGGTTTTTTTTCCCCCTAAGATTGTTTTGGATAGTCTAGTTTCTTTGCATTTTCCTTTCCTTTCTTTCTCTTTCTTTCTTTCTTTCTCTCTTTCTTTCTTTTTTTCTTTCCCTCTTTCTTTCAAGAATTTTAAAAATTTTAATACAGTTCAAATTAGTTTGCTGGGTTCATTTCAGCTCCTTTACTGCCAAATCTGAGGGCAGGGACTGCTTCAGTTTCCCTGCCTTCTCTCTGTCTGTGATGACCAAAGTGTAAAGGTATCTGCTGCATCAGACTTTAAACTTCACATTATCCTTATTGTTCTTGATCTGAATGGACTTGGCATCCTTTACCTGGCTGTGAGCAGAAAATCCTTGATTTCTTCAATTTTGTAAGACATGGCTACGAAGGGTGCAGGCAAGCATGCAGCCAGCATGGCAAGTGGCAATTTTATTTTCATATAAATTTCAGAATCAGGTGTCAATTTCTAGAGGAAAGCTTAATGGAATTATGAATATAATTGTACTGAATCTGAAGATCACTTTGGGGGAGCATTGACATCTTAACAGTATTGAATCTTCTGATACATGAACGTGGTATATCTTCCCATTCTCTTAGGTCTTTAATTTTTCTCAGAAGTGTTTTGTAGTGTTTAATATGGGGTTGTTATATGTTATTTTGTTCATCTATAGCCAGTACTTTGGGGTTGTTTTGATGTTGTTGTAAGTGGATATTTAATTTTTTTTTCCAGTTGTTGCTGCTGGCATGTAGAAATATACCTGAATTTTGTATATTGACCTTATACCCTGCAACTTGCTAATTTACTTATTCTAGTAGCTTTTTTGGTAGATTCCTTAGGATTTTCTGTGTAAACAATTATGCATATTCAAATAGAGAGTTTTGCTTCTTTTCCAATCTATCGCCTTCTTTTTCTTGCCTTATTGGATTGGCTGGGATATCAGGTACAACGTTGGCTATATGTGGTGAGAGTAGACATTTTTGTTTTGTTCCTGATTTGAAGGTAAAAGCACTCACTATTTCACTATTAGTTGTGATGTCACCTGTAGGTTTTGCAGAGATGTCCTTTGTAGATTGGGGAAATTTTCTTATGTTCCTGTTTGGCTGAGTTTTTAACATGAGTGTGTGTTGAATTTTGTCAAATCCTTTTTCTGCATCTTTGCATCGCTGTTTATTCTTTTAACATGATGAATTACG
Organism: Prionailurus viverrinus; assembly: GCF_022837055.1. Lineage (NCBI taxonomy): Eukaryota > Metazoa > Chordata > Mammalia > Carnivora > Felidae > Prionailurus > Prionailurus viverrinus. Next base: position 35,142,632 of record NC_062565.1, on the reverse strand, counting down.
TGGGCTGATTTTTTGCAGGTTAAATTAACCTTGCCTTTCTGGGGTAAAGCCCTCTTGATTATAATATAATGTATTCTTTTTGTATGTTGCTGGATTTGATATACTGATATTTTCATAAGAGCTTTTGCAGCCACACTCTTCATGAAGGTATAAATCATGATTGAACTTTAAATATGCAGATCTGAAAGTGAAATAGCAAAATATTTTATAGCTGGTGGTGGCTAGCTGCTGTTCACTGAAACAGAGAAGTGCCTGCAGAGTGCCCTATGTTGGGATCATGGGGAATTCAAGGATAAATTTGCACAGTATATCTCTAGGCATGCTGTTGGAGATAGTTATTTTCAAATACAACCACTCTCTTGAAATTGTAGTTTCTGGTATTATAGAAAGAAAACAAATACTTACGAGTTCTGATTAAGATACTTGTTTTATTTGATAATAGGTGGTTTGTTTTTTTTTTTTTTTTACTTCAGAGAGAGAGTGGAAGAGTGGGGGAGAGAGTCAGAGAGAGGGAGGGAGGGAGAGCGAGAGCAAGAGAGAGAGAGAGAGAGAGAATGAATCTGAAGCGGACTCCACACTTAGTGCAGGGCCCAACACTGGGCTCGATCCCATGACCTGAGCTGAAATCAAGAGTCTAACATTCAGCAGCTAAGCCACCCAGGCAACCCTGTAATACTTGGTTTTTAATCCTACTGGCTCTGCCTTAAAGTTCATTATTGATATGTATCATGTTCTCTAGTAATTATACGATAAATGGTGTTATGTTATTAATAAGTATTACGTTGTGATTTACACTAAATTACACCCCAAAATGGGTTGAAATCAGTGCTTTTTTTGTTTTGGATTCTTTTTTTTTTTTTAAATGTTTTATTTATTTTTGAGACAGAGAGAGACAGAGCATGAACAGGGGAGGGGCAGAGAGAGAGAGAGACACAGAATCCGAAGCAGGCTCCAGGCTCTGAGCTGTCAGCACAGAGCCCGACGCGGGGCTCGAACTCACAAACCGTGAGATCATGACCTGAGCCGAAGTCGGACGCTTAACCAACTGAGCCACCCAGGTGCCCCTGTTTTGGGTTCTTAGGATGGAAATACCTTCCAAAAGCGGTGGTGGTTTTGCTTTTCTTAAAGATCAAATTAACCAAAAGAGATTGTGCAAAGGGAATGGTAGACACTTAAAAGGATTAGGATGTGTGGTTTTGGTAAAAATTTTTAATGATTTTTTTTAATGTTAACTTATTTTTGAGAGAGAGAGAGAGAGAGAGCGAGCAGTGGAGGGGCAGAGAGAGAGGGAGACACAGAATCCGAAGCAGGCTCCAGGCTCTGAGCTGTCAGCACAGAGCCCGATGCGGGGCTTGAACTCATGAAGCACAGGATCATGACCTGGGCTGAAGTCAGATGCTTAACTGACTGAGCCACCCAGGCATCCCTTATCTTCTTTATTTAATCCTTGTTTTGCCTCTGATGGTAAGGTTCTCTAGGAACACCACTTCTATTCTTTCTCTTATGTGATCCTAATTATGTGGTAGATATTGATTATTGCCTAGATATTCATACAAAATAATTTATAGCAGCCTGAAACCAAAACCAAGGAAACTGGCATTTTTTTCTTAAAAAAAAATTGTTTTTTAATGTTTGTTTATTTTTGGGAGAGAGAGAGAGACAGAGTGAGTGGGGGAGGGACAGAGAGAGAGGGAGACAGAGGATCTGAAGCAGGCTCTAAGCTGTACATCAGTACAGAGCCTGATGCAGGGCTCAAACCCACCAGCTATGAGATCATGACCTGAGCTGAAGTTGGATGCTCAACTGATTGAGTCACCCAAGCACCCAGCATTGTTTTCTAATTAAATATTGTGTTGTTTCTGTTCTTCATAAATACTATTTTGGTGGATTAATTAAAGCCACAAAAACCTAATTTAATAGGAAGTAATGGTGTGTTTCCTCCCCTCTTACCCCAAATCAAATAAGAATTTTCCTACATTTTACCCTTTGAGAATTAGCAAGTTCTACTACTCCTGTTAGATAGTCTTACCCAGATTTCCCCCTGTCTGCATTTGGTCTCATCTGATACTGAGTTGTAATATTGTGATTACTATTAGTCAGCAAGTGTCAGTTTTATTTAAGTCCCAGGAATGGGTAAATCTTGACCTTTGATTGTTAATTCACTGATTAGATATATCAGTCAAACCAAAGTAATTTGTCGAGATTTTTAAAAAATCTGTAATACTCATTTTTAGGATATTTCTTGAGAGTTTTCTCAATTTTGATCATGGAAATAACAAGTAGTGTTTATTTCTTTACTATTTTTCCTGGTTTTAAAATGTCTCATCAACAGAAATTAGAAATATTGTCTAGTCAGCTGTCTTGTAGAGTGGATTAGCTCTTTTCTCCCATTTCTGCAATCAGGCTGTACTGGGAGGTGAACTTAAGGTTGGCAAAAGGGGCTAATTACATGCAGTCAAAATATGTTTGCACATTGATACACACTTGGATCTTTTCCTCCCCATTTGGCAACACACATTTTATGAAGTTGGCTGTGTATAAGACGCTATTCTTAGTGGAGAAGGAGGATTCAGCTACTTGCCCTTACCATCTCCTATGAGAAGTGGGCTCTCATGCAGATAAGTAGAGCTCACAGAAAGCCCTTGATGGGGTGAGGTTGGGGGTGGCCTCCAAGTGTAAGTGGGCGGTCTTTCTTCTGGGGTTCTGCTCTGGACCTTTGGAGTTGAGTGCAAGAGTAGCTTCACCAATGGCTGGAGTGTTAGCTAAACTGGCTCTTCCACCAGGGACACACAGTGGAGGGGCCTGCTTTTCTTTTTCATTATGAACACTTTTATACATACATATAGAAAGACATATAGTCTATGTATCTTACAATGAACCCCCATATACTCATTCCTTAGATTCAGTAATCATCAAGATTTTGTTAAATTTGTTTCATCGATTCCATTTTATTTTTTCTTGCAGTTGTGTTTCAAAACAAAATTTAAACATCTGTCATTTCCTACGTACTGTAGGGTACATCTTGTAAAATATGGCCATTTAATTACAATGTCATCATGAATCTAACAAAGTTAATGGTAATTTCTTGGGATCATCTCACAGAAGATATCATTTGTAAGCCTCATTTCAGGCTATGCTTGCCATTTTTGGTGTCTTTAAGATCTTCATTGGCTTGGCCCCAGTATCATTACCATGGATAGGCTTTTTTCTGGATACTTTTCTGATGAACGAATCTGATTGTGTTCAAGGAGTTGATTCTGATAACTTTACTCTCAGGTAGATATTCTACAGACACCAATTTAATTATGCTTGCAGTCAAGCTATGGAAAGCTTCTTAGTTGGAACTGAGATTTAAAATATAGTCAGAAGCAGGTGTGCCTGGGTGGCTCAGACTGTTACGGTCTGACTCTTGATTTTGGCTTGGGTCATGATTTCATGCCCAGCATGGAGCCTGCTTAAGATTCTCTCTCTCCTTCTGCCTTTCTCTCCCTCTCTCTCTCTTTCGGAAAAAAAAAAAAAATACATAGTCAGAAGCAACCATCTCTGGGACACACATTATATGATAGCACATTGGACTTCTAGCCTAGTCTGGTGTGGTCATTCAAAAAAACATAGTTGGAAATTATGGTGTTTGATACTCAAGGCACAAAAAGAGCTAACCATGGTTGAGATATTATAGTTCTTGCCGTGATGTTATCTTTGATTCTTTTTATTCTTCTCTACTTCAACTATTTAACCACTGAAATGGAATTAATTTATACTCCTGAAAGTACCAGTAATACAGCCTTCTCCTTCCAGTAATGTGCACACATAGATACATACCCCAAAATATTCTGGGAACTCAGAGAAGAGAAGTGGGCAGACTGGGAGCCATGCCAGTGCTTCCCCGACTCCCCCCCCCCCCCCCCCCCCCGAATCAGGGTCAGAGTAGATCTTTTTACTTCCTGAGAGTTTGGATATGAATTCTTGATGTCATCTGATCCTGTGGATGTGTAATATGATTTCTAACATGATACTGATTTAAACTAATTACTGGTATTGCAATAATTATTTATTGACCAAAATAAAACCCATTATCTTTCCCTTGGTCCTTTCTCTGTGTTTCCTCTCTTGGTTACTGGTGTCATTATCCTCCCACACAAGAAATTGTAAGATTTTTTCCTTTGACTCCTGCTGCCAGTTGGTCATCTTTGCAATAGCTCTGTTCACTTCATTCTAGGTTTCTAGCCTTAGTTCCAGATCTTTACTGCTCGTCTGAATCGTTACTAAAGCTTTCAGTCTGCCTCAGTCGTTGTCAGTTGCTTTCCCTGCCAGCCCGTCAGCTTATTACTGTGGCTGTCATTTTAAAATAGAACCTCACCACCTCACTCCTTTATACACAGGCCTCTGTAGCTTTTAGTTGTCTACAGACTGACATTTGAAGTGTGGCATTTGAAGTGCTGTGTGCCTCCCCCGCATTGACTACATGCTGTTGCTGCGTGTACTCGTGTACTCTGTACTTTCATTCTTCCCTGTCCTGCTCACATTGCCTGCTATCAGGAATGCTGATAAGTGATAGAGATCCCAGCCCATGTGCTTTCATTTATTATGCTGAATAAATAAAGGTTGTGTGGAATTGGTTATAAGGAAGTTTTACTTGTTTCACTGTGAGATTGTAGCTCAAAAATATTCTTGGATGCAGTTTTTAAAGTTTAATACTCCAAGGATTTAGAGTCTTAAGTTTTGATAGTGGTGCCAATCACGTATTTTGACCATTCCCTTTTCTCCCCTCCACCCCAAATGTCCAAATTCTGCCTTTACTAGTGTTTATTGCTCTTTGTTTGTGGCAGGGAGGAGGAGGAAGATGTAAAAATAAAGGAAGTAGATACCAGTCTGGGAGAGAGAGAGAGAAACACCCTGATAGAAGAGGTTATCAAACACCAGCTGTTTTGTGGTTTGTTAAGGAGGAAATAACTTAAAAATAAAGGAAAGAGAACTTTTCATTTTGAAATAAGATTCTTTGTTGCATTAACATCTTATACAATCTTTTTCAAAAGGTAGAACTAACAAAAGGTGGGAATCTTTTCACTTGTCTTTAGTAACTGTAATTTATTTTAATGAGGCACTTTGAGATTTACCTGTTTTTATCATTACAAAAAACCCTGTGTTTGGATAGGCTTTTTCAGAAAGTTATTCAAATGTTATTTCAAATATTTTTATTTATTTTTAGACAAAAGAAGTTAGAAAAAGTGATGGAAGAGGAAGGCCTAAAGGACGAAGAGGTAATTAATATTGGGAAGTTTTTCCTTGAAACCCAACGTGGCGAGTCTTGTGCAGCAAGTTGTTAGCCTTGGTGCATAGAGAAAGGGTTTTGGCTCAGTAGCAGAGGGACTTAGGAGGGCTGGTGCACTTCTGGATTTAGGTATTCATGAAGATGGAGAAATTAATTACTGAGTACCCAGGAGAGGAAGTCTTATTTAGGCCCAGTTATAATAAATTAATTAGATTTAGAATTCCAAGAAAAGAAAGAGATGAGATCAAATTAAAATTTTAAAAGGAAACCATAGCATATTTACAGAAATCATGGAAATATCTCCACAGAAGTGGTGCAAATGCCTGAAATCATTATCAAGGCAAAATATTTCTCAAATCAGCCCTTCCCCCCCAGTGTCTACAGACTTGGTAGGAGAAAATACAGTTAAGAAACTGTGCAAGGAACTGAAATGACCGTGGAAATGCTTTCAAAAATAGGAATGAATCATAGAATCCAGGAAAATGGTGAAAAATACCAAAGTCTTGTTGGAATTATAGAGCATAAAATGAACTCGAATGTGTTAAAAAAAAAAAAACCCACACTTTGATTTTATATAAAAAAGTTTAAAGGAAAATATTGATTGTTTATTCTGCCTTCATGAGAAAAGTTCGAATAATTGACTGCTGAAGTAGGTTAGTCAGAGTCCACTGGAGGCACCCCGGTGATTAGTATGGTTTGGTTTTGTATCCGGAAGCTGGGGAGGGGAGGAGTGGCCTCTTCAGGGTTCTTCTGTGAGGCTCTCACCTGTGAGAAGGTCATGATTAATCGGCATGGCCCTGCTTTCCAGTCACGAGTAAGACTGCTATGGAGTTGCAGAAATTCAGCTCCTTCCCTTCCCTCCTCTCTCCCCCTTTATTTGAACGTTAGAAACGACTGAGGAGATCAGCACATGCTCGGAAGGAAACAGAGTTTCTTCGTTTGAAGAGAACAAGACTTGGATTGGAAGATTTTGAATCCTTAAAAGTAATAGGCAGAGGAGCATTCGGTGAGGTAAAAACCACAGCTACTTACCAGATAAGATACAAAAATACCACAGAACTTTGAAGCTGCCAACGTATCATAAGCTCATGATTGTTGATAGAACTGAAATACGGGGTAGGTGGGTCAGACGTGCCAGGCCCACATTGTAACTGCTGTCTGTCCTTTCCTCCCCCTCCACTGACCCAGATCTCTGATTGTTCTTCTGTTTTGCCAGAGATGATGTTGACGCTTTAAGTATTGATTTAGAGGGAGAGTTGAAAGGTAGAAGGAAATCAATATTTACTATTTACTGAGTGTTTCTCTCCTATAATCATGACAATGACTCATTTTATAGATGATGAAATTAAGACTCCAAGAGAGGATATGTAATGCTCCATAGTCACATAGCCATTGAGCAGCAGTACCAGAAGTTGAGCCCAGAAGTTCCTAATCTTTTTTTTTTTTAAAGTTTTCATTTTAATCACCTAGTGCTCATGATGACAAGTGTACTCCTCATTCCTCACCCCGTTTCCCCCATTCCCCCATGTCCCCTCTGGTAGCCATGAGTTTGTTCTCTATAGTTAAGAGTCTATTTCTTGGTTTCTCTGTCTGTCTCTCTTTCTTTCCCTTTGCTTGTTTGTTTTGTTTCTTAAAGGAGTTCCTGCTTTAAAAGCTCTTAAAGGAGTTCCTGCTTTAAAAGCTCTTGCTTTTCCCAGTCTCACACTGCCTCTTCAGGAGCAAACTAACAGCATATATCCACCCTTTATTTCTTCCCGCTAGATTTGTATTGCTCTAAAAAGGTGGCCCCAGGAGACAGAGATTATAGAAATGGGTTATACAGGTAGTGGTAGAGAGTTGAAAGCATTTGTCCCACCAGGTCTTGTAGATGCATCTTGCTCGGTCATAAGAGCAGTCTATGGGGAGGGTTTAAATGAGCCCCTGCAAGGTCGTCATCATTAGTGGAAAACACCCAAAGTGGACGACTCACCCAAAGTGGATGATGCAATAGTTTCATTAACTTTGTATAAATTGAGCAGCATATTATTAAAAACCCGTACCTAGGGGAAATGTGAGTACATACTCAAAGGCACAGGTGAAAGATTAAATTGATCCCTCAGTGTTCAAAATCCCTGTTGGCTCCTGGAGACAGGGGAAGGTATGGTACTACCTCTAAAAGAACTTTCTGTTTAGTGAGGAAGGGATGTGGGACTCAGTCAGGAAAAACATGAAGAAAGGTGCAGGGAGGAGATAGCCTAAGTATCTTGGTAGGGGTGGGGGGTTGTGGGGGAGGATGTGCAGGGACTTGCCAAGAAGTTTTTCTTTGGGTTTGTGGACTATTGATTTTCTTTTCATCATAAAATTATGTTCTCTAAAAACATTGGAGGATAAGAAAGAGGAAAACTGCATAAAACCCTGTTTCCCTAATGACACATTTTAGGTTTTTTCCTTCTAGACATTTTTCTTGCACATGAGCTTTTGCTTTTGTTTTAAACACTGTTGCAGTCACTTCCTTAGGTTGTCTGAGCTTGTGGATGACAGGTGCCATGGTTATAATGAGTCCTTAAGTTCAAAAGGGAGGGTTTTCAAATAGGATTGACTTGTTCAACGAGGGAGCCAAACTGTTCAGATCTAGAGATACCTGAGAAAGTTTTCAGGACTGACTTCACCGTGTATAATAAATCTACTCATTTTGGAATGTTAAAAAGCACTTTTTTTCTGTTTTTTTTTTTATTGCTGGTTGTTTATATTAAAATTGTGACACTTTTCCAGTTTAAATTACTTCCTATAACACATGAAAGCATTAATTACCTTGGCATTGTGAACTTTTGACTTGGCATTTCTTTTATAACTCTTAGGTGCGGCTTGTTCAGAAGAAAGATACAGGGCATGTGTATGCGATGAAAATACTCCGTAAAGCAGATATGCTTGAAAAAGAGCAGGTAAACCACAATTGTAACGGTGATCTTAGGCTGCTTATCAGATTTTTGTTACATAAAACTGTTCCTTTTGTTTCTTTGAAATGTATTTTCTTATTACAGTTTTCTTTAGCACTGTCATGTACAAATATACATGTATTACTTTTCTTTCCCCAACAAAGAAGCAGTTACATGTATTTTAAAAGTACAAATAATGCCTTATGTTATGTGCAGTCTTTTAAAAGTTGAAAACCTATTAGAAGCATCTTCTGTTTATGTCTCCCAATTGATCACATGCTGTGCTTGTCATGAGGAGCCTATTTTTGGGGTCACACTTGCTGTGATGACACGTTCCTATTGAATGCTGATACACACACACACACACACACACACACACACACACACACACACACACACTTTGGGACTGAGCCTTAGGAATTAGAATTTGGAATTTGCAGTCTAAAATGTGTCTTAATATGCTTCATTCTGTATACCCAAACCAAAGTTGGGTCTTCTCAGTAGCTCATTACTACCCAAGACAGACCAGTCTTCTTTCTGAATGAATTTGAAAAAATCTAATGCAAACGGCAGAGCAGTACAATTTCTCCTTTAAGGAGCGAGAACACTTTCTAAAACCTAAACCTACTTTGCAAGTAGATTTATAAGATGCAAAAGTAACTTTATGCAAAATAAAATTTTAAATTTTGGATAATATATTAAAAACAAGAATGCAACTTTTCTGTAAATCTAATTTAATTTAGCTGTTTGCTTAAGAACAGATTTTAGTGGGTGATGCCTGCATATGTCCTGTAAAGGATCAGATGCTCCAGGAAGACAGAGAGAGAGCCTGTGGCAAGGAGAGCCCTGGACACAGAGTGAAAGAGCAGGGTTGGAGACTGGCCCCACACCCAGTCCTTTTTGCCTCTTGAAGGGAGGTGTAATCACTGAAGCTTCTCAGTCCTTTTAAGTGCCAGTGAAAATTTGAAGTTTTTATTTTCTCTTTAATTTTCACGTGTTACCACAGGAATTTCGGTTGAGAGTATCAAATACCCTGGCAGTAAACATTCAGAGACTATAGTTTATGCTGATACCAACCTTACTCAGAATGCTCAACAGCCCTATTTATGTGTTTAAAAATTAGTGTGTGGTATGGGTATAGGCCCTGAAAGAGTTTTAGCTGGTCTTGAAAAGGAAAATGGAAAATTGTAGTGATGAGTCAGTATATTTTGTATTTCACAAGTAAGTTTTATTTTTATAAGACCTATTTCATATAACTTTATTATTTTTTTAAATTACTTAACATAATTTTTTTAATGTTTATTTTTGAGAGAAAGAGAGCAAGACAGAGTGCAAGTGGGGGAGGGGTAGAGAGAGAGACAGAGACACAGAATCTAGAGCAGGTTCCAGGCTCTGAGCTGTCAGCACAGAGCCCAATGTGGGGCTCAAACTCGCGAACCCCGAGGTCATGATCTGAGCTGAAGTTGGACACTTAACCGACTGAGCTACCCAGGTGCCCTTCCTATAGTTTTCACCAAGTCTCAAAACCTTTCTTTATCAAATAATTAGTGTTCAGAATAAAATGTAAAAAGTATGCATCATGATTTTCACTTATTAATCCTTCATAACATGTGCCAGTTGCCCAGCATGGTAACAGAGGACAATTCAAATATACAGTGTAAAAACATTTTTTCAAATACTGTGCCTTCTTCAAAATCATTTTCTAAAGTGTTCCTACATGAAAGTAGAGGAGCTTTCCATGAGAATTAGGATTTTAAACAATGTATTAGCTTACTTGTTAGCTCACCTTGCTGTTGGACTGTGCTCCCTAGATTTGATCTCAGTGTGATCCAGTTAAAGTTTCTGGTCACAGACTCTACCTGAGTCGGCCATCTTGAAGAAGCGTGGTTGGTGCTAGGGCGTGAGAGGAAGTAGATAGACCAGTGCAGACCCATCACTTGGGTAGGGCTGACCAAGTTTAGACTCAGAGCCTAACTTTTTGTAGGTACAGGTTCCTTTCCCCTAGGCAAAGTTTTTTCTTTGCTTTTACTAAACTGAACAGGAGTTAGAGCTACCCACTGAGAGTTTAGGTCGTTATTCTGATCCATAGGGTGGGAATTTTGCCATCTGGAAAATAAATTTTAAAGGACAAGAGACCAGCATTTAGCTAGCTTTTTCATGTTTCTCTTACATTGCTAAAGGAAAACCTCCAATTGTGATGCTAGTACAGTATTAGGAGGGGACAAAAGATGGACTTTTATCTCTGCTTTCCTAGTGCTCAGGATAGCAACTAGCATGTGACTCCACCCCATTAAATATTTATGGAACAGAGAAAGGGAACCTCTGATGTGAGTTGCACCTTTGGTTCTTCCTTCCCTTACCCTGTGTTAACCTCACTCCACTCTTAGATATTGAGGTTCCTAGTTGCTGTTTCAGCCCCAGGAGAGGAGGGCAAGGTGTGCATAGGTGGCCTATAGCTTTCCCCTTAACAAACAGAGAGTGTTGCCATCACCATTCTGTCCTCCGAGGTGAGTGACGAGTCGTAATAGTTCTGCCTCCCCCCCCCCTTTTTTTTTTTTGGCTCCCTGCAGCAGGTAGAGGCCTTGTTGGGAGCCAGGAGAGCAGAGGCAGCTGGAGGCTGGCTTGCGCAGTCTTTATGTCCGGTGATGACTGGGGCACAGCCACAGCTGCGGTTGAGCAAGTGCATTAGTGGTTCCCAAAAGCTTTGCTTCTGTATTAAAGCTGAGTAAAAGCATTAGCCTTTACTCAGCTTCTTTGTGATTTCATAACACTGTTCCTTACCACCCTTATCTACCGTTTTCCCACCCTCATGCCCTAAGGAGAAATGTAAAAATTAAGTTTTCTGCAGCATTGAAGCTATTTAAAAATTTCCCAAAGAATTTTAGTAGAGACTGGAAACTGAGATATGTAAACTCAATACTTCCCTTGGGCCTGAAGGGAAGAATGAGGCAGATTAGGAGTAAGACAGGAGAGAAGGGTGGGATCTGTGTCCAATTGAAGAGAGAGTGCCTGGCTTTGCTAAAGACATTGCAGTAAAACAAAGCATTGTATCGAACATCGTATTGAACAAAACAACAATCATGCACTGAGTTTGCCAACCGCAAGTGCCAGTTTATGAACTTTGGTACATCTTTACCTGTGAACATAGGGTAGGACTGAAGCCCTGCTGCATATGTTAAGAACAAAACTTCTATTCAAGGATCGCACTGGGTCTTAATAAATGGAGACCTGGTTGAACCCACCTTTGCATCTTGTGACATTTAGCGTAAGAGGAGAGGGGACAGGATTTGATAATACGCAGCTGTGGTTTGACTACTCTTACATATTTCAAGTAGATAAGGTAAATTTGATAATAAAACATTATTATGAAATAATGTAGTTCTGTCAGTAGTTCTGCCAGTTCTCCTAAACCTTTTGGCAATTTGGTCTCCCTTGGCTAGATATTTTAGTAAGAGCAGAAAGCTGGAATTACCATAAATTCGAATCAGTAACTCTTCTTAGGTATTCTTGTATTTCCATTCCGTAAGAATTGAGCACATACTCTGTGCACAGCAGCGAACTGAATACTGTGGTATAGTATTCTAGAATTGTCAGCCAGGGCACCGTCATTGCGGACACCATTGCAGACCTGAGGCAGGACTTGTTTAGAGAGTTTCATCTTGGGGACTAATTTTTGTCATAAAAGGTTATTAGAGCAAAAAGGTGTGCAAAAGAATGGTACTTTTAATTAATCACAGGTTCAATTGACAGCACTGTTAAAGTTGCCGTTTGCATGACAGCCATTCATTTTGTCCTTTTGTAAGCCTTTCATCACTCAAGTGTTCATGACTGAATACCATCAAGTCCAGTGTTGTCAATTTTGAGTTCATAGGTTTGCCTAAGCATAAATTAGATCTTTTGCATCATCACAATTGAATACTCAAACGGTACTTAACTTGTTTAAACAAATATACAGTCTAATGAAGCAGAGCAAGGCTTGTCATTAATCAAATGCGTATACCTCCAGGTTGGCCACATTCGTGCGGAGCGTGACATTCTAGTGGAGGCAGACAGTTTGTGGGTTGTGAAAATGTTCTATAGTTTTCAGGATAAGCTAAACCTCTACCTAATCATGGAGTTCCTGCCTGGAGGTAATTACTTGACGATGAAAGGTCATTTTTCCTTTTTGTTCTGTGGTTTCTCTCTCACATCAATTAACCCTCCTTTCTGCTTTTAATCGTGTTCACAAAGTTGCTTTCTAAATCTTTTTTAGGTCTGTAAAGGAGGTCAGTAACCTGTCTTGTGCTGGGGTGCCTTTCTACAATTCTTAGTGCCATAAAAGTAACCTTCTCACTCATTCTTCTCATGATTTCAGATGGACATTTCTTTCTTTTATTTTTCTTTTTAAATGTATAGGAATAAACTAGGGACTCTGCCTGCTCTCCTGTCAGTGGGAATCACGTATAATCAGTTACCCAAATGACCAGATTGAAGCTATTATGTGATTTGCTTCAACTTTTTATCTTTTGGTATAACTTACATTAATAAGGAGTGAATTTCTCATTACCTATATTAGTAGCCAGACTCAGTCTCTCATTTCTGAGATTTCAAGTTTTACATAACTCAGCATGTGTGTCTCCTGAGACAGCTCCAAAGTAAACCCGTAACAGAATATACCATCTGTCCTGGGGAACAGTCTGTTTGCCAGTGAACAGATGAGCTGTGAGCACACTCTGGTGGGGGAAAAAAAGAAAACTTTTTCTCTTTTTGGTTCTATAGCAAAGCAAATGTAACTGTGCCATAATATTTTGATCTTGTGACAACTTTTATTTAGATCTAGGGTCACCAGTTTTTTATGAACAATTGATGAAAGTTAGGGAAGAGTCTGATAGAATGAGGAGAAACTTTTTAACATTTAGATGCTAGTTCTTAAATAGGAATAAGAAGCAGCTCAGTCACCAGCCCCTTGACACGGGTCTCCTCAAGCCTTACACGCCCCGTCTTCCATAGCTTCTCATGTCTCCTGGACCCCGCCCTTTGCCCTCGGTGGAGCTGGCCTCAGAGCCATAGACCATCTGGCTTGAGCTCTCTGATCTGGGCAAACTCTGCTCTCCTGAGCCACAGCACTGAGGCCACACAGCTACCTTAGAGCTGGCCTGAGTGCCCCACCCCCACATCTCTGGTGTGCCTCCAGATGGACTATGTAGCTGCCAGGAATGATTAGGGAATCCTGTTTTTCAAGTCTTGGGTCAAAAAAGAGAGCATAAATGGTTTAATTTTTGCCTGAGTGTAAAATATCCAGTTTTCTCTAAGAATACAAAAAATTCCCCCAAAGTTATAAGTGAAATTCAAAAAGCAGCATGATGCTCTATTAAAATCAGAGGTTTCTTTCTCTTTTCCCTATTTTCCGACCATAACTGGCTTTATATGGAATCTAAACTGAATCTTTCCTGTTTCTCTTAGCTTTAAACTACTTCTAAATATTTTCTTTGCTTTGCTTTTGTCTAACCATTGAGTTAGGATCAGAATCTTTTTTTCCCCACCATTTTATGTTGCTGATAGTAAGCAGAAATAATTAAATTTTGACTTTGCAGAAAACTAGGGAGTCTACCTTTTAACTGCTAGAATACTGATCCTGTCTTGTAAAAGTCGCATAAAGCATATTGGTGTATATTTACCTATAATAACAGTGGAGAAAACACTCTGCTGATCTTGGGGCGTGTTCACCTTGCACTTCTGAGAGGCAGCCATTGCATACCCCAGTACGTAGCATTTTCAGTTCCTTTTTAGCTTTTGTTGACTTACACTGTGCTACCTAAATCTCACCTTTTTATTTATGTTCAGGTGTTTTGTAAACAAATTGGAGAGCTTGTTTTCAGTCTCCTCATATATTTAGTTTTTGTTTGGCATTTCAGCCTATACTTATAACAATGGTGGTATAACCTATGTGGAAATGGTAGTTTGCAGACAAATTAAAAAGTAAAGTAACTTTTTCCCCCCAGTCCAAAAACTTACCCTAAGGATTTTTTTTTTTTAAAGTGTGAGAGAATTTTCCTTTTTCTCTCCAGAATAAAATGGGAATCACTGCTTAGTGGTCAGCATCAGGTTAGGTTAAAAGCATTTTGTTCTCTGTGGCTGTGAATGTTTTACCTTTAAGTATTAGAAACTACTTACCATTTCCACCCATGTCGGCAGTGTGGGTCAGTTTCTGGAACACAAAAGAGTCCTGTTTAGCACTGCCTTATGTAGGCAGATAGGGAAGACCTATCTGAAAACTGGCACTTACTCATGCATTGTTGTGTGTGTGTTTGTGTGTGTGTGTGTGTGTGTGTGTGTGTGTGTGTGTATGTATGTGTGTGTGTTGGCTTTGTATCTTGTTTCCAGGGGACATGATGACCCTGTTAATGAAAAAAGATACCCTGACAGAAGAGGAGACTCAGTTTTATATAGCAGAAACAGTATTAGCAATAGATTCCATTCACCAACTTGGATTCATCCACAGAGACATCAAGCCAGACAACCTTCTCCTGGACAGCAAGGTACTGTGGTGGGGGAATAGCCAGTGTGTATTTCCTCATCTGAGCAGTGTCTGCTTTAACACCTGCAATGCTTGTGGTAATCACAGGGAGCCACGAATTGTTTTGTATAGTCTTTGTATAGTTTTCTCTTTTTTTTATAGGTAAGTTTGCTGCTACTTCCCCTCTCTGAAAGGTGTATGATTCTATAATTTGAACACTCTTCTTAAAAATAAAGGACATCTTTGAAAATGATTAAGAGGAAAATTGATTTAAAGTTTATTTATTTTGAGAGACAGAACGAGGGAGGGGCAGAGAGAGGGGGAGAGAGAGAATCCCAAGCAGACACTGCACTGTCAGTGCAGAGCCTGATGTGGGGCTCGATCTCACGAACTGTAGTATCATGACCTGGGCTGAAATCAAGAGTTGGACGCCCTGAAAACTGATTTAGAAGCTTATTTTATAATAAAGCCAAAGGTACCGTCTTTTCCTAGCCCATAATTAACTATAATTAGCATATAATTAACTCTTCTGATGCATCACCTATTGGGAATCCCTTTGTTGGGCAACCTTATTCTTGAACCCAGTCAAGAACTGGGAAGTAAGGCAAACAAAAACGGCAGTCTGTGCCAGAGTTCAGGTTCCAGATCCTTTGTCCTTTGCTTAAAGAAGAGTCCTGCTCAACCTCTGGACTGGCCTGTGTATTCTTTAGCCGTGCAAACGAGTTCAGTTGCTTGGTTTTTAAACTCACAGCAGATCAGAAGAGAACCCCTGTGTTGCTAGGTTTCTGGCTGCTCCTTGGCAGGCCTCCCCACTGTCCAGTCCTCATTTGTCTATAAAGTGAGGATATCGATCCAGAGAAGCTCCACAGTCCCTTCCAGCTTTAACATTTTAGGGGTGCCTGTGTGGCTCAGTTGGTCAAACGTCTGGCTTATGGCTCAGGTTGCAGTCTCGTAGTTCATGGGTTTGAGCCCCGCATCAGGCTCTCTGCTGTCAGTGTGGAGCCTGCCTTGGATCCTCTGTCTCCCTCTCTCTCTCTGACCCTTCCCTGCTTGTGCTCTCTCTCTCTCTCTGAAAAAATAAAAATAAACATTAAAAAAATGTTTAGGATGTTCTGTTCTGTTACACAGAATTGTTGTCTGGACTTTTAAGGAGAAAAGTGAATTTAATTCTTTGAGTATCTTTCTTTCTTTCTTTTCTTTCTTTTCTTTCTTTGTCTTGTTTTATGTATTTAAGTAATCTACACCAACATGTGGCTCAAACTCACGACTCCAACATCAAGAGTCACATGCTCCACCGACTGAGCCAGCCAGGCGTCCCTCTTGTTGTTTTTTAATAGTTTTCTTGCTGTCTTTGAAAAACCTGAACTTTTGGTATACGTTCTTTAAAAAAAACTATCTTTCTATTTCAAGAAGGCTGGAGATTTATCAAATAATTTCTTTTTCTTGATCATAAGAATAATGTGTATGCACAGTAGAAAATTTGAACAGTACAAAGAGTTATAAAGAAGAAACATACCTATAATCTCATCATTCAAAGATAACCACTATTTTGGTACAATAGCTTCAATACCTTCTCTATTTGTGTCTATAATTTATATACAGTTAACATCCTAAAAGTAGCTTGTAGCTTGGTATTCTGCTTTTAAAATGTTAATGTATATATTGGGGCACCTGGGTGGCTCAGTCGATTAAGTGTCTAACTTGATCTTGGCTCAGGTCATGATCTCACAGTTTGTGAGTTGGAGCCCTGCATCAGGCTTTGCGCTGGGCATGGAGCCTGCTTAGGATTCTGTCCCTCTCTCTGCCTCTCCCTTGCTTGCTTTCTCCCTTAAAAGTAAATAAACTTAAAAAAAATAAAGAAAGATTTAGAATCTTCTCTGAAGGTTCTCTGAACCTAAAAAAAAATGTTAATGTATATAAACGTATTTTTCTGTCATTCTATGTATATAAATTTTTTTAATGTTTATTTTTGAGAGACAGAGACAGAGCACAAGCAGGGGAGGGGCAGAGAGAGAGGGAGACAGAGAATCGAAAGCAGGCTCCAGGCTCTGAGCTGCCAGCACAGAGCCCGACGTGGGGCTCAAACCCATGAACCGTGAGATCATGACCTGAACCAAAAGTTGGACCCTTAACCGACTGAGCCACCCAGGTGCCCCTCAGATATATTTTAATAAAGCACTGGCCCTACTTTGTGTAGTCGGGTTCAGATGCCCTGATCCTGTGCCCCAGGTGCCTTAGTGCAGGTTTAGTTGCACCCTGTAGTCTCTGTTCAGGTCTAGCAGACATATTGAAAACCAAGAACTTGGGGCCTCAATATAATGAGGAGGAGTGGGGAACCCTGTTAGGTGCAGGTTTGCTCTCTACAAGATGTTAGCCCAGACTTGTAGAAAGATGTTTTCACAAGCGAGCTCATTTCGGTGTTCAACCATACAGATTCTAGAGGTGAAAGTGTAGATGTTTTGAGTTCCTGCCACATACTTAGGATACCTACAGAATTCCCTGAAAATTTAGGCTTGAATAGCATTTGTTCCAGGTACTGCTTTTTAAGACACTCTCTTTTCTTAGAGGTGTCCAGGTGAAATGTAATTTTGAGAACTCTAAATTAAACTCTGTTCCTTGACTTATACAACAAATTGTTTAAAAATCTGAAAAAAATGATACCAGGTTAGCAGGTTCAAATCTGTCTTTGTTTGGCAGTTTACCTTGTTGGGCATACATACACGCATGGGTACACACACACACACGGCCAAACCTAATGGGATTTCTTCAAAACAAAACAAAATAAAACTGACCCATCTGAGCAGGGCTTCTGTAGCCTCATGTATCCTGAGAAGTTTGTATATTAAGGCCCAAGGATGTTCTGGAGGAAGGTGGTATGGGTAGATCACAGATGTTGAAGTCTTTGGCCACACCACTTTTTTTTTTTTTTTTAAGTTTATTTATTTATTTTGAGAGAGAAAGCAGCGGCAGGGGGTGGGGGTGTGGAACAGAGAGGGAGAGAGAGAATCCCAGGCAGGCTCCACACTATCAGCACGGAGCCTGGTGCGGGGCTTGAACTCACAAACCGTGAGATCATGACTCGAGCTGAAGCCAGGAGCTGGACTCAACTGACTGAACCACCCCGGTGCCCCTGGCCACACCACTTCTAAGTGTGTGACCTTGAGCAATGTAGATCCCTGAGCATCAGGATTCCCTCCCCTATTTTTGGTTTTACCTCCTTATCTACTTGAAATTTCACTACCCCAAGAACACCTGTCTTACTTAGAGCTAGTTATGTGCCAGGCACTAGGTTAAGATCTTTATATGCATTAATTGTCATCATTCCTACCAAGAAGATACCATTATCTCCATTTTCCAGGTGGGCTCAGGGGATTGGAGAGGGTAAGGGAATCTTGGTCTGGGAGAAGGAACATGGATTGATTTTTGGCTTTGGTTCTGCCATTTCACCAGCAAGCCATTTAATGAGTCTGAGTCAGTGAAATGTGACTTAAGAGTTATAAATGAGATTACACATTTAAAGCGTGGGGCCTGGCTCAGAGGAGGTGTGAGTGTTCCTTGAAGAGTATGATAAAGTCAGACACTTATGACTGAAATACAGTATAGCAACATTTGTCAAGAACTATGTAATAAAGTTTATGCTCTGTCTTTGGAATAATTTATTCCTTGGAATGTATCCTAATGAAATAGTTCAAGCAGAAAAGAAGTTATATGAACAAAGATTTATTTACTCATTAACAATTGTTTATTAAGACCATCCTCTGTACCGTGCATGGTTAGATTTGGGGGCACAGACCCTCTCTATCACAGGGTGCTTATAATCCACATTACATGGAGTGAGGAATTAGAAATGGAATAAACACCCAGTATGAGGAGAATGGTTAGGTAAACAATGATGTACTAAGTCATTTGAATATCATGTACACATTAAAAATGGTGATTTTGAAGGCCATATAGAAACACAGGAAGATTTGAGTGCATTAGTTTAAGAAGTAGTAAGAGTATTTTTTTCAGTTTATTTTGAGAGAGCGAGGGGCGGAGAGAGAGGGAGAGAGCGAGAATCCCGAGCAGGCTCTGCATGTCAGCGTGGAGCCTGACTTGGGGCTCAAACTTACAGACTGCGAGATCACAACCTGAGCTGAAACCAGGAGTCAGACGCTTAACCGACTGAGCCACCCAGGAGCCCCAAGAAGTAGTAGAAGTCTTTTTAGATGCCGTGGAGAGTTCAACTATGTTGGGAAGTTTATGTTTGGACAAAAAGATAATATGTAAGAGTTGAAATACTTTTATTCGAATAATAGGATTTGGGGTGATCTTTTAAAAATTTATTTTTAATTTATTTTTCCCTATAATCAAAGAAAAAAAGACAGTATACTTTGTGGAGGTGTATTGGATACTATAAGGAGCTAGAGAATAGAATGTCTGTTCCACATCCACGAATGTTCATCCATTACCTTGTTTCTTCTTCCCCATAGGGCCACGTGAAGCTTTCTGACTTTGGCCTTTGCACAGGACTGAAAAAAGCACATAGGACTGAATTTTATAGGAATCTGAACCACAGCCTCCCCAGTGATTTCAGTAAGTGTAAACAATGATGTTAGCCTTTTTATCCCTTACCTGGGCGTAGAAGAGCTGTTACCCTGGTAACCAAAATATGCAGGACAGATTAGGAGATTCTCCTGGCATGAATCTAGAGAATAAAAATATCTTCTCAGGTGTGCCTGTGGTTTTTATTGTGTGTGAGGCAAGATGAGTGCTACCAGATGTACTAAGGCTGATGTTGCAAAGAGCCTTCTTTGGAGCTCTACTGAGAAGGTTACTGGGGATGGATGTGGGGCAGGCAAGCAAAAGTAGTAGAGGAAAATGTCCTGGGACCAGCTCCAGATTAGATGTATCCCAGGTGCTTCTTTCTGTTGTGGCAGAAAGACATTGATCTTTATGAGTGTTACTTTCACGCCAGTCCTGTCAAACCATTGAAACTGTGTGGTACAGTGATAGTTTATCCTGGAGAACTGAAGCCAAAAATGTACTATAAATTCAGAAGTCTCTGATTATGTACCAAGTACTATTCTTGGAAACTTGATGGTAGCTTTGAGAAATTATCAATGTCTAGGTCCACTTTGGGACCTTTGCTTCTGATGAAACTGTATTCCCCGTAATTCTGATGAAGGCCTGGCCACATGATCCACGTGACTGTATGATTCTTTGAGCTAATGCTTCAGTGCCTTTGATTTGGATTTACAGACTTGCTGGGAAGTGTTATTCAGAATTACTAATGTATGGGCAGAAAAGCAAAACTTTAAGGCTTCATGTGGCTTGAACCAGCCCAAAAAAGTAGTAAACATACCTGTTTGAACTTTGATTAGAACTTGTTGTCTCTACTTTTAGCTTTCCAGAACATGAATTCCAAAAGGAAAGCAGAAACCTGGAAAAGAAATAGACGTCAGCTAGTAAGTAATATCTGTGGCTTCTTAAATGCTACAAACCAAGTATGAACAAATTTTAAAAATAGGTGCATAAATGTGCATTCAGTAAATGTTTACAGCACATCTGTTCCTTGCTTTTAAGATTATCTTAATAGAACGCTGTCATTGTGTCCATGGAGCGAAAGGTAATCTTTTGAAGCAGGGAAGATAGTATTGTTCAGGTTGTGACATTTTCAGTGGAGGACTTCATTTTGAGTTCTTACGTTCGTGACAAGCCCTTTCCTTCCTACTCCCCTTGTTGCCTGTTTTTATGGTGGTAAAGGGGTTATCTTTAAGCTGGAGGTCTCTCAAGATGAAACTAAGTTACAAATACCTACCCAGAGCTTTAAGGCAATGGGTCTCAAACTTTTACAATTTTGATTCACTTAGGCAAGTCAAGACTCTTCAATTCACCTGCTCCACCCTTTCCTACTTTGTGGTGGAAAAGAGGACTTAGTGATAAAAATTGGAGAGCAGTTTAAGGGAAGTGCTTATAATTTACTTTATAAGTATTTAAGTATATACACATAAAATTATGTCCTACAAGCTTAAAAATAAGTAACATTATTGCATTTACCTATTAATAGTATGTTGGAAGTTATTTAAATAAGTACAGATTAACCAGTAAAATATTGCAGTCTAGGCAAACTTTTATTCCGAATCATTCATTTATATTTGAAGTGCAGTCCAGTGTCTAGTTCTTGGAAAATTATTGACCGGACATCATAGAAATGTGTATCACCACATTCTTAGGCTTCGTTAGAAACCCATAGCAAATGAAGTAAATGATGGTAAAGTTAAACTAACAACTGGTCGTAGGAAGCAAGAGTAGCGGCTGGGGAAAATGATGACTAACTCGGAATGATGGCCACGCACATGTATCATCTAGAAATGGCGGCACCTCTGCTAGTCGGTGTATACGGTAGTGACTTCGCAGGTTTGTCAAATAGTGTGTTCGGTCAGACTTCTTATTCTTAGTGAAACGCTGAATCAGAGTTCTCTGTAGTATCTTTAGTAACTCATTTAGTTAGGTCACTGGTGGTAGCTGACTGTCCTGGTGAAAAAGGATGCCTGTAAGGTTAAGAAAGCATCAAAAGAAAGGCTTGCATTTTCTGATTTGAGGCCCACTGGTAGGCCTCAGACCATGCTATGAGCATAATGAATATTTTTGTTAAACCTGGGCCGTGGAGAAGGCATGGTCTTAAACCAAACACTTCTGGAGATGCGGTAACTGAAATTCATCTTTGATATCTTTTTTCTAACGTTAACTTGGGGATACTTAAGGTTGGTATAGTCAGTCACATCATAGTCTCCTTTCCTTAGGAACTCTGATACTCTTGAAGTGTTTGAATTCTGTATGTGGTTGAAAAACTGTTTACATAGCTTGTTGAGGGTTAGGAAATGCCAGGAACAAATTTGATCAGATGCTTCTATTGTGTCTCTCCATAGAGTAGTAGATCTTAACCTTGGCTGCACATCAGAATCACCTGTGGACTTCAGAACCAATTGATGTCTGGGTCCCACTCCCAGAGATTGATTCGGTTGGTTTGGGGCATATAATCTGTGTATTTGATTTTTTGAAAGGACTCTGGGTGATTTTACTGTATAGTGAAGGTTGAGGGCCTCCACTAAAGAGACCGTTTCTTTTTTTTTTTTTTTTTTTTTAACGTTTATTTATTTTTGAGACAGAGAGAGACAGAGCATGAACGGGGGAGGGGCAGAGAGAGAGAGGGAGACACAGAATCGGAAACAGGCTCCAGGCTCTGAGCCATCAGCCCAGAGCCCGACGCGGGGCTCGAACTCCCAGACCGCGAGATTGTGACCTGGCTGAAGTCGGACGCTTAACCGATTGCGCCGCCCAGGCACCCCAAGAGACCGTTTCTTAAATAGTAGCTCCTGCATTATTGGGAAACTGATATTTACCTGTGTTTTGGAAGCTAACATAAGATAAGGGTCTTCTGTGATTTTTTATTATTTTTTTTAAAGCAAGCCAGGGTTTAACTTTTGGCCACTGGGCTAAAATATTTATATTTGTTTTTTTAAGTAATCTGTGCCCAACGTGGGACTCGAATTTGCAACCTCGAGGTGAAGTTACATGCTCTACCAACTGAGCCACCAGGCACCCCAATCCCTGGTTTTATAATACAAATCTTTTAACAAATAAGATTTACTTAGCACTTGGCTTTGCTGTAATAAATCTACTTTCTGAATTGAAGGGTTGCTGTAGTTTCTTAGCCTTTATAATTAGAATGAAAATACTTCTTGGGGAGGGTCCAGTCCGTGTCTCAGACTTTATTTTTACTTCTTTATTTAAAGTTATTTATTTTTTTTGAGAGAGAGCAAGCATGCGTGCACGTTTGAGCAGGGGGTGGGGCAGAGAGAAGGGAGAAGGAGAGAGAGAATCCCAAGCAGGCTCCACGCAGGCAGTGCAGAGCCTGACTGGGGCTCTATCCCATGAACTGTGAGATCGTGACCTGAGCTGAAATCAAGAGTCAGATGCCTAAACAACTGAGTCACCCAGGCGCCCCCATGTCTCAGACTTTGAAACAACTGGCATTTATGTTATTTAATATTTGTATTTAAGAGAAAACCACGTAAAAAAGAAAAAACAATGTACAATTCTATATGGAAAAAATGGATTCCTGCCTTACAGTATACACAAAAATAAATTGTAGATGGAAAATAAAACTTGAAAAATTTTAGAAGAAAGAACAGGGCCGTGTATTCATGATCTTGGAGTAAGGAAGGATTTTTTTTTTTTTTAATATGAAGATAAAGAAGTACAGATCATAAAACTTGATTTTACTACTTTAAAGGAAAAAAAACCCTTCTGTATATTGAAAGACATAAACAAATGAAAAATAAGCCACATGCTCCCACTGCTTTGGGATTATCTTATAATTCATGTGCATGCCCTACAAGCAGCACTTCTGCCCCTAGTCATATGGTCTGGGGCATCTTGTGCTTGGGAACCAGGAGCCATGGATAAGAATGTTCACTGCATTTTTGTAATAGCAAAAAACTGGAACTAACCCAGTGTCCATAGACAGGAAAATGGTTACACTGTGGGATAGAATATTTTACAACCATGAAAATAGTTGAACTACAGCTGCATGTGACATCATGGACCAATTTTAGGAACAAGACATTGAGAAGAAAAATAGCAGAAGACTGCATGTATAATGACATCATTTTTACAAAGCCCCAAAATAAAACTAAGATCTCATTTAGAGAGAGACGTGGGCAAAATTAAATTTCTTTAGGAATGATAAACAAAATTGACCTGTAAGGTCAGATTAGGAGGTTAGGAGAGGTGGGCTGACAGAAGGGAGAGGAGTGCAAATTTAGGTCTAATGACATTGGGAATAATTCAGTTCTTTAGTTGAACTTATAGTTATTCATTTTTATTATCATGCTTCATAATTTGATAATTACACATTTTTGGGTATATAATAAATTATCACATCACTTAAAAATGATAATAAAAATGATAATCCTCACACTGGGAGAAGATATTTTCAATTTCTAAAACTAAAAAGGATTAATTTCCTGAATCCCAGGATTAATGCCATGATTCATAGAGAATTCCAATGAATCAATTAAAAAAAAAAAATAATGCAACTAAAAAAACAAATGGGCAAAGGATCTGAGTGGGAATTCACAGAAAAAAGACCTGAGTGGCTAATTAATATATAAATACATGTTCAAGCTTACTAGAAATAAAGGAAATGCAAATTAAAACATAAGATCCCATTTCATGTTCATCAGATTGGCAAAAACTAGAAAGTCTGACAAAACCAAGTGTTGGTGAGATATGGAATACCAGGAGCTCATCCGCGCTGGGGGTGTTTAAATGGGTATAACCACTTTGGAGGCTAGTTGGAAGACATCTGGTTAAGTTGGAGATGTTCATAATGCCAAGACCCAGTGACACTGTTTCTGCTATATCCTCGAGAGAAATTCTCACTGTAGTGCCCAGGAGGTGTCACGGGAATGTTTACTCAGGTGTTGTCATAGTGAAACATTAGAAGCAGCAGAAGAATGGATAAAAAAAATTATGACATTTGTATAATGGACAGGTGTACAGCAGTGAAATGGGTGAGCCAGAGCTCCGTGAATAAATCTCAAAATCATAATGTTAAGTTAAATAAGCAAGTTGTAGCATTATGTAGAATAATTAAGCACCAGATGAAACCTTTTATTAAAAGTTGAAATGTTCGGGAAGTAATATCATGTCAGTTATGCAAATATTCATACAAGCATAGCACTGCAACTTTAGGGTGATTTTGACTTCAGTAGGAGAGGAGGGAGGATCTGGTTTTAATTGTGTAGTTTTGTGTTTAAAAAAATTGATCTGAGACAAATATGGCGGATTATTCATCTTGTTAGTATGGGCAGTTGGTACACATGTGTTGTATTGTCCTGTTTTTTTTTTTTTTTTCTGTATGTTTGCAGTATTCCATAGTAAATATTTTCCAAAGACAACACAGGTATAATTTTTTTTATTTTAGAAGTTCTACAAGGGCGCCTAGGTGGCTCAGTCGGTCGGGCATCCGACTTCAGCTCAGGTCATGATCTCGCAGTTTGTGAGTTCAGGCCCCGTGTCGGGCCTTGTGCTGACAGCTCAGAGCCTGGAGTCTTCTTCGGATTCTGTGTGTCCTCCTCTCTCTGCCCCTCCTCCACTCGTGTGCTCTCTCTCTCAAAAATAAATAAATGTTAAAAAAAAAAAAAAGTACTATAATATCAGAAGCACTTAGATAAATCTGAGTCTTCCGTGTTGTAAACTCTCAAATTCTGAGCACAGTGGGAGGCTCTGAGTGTACTTCCCCCTAGTGTTGTAGTCCTTGTACATGACAGTAGATTACTTGAATTTAGAAAAATTTCCCCTAAGAACTATTTACATAAATAAGTAAGTTTGGTAAATTGATGTATATCTAACCTATAGGATATGACTAGCTTGTGATAGATAATAAAGCTTCCCTTTACGATTTTGTCAAATCGAGGAATGTTGGTGGTAGAAAGAGGGAGGATTTAGACAAGGTATTAAATTTGCACACTGAGCTCTGCCACTTAACTAGTTCTGAGCCTGTGAACAAAGCTGCTTTGGGAGTTAGATTTTTTGTATCTGCAAAGTTGGACTACTAAAGTCCTCTTTAGCGAGTTGTGTCAGGATTAAATAGGCTCATAAGCATTTAAGTACAGAGCCTGGCATTCTCTGGGTACTCAGTCACTTACGGTACTAGTGAACGTGGATCCTGTGTCCTGGTGGACTGTGGGCTTTGGCTGTATTTGGGAATGGTCTCTCGCCTCACTGTTCATTTTGGAAGTGCTCTGGCAAATCAGACTTGCCATTAAGCTCCTGGGCCATCCTGTGCAGTTAGTTTGGGGGTAGCCATAGATGGTGCTTGAAACCTTTGGTCTCTGGAGCAGAACTCTGGGCACCCTCCTGCCTGCTGAGCCCCCCTGATGCGTGCTACCTGTTTCAGGCTTTCTCCACAGTAGGCACTCCTGACTACATCGCTCCTGAGGTGTTCATGCAGACCGGGTACAACAAGCTCTGTGATTGGTGGTCGCTCGGCGTGATCATGTACGAGATGCTTATCGGTAAGTTGCATGCTTTCAGGGGGCTTTTTCTGTGCAGCCAGGGTTGAGTCGCATACTGATAATAGACTGTTTCGATTAGGGGTGGTCTAAGCACTTCTCCCCTCTTGTCTTTCAACGTGAAGTTTCCTAGGCAGAAAGCTCAGCCGTCAAATAGCCAAGTATATTCTCTGGCCTGCTGGCATCCTGCGGTTGCTTTGCTGATCATTTATCCCTTCTGCGTTTTCATCCTCTCCATCTGGCAGCTCTTTCAGTCACTGACATTTGTTAAACATTCGTTGTATGCAGGGAACTTTAACTGGGCATTGCCTCACATGCTCTTTACTTATTTGCTGTCCCCTTCCTTTCTCTAAGCCTTCAAAGCATGGAATCCTCTGATCTCTCTCCCTCTTTTTTTTTTTTTTAATTTTTTTTTTTCAACGTTTGTTTATTTTTGGGACAGAGAGAGACAGAGCATGAACGGGGGAGGGGCAGAGAGAGGGGGAGACAAAGAATCGGAAGCAGGCTCCAGGCTCTGAGCCATCAGCCCAGAGCCTGACGCGGGGCTCGAACTCATGGACCGCGAGATCGTGACCTGAGCTGAAGTCGGACGCTTAACCGACTGAGCCACCCAGGCGCCCCAGATCTCTCTCCTTCTTATTTGGATGGTGTGTCTGGGTATTTGAGGGACACTCTGGTCGGCGGGGGGGGGGGGGGGGAGGGTGGTCATATGCCCGAGAGCACTAGAAGAGTAAGTGTATCGTGGCTGTACTGAGTGATTCTGTGGGTGACTAGTGTGGCCTCTGGCGGCGTTGTCTCTGGAGACGCTGGATGGATGCCGGTGGAGGCAGATGTGATCTGTGTGGAGGGCATGCGGAGTAATATGGTATGAGAGTATCCTCTTGCCTGTAGTTCTCAGTAAGAGGCATGGTGGTCACTTTTAAAGCCTGTGGTTGTTTTTTTTTTTTTCTTTTTATGTTTGTTTATTTCTGAGACAGAGGGAGACAGAGACAGAGCACAAGCGGGGGAGGGGAGAGAGAGAGGGAAATACAGAATCCAAAGCAGGCTCCAGGCTCTGAGCTGTCAGCTCGGAGCCCGACGTGGGGCTCGAACCCACCAACTGCGAGATCATGACCTGAGCCGAAGCCGGACGCTTGACGGATTGAGCCATCCAGGCGCCTCCCTGTTTTTTTTCTTACCAACTTGTTTGGCACTTTACCCGCGTAAGGATATTCCTGGAACGGAGTCATTTCTTAATGATGTTCCACCCTTTCCTCTCTTCTTTGGGCGCAGTGGTTTCCATGTGTGCAGCCTCTGTGTGTCCTCCCTTCTTTTCCCAACTTCAGCTCTGAGCCGGCTCCTTTTGTGGTACCAGAAGCACAAACTCACTTTGGGTTTAGGAGTTTGGGGGAGAATGAAAAATTAGTTCAGATGTTTTCTGGAATGAGTGGAAATCTTGTGCGTGTCATGGAGGGTTGAAGATATATAGAATCATCTTAAGGAGAATACGGTCAGGCAGATTCAAAGTTCTGGGATGTAAAAGCTCTGAAGTGCTTTTTTTATTACAGGCTACCCACCTTTCTGTTCTGAGACCCCTCAAGAGACATATAAGAAGGTGATGAACTGGAAAGAAACTTTGACTTTTCCTCCAGAAGTTCCTATTTCTGAGAAAGCCAAGGATCTAATTTTGAGGTATTAGAGAACACTTCCCACCCAGGCTTTCTGACATGAATGAATTCATATTTTTAAACTTAAATTATTACCTGGTCTGCCCCCTCTCTCTCCCATCCCTCTGTTTAAAAAAGGGGGGAGGGGGGAGTTCTTTTTCTTTTTCCAAAGTGATTACTTGAGGTATGCTGAAAGGCCTCTGTGTTTTCCAGATTCTGCTGTGAGTGGGAACATAGAATTGGAGCCCCTGGAGTTGAGGAAATCAAAAGTAACTCTTTTTTTGAAGGCGTTGACTGGGAACATATCAGGTATATCCATATAAAAGTTTTCGGGATTATTTTAGAAAGTCTGTAATTTGTTTAATAGTAATTTAGAAACACTGTTATTGGTGAGTTACGTAAGGGAAGAGAGCTGCTCAGAGATTCAGGGTCTTTTCTTGTCTTTGTTCGCGGTGAGGATTGGGAGTTGGGGCTTCCTGTCAGCCGTGTGGCGTGGGGTATGGGGAAGCCAGCAGTTATTTCCAGAGTGAAGTGAACTTCGGGTTCCGTGGTGAAGGGAGCACCTAAGAAGCACGTTGCCCTTGCTTTTACCTAGAACACACCGGCTTCTCTATACCAGGGGGCCACCGGCGGGGCTGTCCCCACGCATAGGGAGGTAGGGAAGAAAGAGGAAGAAGGATGGGGGTGGGGAGGGAGGTGGACGTGGCCACGGTGGCGGTTGCGGAACGCAGCCAGTGGCAGCAACAGCCTGCACCGCCTGCTGCCGTCCGACCTTCTTACTCAGGTTGGTTGGTTGCCAGACAGAAGGCGAAGACGTCATCTCTCGTGATTGTGTTCTGACTTACATTCCTGTAAGTTTTACCTCCGCCTCAGCCACTCTCTCTGTTGACAACCTCTGGTAGAAGGAAGCGCAGAGCCTTTCGTGAGGGAGCACCCAGAGGTTTACTTGCCCTTTTTACAGACGGGGCAGGCCTTGAGGGGAGTGCATTGTTTAGATTTTCATTTTTCTCACTATTTTTGTCTTTCTTCCCAGCTGTGAAAAATTGTTATTTGTATTTTTTCATTTGGTTTGGATGCGGTCAGGTGGCGTGGTCGCTCGGTGTCACGAGCTTTTCAGAGAAAGTAAACGCTGCCTGCCCGCGGATAGTCCTCCCACGTCAGACCCGGGGGCTTTTTAAGTTTATTTATTTTGAGAGCGAGCGAGTGAGCGAGCACAGGCCGGGGAGGGGCAGAGAGAGAGCAAGAGAGAGAATCCCAAGCAGGCTCTGTGCTATCAGCGCCCCGACCAGAGGGCTTTTTTGGAGAAAAGACTTAATCAGCAGTGATCCGCGTGATTACTGACCACAGTCATTTTTGACATGTCTGTTCTTGGCAGAGAGAGACCTGCTGCAATATCTATTGAAATCAAAAGCATCGATGATACCTCAAACTTCGATGAGTTTCCGGAATCTGATATCCTTAAGCCAACAGGTAATATCCCCAACACTGCCTCCTGCTGCCTCATAGGTACATCATTTCCGCTCCCATTTTGGGGTTGTGTTTACAAGTCAGGTAGAGGAACATCAGTTCTTTCGGTTCTTTGCGAGTAGTTTTCCAGTGCTAATGCTGGGCAGCAGTGACACCTTGTCGAATGGAGACTGAATACAAACTCCCATGTTTGAACTGGATGGGTAAATCACACAGGTTTGTTCTTTGGTTTTTATTTGTTAAATTAAAGGTTAGATGACCTGAAATGACGGAAGTGGGAAAATACAACTTTTAAAGTATCCGTGAAAAATAGGAGGTTCAAAGAACATAGGCAAGCAAACACAGGCAGTTTGCAGAGTGAAAAAAAAACAATGTTTCCCAACTAGAAACTGTGGTATCTTCTTCAGAATGTCATGTCTTCAGTACTGAGTGGTCCATTCGGGTAAGGCAGTGAATCAATTCTCACATCTATTTCTTTCCCAGT
This sequence comes from Prionailurus viverrinus, assembly GCF_022837055.1. Lineage (NCBI taxonomy): Eukaryota > Metazoa > Chordata > Mammalia > Carnivora > Felidae > Prionailurus > Prionailurus viverrinus. The sequence continues at coordinate 35,113,289 of NC_062565.1, read as the reverse complement.
GGCTACAAGTAATCACCCTGAGACTGACTACAAGAACAAAGACTGGGTCTTCATCAATTACACATACAAGCGCTTTGAGGGCCTGACGGCTCGGGGGGCTATACCTTCCTACATGAAAGCAGCAAAATAGTATCCTTGAACTAGAACCCGAAATGGAGCGGAGTTCTTTGTACAACATTGCGGTTTTCCTCTCACGTGCTCTTTTGAAAGAGTTTCCAAGAAGTTTCCGGAACCCACCGGTGTGTCATGGTAAACTCCTGAAACTCGGTAGTAAGTGGAGTCTCTTCCATAATGCATCCGAAAACCTGTAGAACAAAGACGACCATTTCTACTGCGTCGGCCATAAACAGCTGTGCTGCTTCTTCAGAAGCATCGTGAGCCAATTTGATAGAGGTTTTAAAAAACTCGTTTTCCTAAGTTCATCAGAATGAAGGAGAAAAAACAGCCATCATCAAACATTATTCAGATTGTAACACGTACTTACTGAATATCAGCCAATTTCTGTGATTTTTGTGACAGACACGCTTTCTGCCAAGCCCACCAAGTATTTCTTTTCCTTTACAGCTAAAAGCTCCATAGTACTAAGGAAATAAAGCAATAACGAAAGCCTCAGCAGCCAGCACTCTGGCTGAAGGAGACGCCCCACCGTCCTCTGAGGGGTGGTGGGGGGCTTCTCCCCATACCTCGGCCTCGGGCGAATGGCTTGGATAGCCACCATTCACGGTGCACTTTATTTATGGTACTAGCATAAAGACCCGCAATCCAGTGATTTCTCTCCTCCTGCCCATCTAAAATACTCAAGCTGCTTTTCTGAGTGTTGATGGGGGATACTAGCTCCATCGCTCACTGCTTTCAGAAGGCCCAGAAGCCACGGGGCCTTGCCAAGGAGTCCCAGATCACGTGGAAAACCTTCAGTGTCTCTTCATGGCCGTATCAGAAAATCCCTAAGACGGACGTTGTCGTGGACCAGCGATAGCCGCAGGCGCTGCCAGCAGGAACTCGGTTCCTTCCTGGGAACACAGCAGGGAGAGTCCGGGCAGAGGCAGGAAGCCTGGAACCCCTCTTGGCTAAGGTGCTGCTCCTGCTTGGTCTCTGGAACCTCCTTGGAAGTGAAGGAACCAGCCCCCTAGAAAGTGCAGAGCCAGCCTACGAATCCGTGTAAAGTTCACTCCTCAGTCCTTGATGCAGCCGTGTTTTGTCTTCTCTCTCGGTATTTCTCCTCTCCGATTTAAGTAACCATTTTGCCTTGGAATCATGATTACGAATTTTTCCTTTGCAGATGCCTTCCTGGGGGATGCGCCTCTCCACCCAAAGGGTAGCCTGCAGCTCTGGCTGACCAGGCCTCTCCGCTGTGGCATTCTCACGAGAGACCCTCTGAATTTTAGCACAAAGTGCCTTTTCTTTCACAGCTGCCACCACCTTTAGAGGAATTTTGCTGCGTCAGAAAAATGTGGAGGCTCCATTTTAATGCATTATTTTAAAATTTTTGATAACTCTTCAAGCATCATTTGCACCTGTGTGGTAATTTTGCCTGTTGCAAAGCATCATGGCCAAGCTACAACTGGGAGTCTGCTTTCTGCTAGGCTTGAGGTTGGGATCAACTGGACAGTGTGTCCTAGCTCAGCCATTCAGCAGAGAAAAATGGGGTAATATCAGAGTTACAGTAGTAAATGAAACTGCTTTGGGTTTTAATGTCTTAGAGGAAGAAAAAAAAGGAATATAGGGAAGTATTAACTTTGGATGAAGGTAATGTTTGCCCCTTAATCTTTCATTCATGGTCTGTTAGTGACAAGGAAGTAAATGAGATTCTTTTGTGTAACTTGGTAGTTCCTTTGTATTACCCGATAGTTGACGTTTTGATCCCCAGGTGTTTTGCAAGTATGTGTGGTAAGCACGCTCAAGAGAAGTTAACAGGAGTGGTGATGGTGTGTGGGGAGTGGCAGGGGATGGTTTGTTTTAGGGGAAAATGCCCACATTTTAAACTTCTGAATAAAACTGTGTGAGAAAACACCGTGAACCTGATGTGTTTTAAAGCAAGTGTGGCTTGTGACTCTAAGGGGCAGAGTGCTGGTGGCTTCTTCCAGCCCCTTTGTCTGCGGACCACTGGAACACTGCTTCCCCGTATGCAGGCAGAGTGTTTTTCTGTCTTGGGGGGGCTGGGACCTGCTTTCGCGTTCGCTGAGAACACGTCTTCTGAATCGGTGTTTGTGTGAGAGCCGCTCTTCTGTTGACCCTGAGCGTCTGTTCTTCCCACCGGCTGCAGGGCTGCACGGTGGGCTCTCCCCCTGCAGCTAGGCCGAGGGCAGAGCGGCTGACAAAAGTGCCGTCAGTTGGTGGGCCCTTTGTACAGCTGTTTACCCCGCCTGGGGTCGACCGGGAACCTCACAGCCTCCTGGGATGGGGCTTCTCGGCCCTCCAGGTCCACCGGGGCAGGAGTCCTTTTGGGTCCCCCTCTGGCTTAGGGAAAGGAGCCCCAGAAAGAGGTGGGAAAGCAAAGGCCATCCGGCGTCAGAACTGCGGCCACAACGTGTATTGTCTTTGCAAAGCTTACGGGTTTCAAGAGACATGTTGGGAACCATTGGCTCAATGTTGGTCCTGTTCACAGATAGTTCCGTTTCCTGCTCCCGTAGGGGGAGTTAGAAGACAGGACTTGAACTGTATGGCATACTGAAGTGAACCTGAATACTGTCAGCATTCAGTCTCCTCTTGATTCAGGAGTGCATCAGGATTCTCTTCAGTACCGGTTTTTCTTTTTTCATTTTTTAAAAGTAGGCTCCACACCCAGTGTGGGGCTTGGACTCACAAACCTGAGATCGGGAGTCGGATGCTCTTAACGACTGACCAGCCAGGAGCTGTTTCTTTTAGAATTACTTTGAAAAGTTAGCTATGGAGGAGTTCCTCCGGGGTTAATATTCAGGCTCCGAATAGCAGATTGCGGTTTCAAGACTCCCCTATCTGGCATAGTAGGAATCCTCTGCCATCAACTGCCAATGCCTCTTCTCTGAATTGTTTGCTTGGAAAGCATATTTAGGTTTCACTTTCTCCTGTTTGTGTCACTCCTGGCCCTCTGTGTCTAACCCAAATGGTGTTTCTTTTGGAACTCTGAAAGGATTCAGTGAATGGTATTTTCGCTTCCTAGGTAGCACACACTTCCCTGGAATGAGCTATAAGAGCCACCACTGACTTAACCACCTCCATGATGCTTTTTCGGGCATATTTGCAAAGAAAAACATCTTGCCCAGGTAACAGTTAAGCATCCATAATATACGGAGCACAGTACTGGACCCTCTGGGAATGCGCCAGGGAGCCTGCCATGGTTTCTGAACCGCAGAGCAGTTTGAGAATTCCCACCAAGTGGCTTGAGAGCAAGCGGCGTCAGCTGTGAAGCCGCTACGTTAGTGGTGGTGTAACAGTCCTGTTAGGCCTACCTGGCGGTGCTGGGGAGCTGAGCGAAGCTCCCCGATGAGGTTAAGCCGCAGTGACTTGGCGGATGCGAGTGAGCGGTCTGGGATTTTGGAGGCCGGCAGGTGTGGGCTTGTAGTGTGGCAGAGGTGTGGAGCCGGTGTTCCTTCGCGAACACTGCAGTGGCCTTTGTCGCTTCCCCATTTCCCTCTCCCGCTTCAACTCACTCCCCTCACTTCTGCCCCTCGTGTGAAACATGTATTAATTATCCTGTGCGTGAAACCTGCTAGTCTTCATTTTCATAGTCATTTCTCCTGTCACTAGTGTCCTGACAGCCACATCCATTGACTTGCCTTCAGTCCTTGTCTTGACCAACCTGCCGCACACATACTCTTAAAACAAAAACAAACCTCTGCTCCGACCTGACTTCCTTCTTGGTATTTCTTCTGCTACCACTTAAATGCTGGTGCTCCTCCGAGCAATGCCTTTGCCTTCTTCTTACTCGTGTGATCTCGGTCATCTCCCCGACCCTGTGACTTCAGCTGCCGTTTCTGCGGTGAGGTCTTCAAAGTGGGCAAGACTTCCTGGACTCCTCCCCGGAGCTCTAGACCACGGAGTCGGGTGACACTAGACACCACCGTCTGGAAGGCCTCACTCAGGCTCAAACGAAAGCCATTCAGAGGAGCTCCTCTTACCTCCGTTGTGTTGTTTATTTTTGAGAGTGAGTGTGTGCACATGCCCAGAGGAGGGAGAGGGAATCCCAAGCAGGCTCAGCACTGTCAGCTCAGAGCCTGACGTGGGGGCTTTGAGCTCATAAACTGTGAAATCAGGATCTGGGCCAAAATCAGGAGCCAGACCCTTAACCATCCATCTGAGGCACCCAGGCGCCCCTCCGCAGGAAACTTCTTACACCGCGCCCATCAGGAAACATGCACAGCTCTGGATGCGGCCATCCATCCTAGCAGTGTCTTCATGATTTCCTACTGAATGTGCTGCAGTGGCCTCTTAGCTGACCTTTGTCCCTGGTCCTTCCCCTTTCAAGCCCACTGCCCTCTCTGCTGCCAAAGAAATTCTTTGAAATTTCAAGTCTGATCATGTCATTCTCCTACATAAAACCCTTTAGGGCTCCTAATAGTTCTTCTAAATGAGACCAGACATCTTTGAGGCAGAAAGAGTCCTGCTTTACTCCGGCTTCATCTCTGCATCACCCCATCTTCCCTATTATCAATTCACCTTTGCTCATATGGTTGAGTTGGCCTGGACTGCCTCCCCTCTGCACATTCATGGATCCAAAACGACAATTTTCATTCTTCACGCTTTGGTTCACGTGTCACTTCTAGAATCCTCTTGTGAAGTCTCCTCATGGTAAATACTGGCTACTCCATCCTTCTGGGTTTCCTGAGCGACCTGGACTGCTCATAGAGGTTTTCCCCCACACAATTATAAAACCCCCTTGAAGAGTGTCTCCAGATCATCGTGTCCCTGTTGTCCTGCAGTGCTTGGCACAGAATATACCCAACAGGCCACGTCTTCAGAGCATGTTCTTAACCTCTGTGCCAATGAAGGCAGACCTGCTAGGGAGGTGCTGGCTTTAGCCCCACTTTGAGTTTTACCACCAGTAAGCTCCCAGGCTAAGTGAGCTGAGGAAATTCTAAGTAGACACCGGACTAGAGTAAGGCCAAACCAGAGACCAAAGGAGAAACCAGAAGCTCTACAGCAGTGCTTCCAGGGGACCTTTCATTCCTGCCATGGTTCCTCACTTGCTTTAAACCAGAACCAGAACAGAAAAGTCCGTGAGTTCTCTCGCCTTTCAAACTTACATTTGGCTTTGTGGGGGGGTCCTACTTGGTTGGATTTGAGGATTCAGGAGGTCTTGAATTCCAGTTAACCAGGGACTCAAGAAGGCAGACTATTAGGGTTCTGGAAACCTCGGAGTTACAAAGAAATAGGGTGGGAAAGGCACACACAGGCTCAAAGTGACCCGACAGCCCCACAGGAAAGGAAGAGGCTGTTCTGGGCAGTCAAGGTGCTACTTCTTTCAGTCCCTTTAGTATCTTGACTTCCAACTTTATTTTCTGCTAAAAAACAACACGAACACAAATGATAATATTTTATTATAGAAAAAGCATCCCAAATACAGGATTTCGTAAACACTGGTAGGTGAACAAGTGCAACTTTCAAAGTAAATACAAAGTAAAGAGGTAAAACCTATAAGCATCTTGCCTTTAAGAGAAAACGTACTGTTCTTCCGCAGAGGTGATCCCACCCACAGCACGAACGTGGCTCCGTCTCTACCAGTGAAGGCATCAGGTTCCCTTTCTGAACTCTTGTGCCCATTTTAACAATCTCAAAATAATGGCAAGAAGTGGCATTGAATAAATTACTAAAATCCCTTGATTCTTAACTTTCTATTGACTTGATAGAAAAAAAAAAAAAAAGACTCCATATCACACTCTGACAATTTGAGTTAAAAAGCCTGTGCTCTGATTGTTTTCTGCAAATACATCCATCCTTCCTGGGCTTATTCCACAGTATTTTCGTAGACTTGTATACATCAGATATCACATTGGTTTCTTGGAATTTAGCTTAAAATAATATTGGCTGTTACAAATTGTGCAGTCAGTCTAGCTACTTTCTAGCTTCCTTACCATTTTTGCTGTCATTTTTTCTGATACTTTCCCTCCTCTTTGGAGAAACCGTTAAGTAATCTCACCAGACACATGTTAACACTCTTTGCCCACTCTCCAGCTCAATGCCAAATGTTTCCTAGTTAACAATACATGATAATGATGCATTAACAAACTCAGATTCTAAACCTCAAATTCAGGTTTATCTTGGCTTGCTGAGATACCTCTGAGTAAGACAGTCTGAGCAAAACCATCTTATTTTGAAGATGGTTCTGTATAAACAGCCTGGCTTACTTATTTAGGCACTTAGAAAAAGAAAAAAACAAAACACCAAACCTGAGTTCCACCTTTATTAGAAATACCTCTTACCCAGCTGGCCATTAACGGACTCTGAAGGGAATGACGGCAACCCAGCCACTGTCCCCCTGGGGACTGCATGGTCCTGCCATTATGGAATGTCCTGGCCCCAGGAACAAGCAGCTATGGCTAAGGGGAGCCACCAAACTACAGTGATGCTGAGCTCCAGACTGGGAGGGTGGGGGTGCAGAAGAAACCTCCCTCTCCACAAGAAGGGACCTGTGAGCCCCACTTTTCCCTTTGTCACCATCATCTAGGGACACTGGCAGATTTGCCTGTACAGGTTTCTAGCTCACTCACCCTATGGGTTGGGGCCAAATGCACATGAACCCACTCTGGGGAGGAAAAAAGAACTCCTTGAAAGCCTGAGGAAACTAATCATTTACATAGAACAAAGTGTTATTAAGTACATGCCATACTTTCATACCTGGCTTTTTACCTAAGCAAGAACTAATAAGTTTTAGAGTATTAGCTGCGGCATGTTTATACTTAAATGTTAATACGTAAGATGTACAACAGAAGTTATACTTACCAGACCACACAGTTAATTCTAACTTCCTCTGTGATGGCACGGAAGTCAACTGATAAGCATAAAGCACCATTAAACAATTATCTGGGCTGGTCAGTTAGTGGGTATGAGTGTAGGGCTGGTAAGGTTAAAGCCAAACCTGACAAATGAGTCCATGAGTTTCACAGACCTAAAAGTAACCTCTGGCTACAAAAAACACTAATCCTAAACTTTAACCCTTGCCATCAGCCTTACAAACTGGATGCCAGTGGGAGTCAGAAGAACTCTGTAGGTGGGAGATGGCTCAGTTTAACCACTTACTTCTACTTCTTTACGAGTAATGAACAGAGCATTGATTTCCACTGTGCTGCTGGTCACATGCACAAGACAGCACACTTCTTAAGAACATTCTTGTTCTTCAAGCCTGGAAAGAGCAGCTTTTGACATCCATCTGACTTTACTTTTGGAGGACTAGGACTAGGGCAGTCATGAAATGGAATCCACTGGGGCACCTAGGTGGCTCAGTAGGTTGAGCATCCGACTTTGGCTCAGGTCATGATCTCACAGCTTGTGAGTTCGAGCCCCATGTCAGGCTCTGTGCTGACAGCTCAGAGCCTGGAGCCTGCTTCAGATTCTGTGTCTCCCTCTCTCTCTGCCCCAACGCCTTGCATTCTGTCTCTGTCTCTGTCTCTCTCAAAAAAATAAACAGTAAAAAAAAAAAAAAAAAAGGAATCCACTAACTTGTCCTATGGTATCTTATGGGAATGGAATTTAAGAAAACTAGTCACATTATCTTAAAGATGTTAAGGAAACTATGTACCTCTTTGAAATTTGTGATGAGTAAAGGTTCTGGGTAGGTGATAAGAAGACCACCTTTACCACAAAATGACAAATTATCCCCAGACACTTAACATCTGGCTCTAGACTTGAAATTTAGCTCTGCTAATAGCCATGGGGACATAAGGGAAAATGGTTTAGTACTTGGGGGGAGTGATCTCGGTTGTCCTACACCAATGCATTATTAACACAAGAGTCGACAGATCAAACAAAACTACTAGGTGTAATATCCCTTCAACTCATCCTTCCTTTGGGGATGACAGTAGTACGGTTTTTTTACACAGTGTGAGCTGTGTAACTGGCTACTTCAAAAACAAATATCCTGATATCCAAAAGAATTCCACAGTATGAAAAGAACATACAAAGAAAAATCCTGCGTTGGGACAAAGCCTGTGAGGTGATGTTTCCGCACTCAGCTTCACCCCAAATGTCCCCTTCCCAGGAACTTTTAGAAGTCTTTCTGTTGAGAAACCAAGCACTTGTGAGAAATTTCTGCTCATCTCTTGAAAATCTTTAAACCGCATCGACTGAGGTTTCCCAGCCACACCCATAGCAATGTGCTGCCCTAGGGTGAGGACCTAAAGGCTTCACACCAGATTCCGAGACAGGATGATCAAAGTGGCCTGATTTGGAGAGGTTCTTGTACTTGAGTTGTGAATTTCATTCCAAATGATCATTCCAAATAACTGATTTGTGTAGGCTCAAAAACCTTGAGCCTAAAAAGGTTTCATAAACACTGTTCCGCTATTACTAGAGTTCCTGTCAAAGAATCTGTATGGTTTTGAATTATTCGTCGCATTAATGAAAAACAAAGCTGAATTTAAACTCTTTAAGAAATTTCCTTTTGGACATTTTGATGACAGCCTAGGTCTTCCGGATGCAATCTGGGCACAGAGGCCACCAGGAATGGCATCTTCATTAAATCCTGAATAAGACTCCCATTAGTACCTGGTTGTGGAAGCCAGAGATAGATTGTCTCTTTTTAAAGTCTGGTCCCTTTGCTGCTCAGTAATTCATTTCGCCTGGTATACAACAAACAAAACAAAAGCCAAGAACAAAGTGTAAAGGATGAGGACTGCTTTGATGAATAGGAGGCAACAGGAGTCTTGACTTCCTTTCCTGCTTTTTGCAGTTATGCAAAGACTGAGTAAACAGCACCAGACCCCAAATTTTCAAGTTACCAGGGCCACTGCCAAGCTGGTAGCTTATTTACCAGTGAGTGCCTTTCATCCCCTGCCGGAGGCACAGATTTCTCAGTAATGAAAAGGACACAGGTTATTTGTGGGAGAAAGGGAGAGGATGGAGAAGCATGTCTCCTATTCAGGGTGAGACAAACCATGGGAGGACTGGCTGTGGACATTCTGGACAGAGAAGTGCTCCGAAGAGGGGTAGGTCCACAGCTGGCCCTAATCTTGAAAGTCATTAGAAGCCATCTGAGAAAGTGGGGCGTTCAGCCGGTCAAGTTCATCCACTTGGGGTGGGTGGTGCATTAATATCTCCTGGTCCTCTAAGACATCTTCTCCAGCAGCCACCAGATTAGTGAGGGATTTGCTTCGGACACACTGGAAGTCCACGTGGCGACTCTTCCCTTCTTCCTTTTCCCATGACATCTGGATAAAGGGGCGCTGCACATAATTATAGATTACTTCAGATCGGCCACCAGGTCTTCTCTTAATTTTTTCTTTACAGGTAGGATAACCTGAAATAAAGCAAAAGGCCATTCCCATGACTCCAGCAAATTGCTCACTCCAGCTTCCATACTTTCCCTTCCCTCACCACATCAACTGTCTCCCAAATTCAAAGACTGTGCATGAAAACTATTGGGGAAATGACCCCTGACCATGCTCTGCCACTCCCAGTCACCTACACGCGCACTTCCCATCTATCCGGGTGAATAGGTCTTATCCCTTAGAAAGGAAGTAACAAAAATTCTATCCCTTCTAATGGCAGGGTGCATAATTTCAGAAGCTGTTAGTTCCTGGCAGCAATACCAGAGAAGTCTTTCTAGGCCATGGCTAACTCCAGTCCTCTAATTCTACTGCGTAGAGAACACGCTGTAAGAGAAGCAGTTAAGAAGGTGTGTAATGTGTAGCCTCAAGAAAAAAACAGGAATGTTGCCTAAAAAATCTGAAAGGCTATCACATGGAAATGGGAGAAATCTTACTCAAAGTAGCTTCAGAGGCTAGAACTAGAAAGAAGAAGACAGAGGAAGTGATCTACTAGATCTACTAGAAAAATATTCTAATGGTAGAACAGTGGATGGGCTTCTCTGGGAAATGGAGTAATCCTTATCACCTTGTTCCGGGAGTTTCCAGTTACCAAAGAATGACGCAGTGGAAAGAGATTTAACAGATCTCAAAAATCTCTTCCAACTTGAAATTCCAACCTAAGTCAGACACAGTGAAGATCTGATGGGCTCTGTGGGCAAGACTGAGACAGCGAGATTAAAAAAACACTCGTGGAGGTGTGACCAGAATAGCTTCAGCATTCTCTAAGAATCAGTGTCTAAGACCCCTCCATGAGACCACCGGTTGGGAGTCATTGCTCAAGATCATTTAAAGCAGTTCTATCAACACATACAGACATTCCTCCAAGGTATGTGGTGGAAAAAATTAAAATTTTGAGTCTCCAAGCTATAGTTTTCAGAAGGACCCTTCCAGATCCCAAAAAGATCCTCACCAAGACCTGGAGGAATGGCCCTCGCACTTGGTGAGCCCACCAGTGTCCTTAGTCCTCACTGCTCTTTGTCCCAAACAGTTAAGTTGGAACTTCTTCCTGCAGCTGTTTTAAAGCATTTACAACTAGATACAACATGAAAAGGAAACGTAAGGGCAAACAAAAAAACAGGAATCCTTCAAAGGGGTAGGAATGTGGTTTTCATATGTGCCTATTCTCTAGGTCCTCTGGAAGCTGAGTTTTAAGGACCGAAGCTGTGCCCATAGATACAACCTGCTCCATAAGCCAAGCAAGCTGTATACTAACTGGGATGTTTATTACCTTCAATTCCAATGCGAATGTTTTTCAGGCCCCGCTCCTTTAACACTGTTTTAGCGACATCACGATTCTCGATATATTTGAAGAATCTATAGAGCTTGGAGCTATAAAGAACTGGAAAAAAGAAAAACTGGGTTAGTCACGGAGTGAAGACTTCCAAAAGAGGAGGGAGATGAGCTAAGAGAATCAGACTAATCAAAGATATATCTGACACTGATGCCAAAAAAAAAAAAAAGAAAAAAGAAAAAAAATCCAGTTGGATCACAGATTAAATGCTAAGTAATAGATCAAACATAAGAAAGAAACCACGTGAGAAATTTTTATAGTCTCAGGGTGTGGAAGACCTTTCTGGGTACGGCATAAAAGCCAGAAGCCACAAAATAAAAACTGATATATTCAACTACATAAAAAAACCCAAAACATTGCTGCGTAGCCAAATCACCATTAACACAACTAAAAAGACAACCAACTGGGAAAACTATCTGCAACTCTTATTACAAAGGGCTGATTTCCTTAATATATAAAGAGTGGTCACAGAGCTTTCACAAATCACTAAGTAAAAGACTAACAATCCATTCTGTAATGGGCAAAAGGCACAAATAAAGTTATAGAAGAGGAAATTAAAATGGCTCTTAAAAACAAAAAGATGGTGAGTCTTGATCATGAAATGAGAAATGCAGATTGAAACATTCAAATGAGAGGCTATTTTTTTACCTATCAGAGTGGCAAAGATGAAAGTTTAATAAAACGCTGTTTTGCTGAGGGTGTGGGAAACAAACCTGTCATATGTTGTTTTGAGATGGTTTAACCTTTGTGGAGGAAACTTTGGCAGCATCTACCAAAATTATAAAGGAACAAAGCTTTGGCACAGAAATTCCATTTCTAGGAAACTTTTTGTAATAAAGATTTTATTTTTTTAAGTAATCCCTATACCCCAACATGGGGCTTGAACTCACAACTCTGAGATGAGAGGGTTGCAGGCTCTACTAACTGAGCCTGCCGGGTGCCCCTTTAGGAATATCATTCCATAGAGATATATGTGTGTGAAAAGACTATGTTTAAAAGGATATTTGTTGCAGCATCATTTATAATTTCTAGCTTAAATCAACAACACAGCTAGTTAAATCAATTATGGCACAGCCATGTAGTAGAATACCATACAACCATAAAAAAAGATCACGGAAGGTTTTTATGTTAAGACATGGTACTGGACGGTCTGTAGAATAGGGTATTATTTGAAAAAAAAAAAAAAAAAAAAAAAAAAAAAGGAAAAATCATGTATGTAATTGGTCGTGCACTGAATACACCTGGGAAGATATAAAAGAAACTGAGAAGGAAAACTGGGTAGATGAGGCAGGGATGGGATCAAGACTTTTCAATGTAAAACCTTTTGTACTTTCTGAACTGTTACCAATTCAAAAGGATTTGGGCGCCTGGGTGGCTCAGTCAGTTAAGCATCCGACTTTGGCTCAAGTCATGATCTCGTGGTTTGTGAGTTTCAGCCCCCCGTGTCGGGCTCTGTGCTTGACAGCTCAGAGCCTGGAGCCTGCTTCAGATTCTGTGTCTCCTTATCTCTCTCTGTCCCTCCCCTGCTCATGCTCTCTCTCAAAAACAAGCGTTAAAAAAAATTTTTTTTAAAGGGTTTAAAAATGACACAAATGGAGAGAAGAATGACACCACCAATTAATGGCCTCGGTATCGCCACCACACTGCCACAGTATCAGACATCGGGGGCAGGAATGGGAGGAATAACAATGTCATATAAGCCGCATAAAAGTTAGATGTGCATCACTAGACTGCACCAGGTGAGTGTGCTCACTGCCAGCTTAACAGTGACAGTCATGCTGGTTACAGGATGCAGCTGTTACTCTGGGCAGCATGTTTCCCGCTGAAACCATCTACACCGTGCAGGGGGCTCCTACTTTGGGAATATTCCTCCCCCATGGGAGGGGGGTGGTCTTCATCCCAGTCCACAGAATCCTCATCCGTCAGCACGACGATGTGGCACTCTCGCTCCCCTTTCTTGGCACAGCCCACCATGATGGGCAAGATCAACTCTTCGAGGTAGTGGTCAAACTGCTTGTGAGCACCATCATTAGACAGTTCATGCAGTAAAGCGCCTGGGGAGAGAAAATGCAGGTGAACGTCCTATCTGCCCAAGCGCAGAGATTACTGGAGTGAAAAAGACTATGAGGTAATGGCTGTTGTCACTGATAAATTCCGGAGAGGTGGCCCATTTTAAAGGCAGAAATTGTTTCTTGCTCTGAAGTGCTAATTAAGCTGATTTTGTTAAATGTTTCACATTCCGTTACTCTTTAACTTTCTCATGCTTAATAATCCCTGAGCATTCTGAACAAGTGCGGTTTTATTAGCTGTACAAGGTCAAACCATAAACATTAATTCTACAAGAGATACAACTGCTGTCTGGGGATGACTGTAGTACCTCTTCTCAAGATGCTCTAGACCCCAATTTCATGGAGTTACAGTAGCACAGAAGAGGAATAATCTAAGTTTAATGACACCAAGGGACTTGCTCTAACTGTGTGCTAAACTCAGTAGGGAAACCACAAGTCTAGAGAACTTCATGGAGTATGCAGGGAAATGTATCATGAACCTCAAAGAATAGTTTTTAAAATAACTTCAGGAAGGCTAGGAGATGATAAGAAAATGGCATTTGCAGTCAATCAGTTCTAATCCCACCTTTAATGCTTAGAGCTTTGAACATGCTAATTTCTCAGTCTTCTCATTTGTTACATGGGGTTATCACCTGGCTTTCAGGGCTAACTGTTGTAAGAATTAAGCAAGTTCACAGCTATAAAGCTATAGTAAACAATAACAATAATAAAAATAGGGCACCTGGGTGGCTCAGTTGGTTAAGCATCTGACTCTTGATTTCAGCTCAGGTCATGATCTCATGGTCCATGAGATCAAGCCCTGAGTCCAGCCCTGCTTGGGATTCTTTCTCTCTCCCCCTCTCTCTGCCGCTCCCTCACTTGCTCTCTGTCTCAAAATAAACAAACATTAAGGGGCACCTGGATGGCTCAGCGGGTTAAAGCATATGACTTCGGCTCAGGTCATGATCTCACGGTCTGTGAGTTCGAACCCCTCATCGGGCTCTGTGCTGACAGGTCAGAGCCTGGAACCCGCTTTGGATTCTGTGTCTCCCCCCTCTTTCTCTTCCTCCCCCTGCTTATGTTCTCTCTCTCAAAAGTAAGTAGAAAACATTAAAAGAAATTTTAAAAATTAAAAAAAAAATAATGATAAAAATAATTCTAAGAAGAACCCAGCCAATTTATGCTGTTTGACTTTATGAAGGAAGGCTCACTCATGTCCAAGAATCAGTATCCTTATTTATTAAAGAACTGAGACACCAGGTCCTTGGAGGGGAAGCAATTAGCTTGGTGACTCACTTGACAAGCTAGATTTAGAACCGAACACATGTTCTCTTTTGTTTACTTCCTCACAGTGCTTTGAAGTATGAGAGAGGGAATGGGTTAGTATCACAGTACCTGCCTCCCCAGATGATTTTCAATTTAGGCTTGAAACTCTAGTAACAAAAAGTTACCAGTCAATTTCAAGCAAACTCAAAGTTCAGTGGCTCAAATGCAGCTGGGAGTGCTCCTGTACTCACTCAGATCTTGACATCGAATAGTGTTGAAGTCAAAGTTTATGCAGAGATAATCACATGTATCTCTAAGGTCTGGAATAGAGATGCCATCCGGACAATTAATGATACCAGTTTTGTAATAATCCTGTAAACAGATTAAAAATAAGAAATGAAGGCGAAGAACAAGACGAAAACTTACTTCCTCAACCCCCTATTCATTCCTGGTTCTGTTAAACTGATAGGATACTAGAACTACCACCAAGCTGGATGACTTATCAGATGGCCAAGTGGCTCCTGGCTCTCCTGGCATGTTTAATCCCAACTTGGTACCTGACAGGCAAGAAGTACTTACAAGTTACCACAATAGAAAATAAAGAGGGAAGGGCAGTAATGGAACTACAGACCGAAAGTCAGTTAACAATCTGATGGAGACCTCAAGTCTTCTGACTTGAGTCTGCGCCTGCCCCTGGGGAAGAGGAGGTAACAGAAAGGCTCCTACACACCAGCACGGTTCGAAATACGGTTGCACTGATTCCTTCAGCAATCTCATACTCTCCCTTCTCATTGGGCCGAGTGAAGTTGTACTCTCTTCCTGGTCCAAACATTCTGAAAGATACCAGGCAACAATGTTACCTTCTGCAGTCCAGCTGGATTCTTCACAGATGAGGCTGACCCCTTGACACCTCATTCAGTAAGACTCCATTCCATGTTCCCATAGTTTAAGAACTCATAAATTAAAAACACAGTGGTGGGATCCAACCCCTATTAAGAAGCTCCCTCCAGACAGAAAAGGTGGCAGCAATTGCTTTCAGCATTTGAGCAAAGGAGAAATGAAGCAGCAAGTCCTCCAGGTTCACCTGTGGTGCTTCTGGGACAGCAAATCAAGTTGGAAAATCTCTGGAGTGTGTGAGGGTTGCCTCTCAAGCCCTCCCCACCACCGAAGAACCCACCTATAAACTGGCAGCTCAAGAAGACAGGGGGTCTCACGCTCCTGACCCTTCCTGTTCTTTTCCTCTCTCAATTAGCATTATCTAGTATGCCAGTCCTCAGTATTTCTGAGTTTTGCTGTTCAGACATCTAATGTGATAGATGAATCCAGAGCGCTAGGTGTAGATGTTAACGTTCTCCCTTTCCTGATACATTTTTTTAATGCTGGAGTTCTGGGGGAAATGCCCCTCTTCAATCCGAGGAGTAGCTCTAAAGATGGGAACTTCAGGTCAACTAGGCAGGGATGGTAGATACTAGGCTCATCAGTGGTTTGACATAGTTCAGAGGGGTCTGCTCTGCGCATGAACTCAGAAGTCATGAGCGCACAGGGGGATCTTCCTTTTTCTTACTCTTTTCCCATCCTTCCTCCCTCCAGTAAAACTGGACTCATGACTTCCACCACTCCCACTGTACATCTGAGTTATGGAATGGGAAACCAGAGTGAGGGACAAGGCAGGCAGTCAGGATCTTCAGCCAGCCCGATTTAAGTTTCCAACTGGGCCTCACTGCCACTTCCTTCCTGAATCTGCTGGGAACCCCTATGTTCAATGTTCAAAACTGTTATCCGCCACCCTAAATTGGCTGCTTTTCAAAGGTCTGAAAAAGACTCCAAATAACATGCTTTTCAAACCACTATACCATACAGAAGAAATCCATCTTGATAAGTATCTTCAAAGAATGCTGACATTTTTCTGGAACATTCTGGCTGAAGTTTAGCCAAGACAGCTATGAATCAAAATAGTCAACATGCCATGTAATCCCCCCCCCCCTCCCCGCCCCCCAAGTATCATCAGCGGAACCTAAGCTCAGAGTTCTCTATCTGGTAGTGACATGGGTTAATGTTAATCCATTCGCAATCTCTCAGCTTGTCCCCCTTGTGACTACTGGCCCACACCTGTAAGCTCACTGCCTAGGCTTATGCACACTGTATATAACCTCAGGACAGAGCAGACCCAAGTAACTCTCAGAACAGATAACTTCAGCGGACTCAGCTGATGAACCACCCAGATAAAGAATCAGACTCTCTTGTCATGGGACAACTCATTCCTAGATTCAAAGGGCGTCACCCAAGAGTCTATTAATCTATTACCCAGAAAATGCTTGCTTGCTTCTCTTGATCACTGTTTTTAGAGGCAATCTACCTCAAAGAGCAGCCTGTGTTGAGGCTAATGCTGACTTTGAAGCGGGGGAGGGGGGTGCAATAGTGTAGTGATACCAAGACCGAGGACAGGAAGTCAAGTCTGATAAACTATAGGGCCAATCTGGAAAATGTTTTAATGTCCTAGTTTAGTCTTAATTCAGATGTCTGAGAAATATACAAGTTTGATTCTGGTTAAAAATGGTTCATCATGAATCTCTACGTATATGTTCAAATATAAATATATTTGAATAGCTGGATTCCATTTAGCCTAAAACTCAACAAATGAGTATGGTCCATTTTGATTTCTAAATCAAAGTCCTGAGTGAGATTAGATCTTTAAATAAGATCTACTTTGAAGTAGATAAAAACCCTCAAAAGCCAAGTGTTTGTGTGTACACATACAAGTTATTGTTTTTACTCCCATCCCAATCTGCTCTTCCTCATGTTAAGGTCTGTGGTTGGCCAGAAAGAGAATCTCCTCACTCCCAGCCCAGGCTCCAAGAATACTTTCTGGACAGTGCTCCTCCTTGGCAGGCTCTTTCCATTTCCTAAACTCTAACCCTAAAATGCTGGAGGCAGGAGATGGTAAGACTACAGTCGAAAAGCAGCACAGAGGGTGGAACATGAAGAAAAGAGAGCTCAATCACGAAACAACGAAAGAGCCAGATATAAAGATTTGGCTTTGGAAAACTTGAATAGTGATGGAGACATTAGAAAATGACAGCATAGGGGCGCCTGGGTGGCGCAGTCGGTTAAGCGTCCGACTTCAGCCAGGTCACGATCTTGCGGTCCGTGAGTTCGAGCCCCGCGTCGGGCTCTGGGCTGATGGCTCAGAGCCTGGAGCCTGTTTCCGATTCTGTGTCTCCCTCTCTCTCTGCCCCTCCCCCGTTCATGCTCTGTCTCTCTCTGTCCCAAAAATAAATAAACGTTGAAAAAAAAAATTAAAAAAAAAAAAAAAAAAAAAAAAGAAAATGACAGCATAATCCTCCTGCCAAGCATAATGGGCAATGGATGGCAGGTGAAATGCTCTTTACTAAAATGCCTTTGTTCTTATGTCATGTGGAACCCATGTCTAATTCTATCTTTTATTAAAAGGCAAAAGAAAAAAAAAAAAACAACTTAGATCTCACCTTAACTCTAGATCTTTGACGTGGAACTCAGAGAAGATTATTACTTTTGTGAGGTATACAAACTATGGAGTAATAGAAATCAGGTCTCTGACTTCTGCTTTAGAGTGAGTTTACTGAGGACTAAGGAATGCTACTCAGCAGATTATTTTCCACAGTTCTGACTGCTCAGGTAGTTGTGGGGGCTCATTTTACTATACTGGCTTTGTAAAGAAATTAAGTACATCCCCCAAATCATCAACAGATATAAGGTGTTTTACAAGCTTGCCCTCCCTGTCTAACACAAGTATGAAGGTAGAAAAATAAGCAATCAGTGCTTCTTTTCCTCATTCTAGTGCAAGATAAACAGCAGGTATTTCTCTTCATAGAGAACAGAGTGGATTTGGAAGGAAATTATCATCAATTACCTTCCCAACATGGTATCCGGATGAGCAGTGAAAATTTGTGGATTCACAACAAAACGTGTGCCATCTACAAGAAGTGTCACTTTCTCTGGCGCCTGGGAATGAACATTACTGCCAAAGCCCACAGTGCTGTTTCCAAATCGTTCTGGAGCCATAAAGGGTTCATGGTTCCGTTTATTCCCATTTTGGAAGCAGGAGCCTTTGATGTCTTCGGGAAGCGGCATTATGTGAGGGAACTGGAGATTTGCTGGCTGAGAGGCATAGTCAAGTGAAAGGTCTAAAAGATCATACAAACAAACCAAAAATAACATGACAGCAAAAAGGCTTGGGGGGGGGGGAATAAAACTGCTCTTCTTTAAAAAACCAATTTACCCCCCACCCCCCATTTTTAGGTGTTCACAAGCAAAAAATTCTTGCCTCGAAC
This sequence comes from Prionailurus viverrinus, assembly GCF_022837055.1. Taxonomy (NCBI): domain Eukaryota; kingdom Metazoa; phylum Chordata; class Mammalia; order Carnivora; family Felidae; genus Prionailurus; species Prionailurus viverrinus. The sequence goes on along the minus strand of NC_062565.1, from coordinate 35,094,874 downwards.
AAATCAAAGAAAAATAAACTAGAAACTCATATTGGATCACCCTGAGCTTTTCTCCAGGTTTGTATGTTGGGGAGGAGAGAATGAAGGCAATAATGCCCATTTTATAATAAAATGGTTAAAAATTTTTAAAGTAAACTATGTGCACGGCTTTAAAAAAATTTAAACAGTCAAGAATTTCTGTGGACAACCAGCAAGGCCCTACCACACTCCGTGCCCTCCCCTGTCTTGTTTCACAGAGGCAATCACTTTTTACTTCCGTTTCCACTTCTAGTTCTAAATAATACTCTTATATTTCCTGTTTTTTCTTTTCTTTTTTTTTTTTTTTTAAGGAAACTGCTGCCTCTGTGTACAGGAACTATTTCATTTTCCACATTCAAAAATTTCTAAATGTTTCTAAATTTTACTTCCCCGAAGGGATGATAGTCTCTAATTGTCTAATGCATTACTTTTGCTAGAAATTCACATAAAAATGCATTTTCACTATGCACAGAAGAATCCTAACATTGTCAACACCATTTTTTGTAAAGGCAAGTCTTGCCCTCAGCAGAAAGGTTCCACTGCAAGTGGCCTTGGGTTAGGATTCATTCCCAGAACCTCAGTTTTCTATCCTAGTATCACCAAAGAGTCATTTTAAGTAATTTATTTAATTTTCCAAACCTTGTTCATTTCTGTAAAATGAAAATAATGTTCACGCCACCTCCCTCACAGGATTATTTTATCAACTGAAATAAAATATGTGAGAGCACTTCAAAGTGTGTTAATACTGTATCATGCAAAAAAGGCTTAAAACTAAATGCCGTAGCTGAAATCTGGATGTACACAGAAGACAATCAGGGGAAAGTATTTATAAAGGATTACCACAGGATTCTTTTAAATTGGCAGTTCTCCTAATATAAGTTAAAAAAAAAGTTTTTTAAGGAAAAATTCAAACATACCAAAGCACAGAGTTAACGATATGCATATCCTGACACCTAGATTTGACAAACTTAATTAACACTTTTCTACATTTTCTTCAAATCTTTTTTTTCCCCCCAAATCTCCCATTCCTCATGTACTTTAAGTTTGTACACAATAATTCATGAACATGATTACTGCCCATGATCTCTGGGAAATGAGTCTGACTTTGGGCACTTAGGTAACCAAATAAATTGTGACCTAGAGAACACTCACTCCCCCCACCCCCACTCCATTTGCTTCTAGAGAAAAGGAAACCAAAATCTAGACCAAAAACCTATTGAGGATTCACGTCCTACAGCTTTTGACAAATTTTCAATGTGGCCCTGTGTTTGCATACCAAGAGCCAAGCTTCCACAAAATCCATAGGCAAGCTTACAACAAGAGAACACTTTAATCACCAAGACAGGCTTTCACATTCACAGCGCTGTTCTAAAAACTGAAAGTAGGTACCTACACCACAAATTCAGATTTTAGAATGCTTGATTCCCTCCCCGCCCGCTGCCCTCTCCCCTGCACCCCCTCCCAGCAATGAAGCAATTTAACTTGGGCTGATTCCTGAAGGACACCTCAAGTTGCACCCAGCATAAACGGGTGAGTAGGAAAAGAAACGCACTGCACAAATTCTCCCTGACGGTACACTCTAGGATGGCAGGCACACTCTGCTCCTCTGGCAGCTAAAATATGTAGAAGAGCACGGCCCTGGTCAGAAAGACACAAGTTCAAATCCCAGTCCCCTAACTCCCAGCAGTGTGAACCGGAACAAGTTTTCTAAGCTCCTGAAGCCTCACTTTTCTCATCTGTACAAGGATTAAGCAGAGATCAGCAAGCTTTCTGTAAAGGCCAGAAGGTAAATATTTTGGGTTTTGTGGGTCATGGTCTCTGTCACTGTAGCAGGAAAGGAGCCAAAGACCATATGTGAACAAATAGGCATCATATTATGATGGCTGTTATTTAAAATTTTTATTTGCAAAAACAGGCAGTGGTCTAGATTTGCCACCCTGTATTAAAAAAAAAATGTATGTAAAGTTCCTAGCACAGTGAATGCTCAATAAACCGTAACTGATATTATTAGTGTTGCCACTGTCTTTATTAAAAATTAAGAAGAACCTAACAGTTTATCAAGAGCCGGCACGTCCAATAACTAAAAAGTCTTTTGGTCTCATGAAGTAAGAAGATTATTAATATCCCTGTCTTCCAGATTAAGAAAGCAGGGCTCAGAAAGATTAAGCAGCTCATCCAAGGTTACAGATGATAGTAGCAGAGCTAGAATTTGAATGTGTCTTCTGACTCGGAATCCAAGACAATTTTTCTTATACTATCATTGCCACATTAGATATGCTGGACTGATTAAGTGGAGATTTTTTTGTGATGGTCAGCTGTATAGAGCTGTGATATGTAAGCTAAGCCAATTGGCTGGATATTTTATTTGGGTAAAGAATATGCATGCCTTCTGGGTAGAGTGGATGCTCAGATGTTGGAAAGCCCACCAAATGAAGTCAAGATCTAAGCGTCATACCATCGCTCCTGGGGCCTAGAGGATAAGTAAGGTTCTGAAGACCAGAAGAAGCCGGGCTATTTGTTTCTTTCTCTTGTGCCGCAGCTGGGCTTTCATCCGTTAGGCAGCCAGCCTCCTGCCGCAATAACCTGTCGCTCTCACTGCCACGGTGAACATTCATCCTTGGATTCTGTATCCTGAACTGTCTGCTTGACCAGAAAAAAATCCTAGAAGACAGGAATATGCAGGATTTAGAACGCTCTCAAAACAGATTTCCAAGGACTTCCAAGGCAAGAAAGCCAAACTAGAGAACTCACCAAAAGCTCTCAGTCTTGTTCTGAGAAGAAATGACATCTTAAACATTTCTGTAATTTTATACTTACAGGAATTGAGCTTATTTAAATGGTCTTTATCAAATCACTAAGAATATAAGCATGTTGATAAACTTGTTACTTGGGAGTAATTTTAAGCTGTATCCAAAAACAGATATCAAATCCACAGTTTTGGCCACAATCTTGATCAATACTACAAAGTAAAATGGTAGTGCAATAATTTGATGATGTTTGTATCACAGACACAAAAGAGGGGAAGAATCCAACTGGTCAATTAAAGAAAACCTGCCTCTATTCAAAAACAATTGAGACACAGATGTTCCTGCAACAATTAAGCACTAGGAAACAAAAACAACCAACCATAATACTCATGGAGTATTATGGGAGTACTCAAGCAAAATTTGACTTATTGTGCTCAAGTTCTTCTTTATAAGTTCTCTCTGCACCTTATCTTCAACCCTAGCCCCCACCTCAAAATTACATGAAGACGTCACTGGCGATAAGGCTAACTCTCTCCCAAGCAGTGCACAGTCGTGACCAAGAACACATAATGAGCTACGGCCACTTGCAAGGCATTTGCGGATCAGGCAGAAGTGGGGGGGGGGGGGGGCGCGCGGGGGAGGGCAGTTCAGGAGGCTTCATACCTTTCTTCCAGATAATCAAGCCCTGCAGCCCTTCCATCCTTGGGGGATGCCCAGCTACTTGAAACATTTCTGAAGTTCACCCTACTTATTAGCATTTTTAGTTTATACTGTACTGATTTCCACTTGGTGTTCTGGTGGAAGAATCCTCTTACGTCACTACCAATTTTTATGCAAATGGACTGCATGCTAACACCGGTTCAGGAAGAAGTTAGGTCACTAAAGGCAGTAACATGTAGAGGTTAAAACAGATCCCCAGGGACTGGTAAACTCAAATAAAACCACCACTGCTCTCAAGTTTGACTCAGAAAGGTCAAAATCAGGTCTACTGAACAGGATAAGGAAAGGATATGGAACCGGGAAGAGCATTATTGCCAGCAATGGAAAGACCAAAAGGGGGGTTTGCTTCTTTAAGCTTAACAGGTTTTGAATGGCAATGTTTCCACTCAGCAGTACAGGTACTGCTTCTCAGCTCTTCCACTAGCGGCTCAAGAACCAAGTTCAAACTTCTCTTTGTTGCTCTCCTAAAGACCTCCTGGACCAAAGATGGTAAGCCTGAATAAATCCATCTCTTGAGAATCTGCACAGACTACACTGTATCAATTACTTCATTTATTCCTTAAAATGTGTGAAGAACAGTCACATTACAATGGAATAGTTTGAAAACAGTTTCTTCCTAGTGGAATCGGGGCTCAAAATGAAGTTTAACTTGTATATAATGAACTGAATTAATACACAGCAGGATGGAATTGAAACTTAGCAAGTTAGGCATCTCCAATGAGGTAAAAGAAAGTAGCCCTCTGAGCACTTAACAGGCATTTTACTTGCATTTAATTTTTATTGCAAATAATACATGACTATTTCCCTTCTTAAAAAGGATGCTTTGGGCGCCTGGGTAGCTCAGTCAGTTAAGCGCCCGACTTCAGCTCAGGTCACGATCTCGCCGTCCGTGAGTTCGAGCCCCACGTCGGGCTCTGGGCTGACGGCTCAGAGCCTGGAGCCTGCTTCCGATTCTGTGTGTGTGTCTCTCTCTCTGCCCCTCCCCCATTCATGCTCTGTCTCTCTGTCTCAAAAATAAATAAACGTTAAAAAAAAATTAAAAAAAAAAAAAAAGGATGCTTTGATCATCATCCCCAATCCCAATCACTTCTCCATATCACACCTTGCTGGTTTGAATCCTTTTGACTTTACAAAAATGAATTCATACTCTACAGATATGCTGGTAAAAGCATATGGTTTCAAAAGAACACACAAACTATATACTATACATCCATCATTCTCATTCTGTAATGTTTTTCTAAATTACTGTTCTTGAGATGCATCCATGTTGAAAGATCAAGATCTGGTTCATTCCTTGTTCTTTTTTTTTTTTAAAGAGAGAGGGAGAGAGCCAGTGAGGGAGAGGGGCAGAGGGACAGGCAGGGAGGAAGGGGGAGGGGGGAGAAAGGGGGAGAAAGAGGGAGATGGAGAAGTGGAAAGAGGAGAGGGGGAGGGGCAGAGGCAGAGAGAGAGAGAGAGACAGAGAGAGAGAGAGAGACAGAGAATATCGACCATGGAGCCTGATGCAGGGCTCGATCCCACAACCCTGGGATCATGACGTGAGCTGAAATCAAGAGTCGGATGCTCAGCTGACTAAGCCACCCAGGTGCCCCAATTCCTTCTTAACTGCTGTAAAATAGTCTGATTCCACTCTTCTATCCATGAATATTTAAGCTGTTTCTTAACTATTACAAACAATGCTTCAATGAACAAGATTAGAGTATACTATGAAACTCCAAGAAAGGACCCAGATTACAGACTCCTCCCAAATGTATTTGGCGTCAGAACTCCTTTTTGCAAGAAATCATCTCAGGATTAAAGCTTAGTGGCACACACTAAGAAATTACTTAATGCAACATTTACCCAAAGTCTCCTATGAAGTAATTCCTCTGTAATTCTAGAATGACAGAACAAAACTTCGAAACCTGAAAAGTTAACTAACACCAAGTTTTCAACATACACCAGAGCAACCACTTTAAACATACTACTACTCCCCTTCCAGGATTGGTGTTTCATTCAACTTTGAATTTATATTTTCAATGCCTATCATGGTTCAATTCTGTAACCATCCCCCAAATGAATCCTGGTCCTTAGAACAGATCTAGGAAAAAGGAAAAAATAAATAAGCAAAGCACTTCAATAATATAGTCTCTATTGCTACAAAACTATCTTTGGTCAAAACACAGTCCTAAAGTCACAGCAACATACAATTACGAAAACTAAAGGATCATGACACCCCCTGACACACTTAACAGTAAATGAAGAGACTGTTTCAGAAAAGAACTAGGAGTCAGAAATATATTAATAACAGAATTCAGACTATACAGCCATTAAGCAGAGAAAACTTAACATCCAACAAGCTGGCTGAAGCTTCACTTCTACACAGTATGGGAGAGCATTTTTATACACTGTAAAGAACTACGAAAATATATTTATTATTTATATCATAGACCTCGCATGAAGGCCCATTCTTTGTTAAGTCTTCATTTTGCTGACCTGGAACAGCATCATAATCTCCCATCTTGGAAAATTTACATACAATCTTTGATGGTGGAACTATCTCCACATATTCCTTACACCTTAAAATGGACACACCACAGTTTCTCCTTAGAACATAATCATCTCGAGTATTAATCCAAAATAACCTCTAGATAATGTCTATGTATTTTTTTCTTACTTGCAATTTCCTCTAACCAATTATTTCTGAAGAATGTAAGATAATTACATGGATCACTGTGCCATTAAGTTCAATATCTTGCCACTGAACTATTCAACATTTTTTGAATAGATTTTAAAATCTAGTTGTAAAGTGGTCAGGGGCAAACAACCCTAACATGGATCTATCTCAAAAGCATAATGCTTTCAGACTGTTAATGGTACAAAGGTATGATTTTTTTTTTTTTTTTTAATTTGAGAGCATCCAAGCACACGTGTGCAAAGCAGGACAGGGGCAAAGAGAGAAGGAGAGAGAGAGAATCCCAAGCAGGTTCTGCATCTTCAGTGCAAAGCCCAACAGGGGTTCAATCTCATAAACCAGGAGATCATGACCTGAGCTGAAATCAAGAGACACTTAACTGAGTGAGCCACTCAGGCATCCCACAAGGGTATGATCTTTTAAAAGGTAGTATCCTTTTTTTTTTTTTTTTTTAATAACTTCAGAGTAATCTGGGTGGTGATAAGGCAGGATGCCACAGAATTTGCTACATAAACCAATGTACCCTTCATCTGTACTCTAGAAATCAGATTTAGAAAGTAATCACATCTGTGCCAAACCTTCATTTCAAACAAATCCCAGTCTTTTCCATCTGTTCTTCAAAAAAAATTTTTTTTAATGTTTATTTATCATTGAGAGACAGAGCATGAGCATGGGAGGGGCAGAGAGAGGGGGAGACACAGAATCCGAAGCAGGCTCCAGGCTCCAAGCTGTCAGCACAGAGCCCGACACAGGGCTCAGGGCTCGAACTCACAAACCGTGTGATTATGACCTGAGCCGAAGTGGAAGTCGGAGGCTTAACCCGACTGAGGCCCTGTGTCCATTCTTATGTAAAAACCACTAAGTTCCTTTAACTATTTTAATCACCTATCATTGACTTTGGCCTAGTTACAGTATGTTTTTCTACTTATACATAGTAATAACCCTGCTAATGTTTTCTATTAAAGGTGAACAGATTTTCCATTTTGCTTCACATATATTCTCGGGTGATAGCCAGAAAAGTAACAGGGAGGGCAGTGGGAGACAAGAGAGGTAGAAGATAATCTAAAATATCTACATGATCACCTTCTAAGATATCATTAACTGGTAGCAAAGAGGTTACCATTTTCGGAATGTACTCTGGGTGTATGTTTTTTTCCCCCAAAGTTTGTATTTATTTTGAGAGAGAGAGAGAGCACGCGCACGCACGGAGAAGGGCACAGAGGAGAGGAAGAGAGAGAGAATCCCAAGAAGGCTCTGCACTGTCAGTGCCGAGCTGGATGCGGGCCTGAACTCATAAACTGCGAGATCATGACCTGAGCTGAAATCAAGAGTTGGACGCTTAACCGACTGAGCCACCCAGATGCCCCTCTGGGTATATATATATTTTAAACAACTTCTATTGAAGCTTTTCTGTCATGTTCTATTCACCCCCTTTGCAAGTATGACCCTAATGTTCCAATCTCAGAAGAAATTCAGTCTTCTATTTAAGGAATTCTGGTTTTCCTTTTTCCAGATTATTTCTAAGAATACTGAATAAGACCATTCCAGTCTCAAGCCCATATAAACTCTATTCTTAACATTCTAAATATCAGAGTTTCCTACATTGTTTCTCAACCCATAAGAATTTAGCTGTTTACATGAGCAAAGAAAGAGACCCCTGTGAGTAAATTATTTCCACTGGGTCCTCCCTTCACATGTATGCATCTCCTTGAACTCTGGCAGACTGGTGAGGCATGAATAACTTCTTAGAGATCTCTTGGTACATTTCTCTCCAAGTGTGATCTTCCATTATGTTCTACTTTTTATAACTGTGGCCCTGTGCAGGTTCCTAAATCTGAGTCTCAATTTCCTCACTTGACAAAAAGGAAGTAACTGTTAACCACACCGGGTTGATATAAGGAGTAAATCAGCACTTAGTACAATGCCTGGCACGTAACATTCAATAAATGTTGATTATTGTTTTATTCCCAAATCAGGGAGTCTACAAAGAAATTTTACAAACCTAATCTTATTTGGTACAGAAACAACCCCAGGAGAGATGCTTTAATTATCCTCACTCAAACTGGGGGTGGGGATGGGAATCAAGTTTTAGAGAGGTTAGCCAATTTGCCCCAAATCCTAACTCTAGCTAAGGGGCAAAGGTAGATTCTAAACTTAGGTTGTTGGATTCCCATATTCTTTCCATCCAATCACACTGCTTCCCCCAAACCATCTTGCCTTTCATCCATTACTGATTATAGAACTATTGTTTGTCACAAATGAAAGAGAAAGTCAGTAATATCCAGGGTCATAGCTGCTGTTCTTAACGTGTAGGAGTTATGGTAGTAATGTAAGAATCCTGTAATAGAATGGTTATATTTTTCCATGAAATAGCATTGTTAGTACTTCACTACTCATAAAAGCCATTAAGTACTCACTGAAAAAATTTCAGCCAATATAGAAAGACAGCAATACTTTAAAAATCAACACAGCTGTGAACTCTTTGCACATGTTAACTCTGGGCATCTTCCCACTATATTCTTGGAATAAACTCCTAGAAGTAAAACAGATATGGAAAAAGGTAAATAATTTTTAAGTTTTGATAGGTACTGCCAGACTGTCCTCTATAAATATACCAGTTTAAACTCTTTCCAGCAGCATGGAGCATCCATTCTCTAGAACCCTTGCTAACAGCGTTTCAGTTTTCTTCATCTTTGCTAATCTAATAAAATTACATTAAAATGAGCTATCATAGTTCACTTAAAACTTTCATCGATACTTCTAAAATTTCACCTTTGAAAGTCTTAAAAGTTTTGAGTGGGTGGGGAAAGACAACCCTGCTGGGTAGGTATTAGGTAATAGCCATGATCTATTCACATCCAGTTTTTCAGGCTTGACTAGAATCACTGGATATTTCCCATGACTTGCTCTCATTTCCCTGGATGTCTGTGAGAGAATAAGGTATAATCGTACAAGACCACCCACAAGATAAGCAAAGCAGGTTCTGACTTTGGCTTCATTATTAACTAGCCATGTCACCAAAACATTCTATAAGCTTCACTGTTTTCATCCATAAAAACAGAGGATGGTGTCTGCCATTACGAAGCTAGACAAACCTTTCTCAAATAGGATGCATGGAAAAGCTCTCAAAAATCACGAAGCACTATACAAAAGACAAGTGATAAACGGGGAGATTGGTGTAAATCTCCCTTGAACAACTGCTTAGTTAGCATTTATTTAGCTCTCTAAGCTCATCATGCTCATCCTCCACTTTTGAATATACTTATTATGTTTTATTGTATGATTCTACTGATTTCAGTTACCTTTGTCATTTTGATTCAGTGAAATCACACCTTGTACTGTTTCTGGAATTCTACAAACTATTTTTTGCCTCAGTTGCCTAACTTCATTTGCACTTGACCTTCTGTGTCTTTCCATTTTTCTCCTCAGGAAGATACCACATCCTCCTCTTCTATCGTCAAACTTTTCTTTAGCTTTTTTAGTCCTGCAGAATTTTAAAAAACAAAGAATAATCCTGCACGCAGGCAGTAAAGGTTTATTGTTTCTGGCAGAAAATACCGAAAAGACAAAAATCACCCATAATTCTTCTTCCAGACTTTCCTAAGCATAAACACATAAATATTTTTTTATTTTTCACAATTTGAAATTCTGTAAATACTATGCTGCATTTCTCAACATAACATGATTTTGGCTGTAGGTCAATAATCACACTCTTACATCATTTTCAATGGTACATATTATTCTGTTACATGGTTATACCAAATTTCACTCAACTGATTTTGTTTTATTGTTTTTTTTTATAATCTTTAACCCATATAGAATCTGTTTTGTATATAGCATGGGATAGGGATCTACCGAAATTCAAATGGTTAACCAATTAACTGCGTTAATGTATTCTGAAGAGTCCATTTTTCCATACTGATTTGAGGTGTCACCTTCATCAAATACTGACATATGATAAATGCTTGACCTGGTTTTTACACTCTGTTCCACTGATTCATCTATTTCTGTGCCAATGTCATGTATAATTTCAGTTTAACAATCTTGCCATCATTTTTCTATGTCACTTATCTGGAAGTTCTAAAATGGTATTTCTAAGTTGTCAACAGGGAAATGCTTTCTTCTGACTTTTAAAATTATGTCTTAACTATTTATGTTTTTTCTTCAATGAGTAATATATTTTATTAATTTAGAATTACTGTGATAAGAGTCCTAGAACATTACATTTAACGGACAGAGGTTGTACACAGATTCTCTGTACTAGTTTGTTACCCAGAATGTAGCTTTGTTCCTTTTTTTAAAAGATTTTATTTTAGTATTTTTTAAACGTTTATTTATTTATTTTTGAGAGAGAAAGAGCAAGCAGGGGAGGGGCAGACAGAGAGGGAGAGAGAATCCCAAGCAGGTTCTGCACTGTCAGGGCAGAGTCCGAAATGGGGCTCGAACCCACGAACTATGAAATCATGACCTGAGCCTAAATCAAGAGTCAGATGCTTAGCCAACTGAACCACCTAGGTGCCCCTAAAGATTTCATTTTTTAAGCAATTTCTACACCCAACGTGGGACTCGAACCCACAGCCCTGAGATCAAGAGTTGCATGTTCCACCAACTGAGCCAGCCAGGTGCCCCTGTTTGTTCTTTTTTTATAGGAAGTAAAAATTTGCTTTACCTAAAAAGATAACTGCCATAACTCATTCCAATGAAATATTAAAAATGTATGGATAACTGAAACTATTAATACTAATTTTGCTGTTTATTGTTGAGACAATGTTTAATCAAATTTTTAATTCAAAAGTAAAACTAAGTTTACTTCAGCTATTTTAACACATACAAATACATTATATGGACTAAAGATAGATTATGCAGTCTAGGTTAATATTGCAGCTACACCAGAAGACTGCTTCTGTGCAGAAAAAGAACTTATGATACTGTACTTCTTGAATACTGGTCAGTACATGCCCTTCTTATATACTCTCCCTATGAGCCTATACAACTATTTAACCCCTAGTAAACACCAACCCTTCTCCCCTAACTGCTTTATCTTGTTTAGATTTCTTTTTAATTTAAAAAAAAAATTTTTTTTTTCAACGTTTATTTATTTTTGGGACAGAGAGAGACAGAGCATGAACGGGGGAGGGGCAGAGAGAGAGGGAGACACAGAATCAGAAACAGGCTCCAGGCTCTGAGCCATCAGCCCAGAGCCCGACGCGGGGCTCGAACTCACGGACCGCGAGATCGTGACCTGGCTGAAGTCCGACGCTTAACCGACTGCGCCACCCAGGCGCCCCTTTAATTTTTTTTTTTTAATGTTTGTTTATTTTTGACAGAGAGAGAGCGAGCATGAGCAGGGGAGGGGCAAAGAGAGAGGGAGACACAGAATCTGAAGCAGGCTCCAGGCTCTGAGCTGTCAGCACAGAGCCCGACATGGGGCTCGAACTCACAGATTGCGAGATCATGACCTGAGCCGAAGTCGGACGCTCAACTGACTGAGCCACCCAGGCGCCTCTTGTTTAGATTTCTTTTCAAAGAACTGATGCTATAAAATGTTTTCCCATTTACCATACCATTTCTTCACAAAGTCTCAAATTAAGGGAAGCTATATTTAACCATACCCTATCCTGCTTCTCCTGTATTTGCCAGCAAGTGCTTTGAAGCTAGACTAAATAGTTTGGTTCGTGATTCCACCACTTATTAGCTACGTGAATCTGGGCACATGACTAACTTCTCTGAGATTCCATTTTCTCATCTGTAAATTAATAATACCATCTATTTGGAAGAGCTATTTTAGGGATCACAAATACTTCAGATCAAGTACGATCTGTGGCATATGGTAAATACTGAAAAATTGTTAGCTGTTACTATTATTCATATATTCAAACCTAGCTTCAAGCTTATAAAAATCATACTCATAAAAGTTTTAATCTCTTCTTGTTTCTCCTTTCTTGCATTATCACCTAGCTACCACATTATCCCTCATCTCAATTCCAATACTAACAACCCCTTTACTTATCTGTGTATCTGTATTTTTTGTTAAGTACTGGATTCTGAATATGTCTGTTTGCAGAGGTAATGAAATTCATTTATGATTCCACTGGTAACTCTTAATTTCAAATATTTACCGATAACAGGCATGTTATTTTTGTAAACCAAACCTGTAATTTTATAACTAAAACCTAGACAGCTTTCAAATGAATCTTTTGAATTGACTAAGCACTTTTATCAGCTAGGTTATTTTAATCTCTCAGAATTTAGAGAAGTTTCTGGTAACCTCTTCAGACTGTCAACAAATCAGCGAACATATATAGTCAGCATGTATTTACCAAACATCTACTGTGTGGAACACACATAACACTGTGCCAGCAAAAAGGGGCAAAGGACTGTGGGACACCTACAGGGCTGATCCTAAGCTCCCATGCTGGTTAGGTGGGAATATGTGAAAAAGATAAATAAATTTAACTAATACATACAGAATAAGCGGTTCTAACCCTTGGTTTGATTGTCAGGCCTATCTTCCCAGAGTATATTAACATAGGCTTATTGTGGGGTCCAGCAGTTCGTAATTTTTTCTAAAAAGTCAACTTAGGCAGCTCTCATATGCATTTAGGTTTGGGAATCATAAAAGAAACATAAAAGTCATAAAAATTCATATGAGAAAATCACCTCTAGCTGGTGTGCTTGGGAAAAGGAAGTCTTCATCAGACAAAATCTACACAGGGCTCTGAAGAGATTTTTTTCCCCAGTTTTTGGACACTTCAAATCTTCAGGAAAATAGAAAAATCATTACAATCAGTACACAGGTGTATACCCCTCAGATTTACCAATGATCATCCTGCCTCATTGGGGTGCACTTTGCATTCCTTCCCCCTCCACAGATTTTCCAAATCACCTGAGAATGACAGATATCACACTTCATCCCTAATACTTCAGTATGCACAGTCTAAGAATTACAACATTCCCCTACAAAACACAACAGTACCATTTTCACATCTAAGAAAATGGACAATTCCATAATCTCAACACATAATCCATAATCAAATTTACTAATTTGGTTTCATATTTTCTTTTATAGACTTTTCTGGGGATCCATAATTAAGGCTTGTTTCTTGCATTTTTTTTAAATGTTTTATTTATTTTTGAGAGAGAGAGAGACAGAGTACGAGTGGGGGACGGGGGGGAGAGGGAGAGAGAGAGAGAGAGAGAGAAAGAGAGAGAGAATCCTAAGCAGGCCCCAGGCTCTGAGCTGTCAGCACAGAGCCCAACACGGGGCTCAAACCCATGGACTGTGAGATCATGACCTGAGCCGCACAGAAGCTTAACCAACTGAGCCACCCATGTGCCCCTAGTTGTTCCAAATTTTTAAATCTCCTATAGTCCCTCTCTCCATCTATTTTTAAAATGAAATTTACATTTTAAAAGAGACTAGGTCCGTTCCAACATCCTGGATCTCAGTGTTTCCACACAAGTAAAAAATTTTCTCCTATGTGTCTAAACAAGAATACTACATAGATGGCAGCTGTATCCTTCCAAATGCCATCACATTAGAGACATAATGCCACCATACCCTACTATAGGGGAAAAGCTTGGCCACTTGGTTAAATGGTGACAATAGATCTCTCCCCGCTGTAAAGAGAGATGTAATACTCTATCTCCCAATAACCTTTCACCCAGTGGTTTTGGCAATCTATTGATGATTCTTGCCTGAGTCAGTTATTACATTTGGGACTACAAAATGAGGGCTCTCTAACTGTGTTGTTCCTCCTACATCTACTGTATAGCAGCCTTCCATGAAGTACAACTATTTCTACACTTTTCCTTTATTTCTCCCTATCATTATGAACTCAAAGATTTGTTTTAATCTAGTATATTACAATAATCCATTACCATGATTTTTAAAAAATTGTCCCCAATTTTTGGTTTAAACTGTCCCAAATATGGCTAGTGGGGTTCTCTTCAAGCCATTGTCTGTCATTTTAACACAATTCTATTTGCTTTTGAGGCTACTTCTGGCATAAGATTTCTCCAAGCGCACCTTTTACCATCTCTGCCCCAGACCTGGAATCAGCCACTTTGCCAGGAGCCTTTGTTCATTTTAGTGGGCAATGGCATTTATAAATCGGGATCTGAGCACTAACTGTCCTCACAGCTACTGGGTTGTCACTGCTTCTAGGCCATTTCAGTAGATAAAGCTGGGGACTTTTTTTTTTTTTTTAAAACAAGCAAGAATTTACACTGATACTTTCAACTCAAATTCAACACTATAGTTTTTCTTTATATTAGCATCTTTTCCCTTACAATGAAAATCTTGGTTCATAAACTAGTTTCAAACTTATAATATCAATATTATTACTCACAATAAACATACTAAGTTTTAAGTCTACGGGGGGGGGGCAGTTCTTTTTGTCCTTTTGGCAATCTACTGATGATTCTTGCCTGATGTATTATCAGTATGATATGTTCAAGTTATTTTTTCTCTGTATGTCCTATAGGTTAGGTTTATTTCTCTCTACACTTACTATGTAAAACATTTACATGGTTTAAGTTACAGTGTTACAAGAAAGGAATGCTGAGAGAAGTGTTTTTCCCTTCCCTTTTCCCTCCAATCTTTCCCTATCTATTCCCTACAGATAACCAGTTTTATTAATTTCTGTTTATCCTTCATGTTTCTCTTTGAAGAAATTAGGATAAAATGTGTATATACATATAAATTCTTAATTCCTCTTTTTCTTATACAAAAGATGGAACAACATATCCAATCCTGTCCTTTGCGATTTTTACTTAACAATATATCCTGGAATTCACTCCAAACGAGTGATTAGAAACCACCCTCATTCTTTTTATTACTATGTAATACTCCACTCTGCAGATGTTAATATGTAGAACTTTGGTAGAGAAAAGAGGAAAGGGCAGGCCAGATAGTGCAGATGGCACAGAACAGGCAGGAAAGTAAAAGTGAACAAGGCTTTATCACTACATAAAATGGGGTGGGTGGGAGACTAATCAGGCTAGAGTGAAGGGTTAATGTGAAAGGGTGGGGAAATCAGGTTCACCATCATATCATACAACTCCAGGGAACCCCATGTATACCATCATCTAAGAAGCTATACAATGCACAACTTAGATGACTATACATACTGGCCCTGGGGAAGTTGAAAAACAAGATGGAGCCAACTTATGGGGGCCTTGAATTATAAAGTAAAATAAAATTTTGTCTTGTAGCCAAAGTTTTTACATATGGAAGGCTCATGTTCAATATGTTTGAAGATAAATGCTTCAAGATAAATACAGCCACAGATGGACTGGAATAGTTAAAAGAAGAGGCTATTGGAATTGTCTAAGTGTGAAATAACAGGATCTCAATAGGTTATTGTCAAGAAGGGTAGTACTTAAGACATAGTCCTCCCTTCATACAAAGAGCTTACAATCTAGTTGAGAAAAATCAAAACACGAGAGTTATACAATACAGAAAAGTGGCATTTTTGGAATAAGAGACCTAAGTAATTATATTGTCCAGTGGTTCTCAGGTCTAACTGATAGAGTTACATACAAGAACCTGTTAAAAACATATTCTTGGGCCCCATTCCCCAGAGATTCTGATTCAGTAAGTCTAGGGTAGGATCTGAGAATGAATTTTTAACAAGCTCCTCAGGTGATCCTGTAGACTAGCTATGTTTGGGAACAAATGATTTAGTATAATCTTTCATTTCATGGACGAGAGACTGAAGCACAACAATATTCTTTTTGAAGAATATTCTAGGAGACTTACAATCTTGGGGTAGAGAGGCCTTTATAATCAGGACCAAAAACCCCAAAGCTAAAAAAGAAGAGAAAGACACATGTGATTACAAACCCCCTCCCAAAAACAAAAAACTAAAAACTTTTGTATGGCAAGAGATCCTATAAAAAATAGATTTGAAAAACTGTATTTGCAACATACTACACAGAGTTATCACAATATTCAATGAGGGGTTATAAAAATGCATGAAACTAACCCAACAGAAAAATGGGCAAAGGATGGAAAGAGAGACATACCCAAAAGAGAGCTGGTGAAGCTGTATTAATAGCTTACAAAATAGAATTTAAGGCAAAAAACTGCACAAGTTGGAGAAGACATAAAATTCAAAGACGTCTATTGGCAGAACCACTTCTGTTCCTCATTTCTTCTATCTTGGAAGAAAGCCACAATGAGAGAAGACATGCAGGAGAGAAGAGGACATGCCAATTCCATGGAAAGGCTGGAGCTGATTCCTTCCCTTTTCTTTCCTTCTCCCCTATGAACTACTGAGGCCAGGCTAACAGGCAGGCAGATAAAAGCACGACAGTAGTCACAAGATCGTAATTGCTCGGACAGATTTTCCTGTCTTTTCTACTTGACATCCCCAATTTACTGCCCTCGGTACCTTTTTGTCAATATACCTTACGTCCAAGAACAGGTTTTATGCAGAAAGAGGCTATATTATAGTTACTTGGATTTAAATTAAGACTTAAGACCTTGTGTTCAACTTGTAACTAAGACTGCCCTTACTTTCTGTTACAAATTTATCAAGTTAAAAAAACTACTATACTGGAAACAAAAAGATTTAAACAATATAATAAAAAATCTATACTTACCACCCAGTTTAAAATACAAAATATGACAATACAGTTGAATCCCCTATAACCACTATCCTAAGTTTTGTGTTTCCATCAAAGATTTCAAACTATATCTACAATCTTAACGTATTTTCTTTTTTTGTTCTAGCACTTTGCCTACCAAGCAAATCTTCAAGTAATGAAAAAACTGGTAAATCTAAAAAGTGAAACTGATGAATTCTAGTGTATCTCAAGAAGTTCTTAAATATTTCAACACTCTTTTCAAACAGCAAAGTTTTCTTACATCCTTAAATTAATAATTGAATCTAAAACCTAATGACTCAAGAACACATTTTACATTAGGATCACAAATTAATCAGCTGAGGTTGTTCAATATGTCAAATTACTACAAGCCCTACATCTTAAGTACAGATGGCCATAAACTTTATTCACACATATCTCGTATCACATATGGTTCTAAGTCCTTTATAAATGTTATTTAATAGTCACAGAACTTTATGAAGTAGGTGCCATTATTACCCTCATTTTATAGGTGAGGAAACTGAGGAAGAAAGAGGCTAAGGAAAGTTCTCACAGTCACACAGCTAATAAATAGTGAAGCCAGGCTTCAAACCCAGGCTTCTGGCTTCACAGTCTACTGTTACCATCATGTTATGTTACCTCTCCTTATAGGGCTGATTTACTTCATGATTTCTACGTAAACTGTATAGGTTTAGAAATATAATTCCAAGCCCAAGATCTACGGCTTGGGCATACAACCTTTCTGTGCCAATAATGGGCATATCTAGCACCTTTTCTGTTTAAATAGTTGCTAGGAGAGGACTTCTATATTACCTAAAAACTGGATAAATGAAATTCTGTCATTTCTACACATGGTATTTCCATCTTTTGATTGGATTCAACGAGTTATGGTCATGCTAGTGACACCTTTATGCTAAGAACAATCCATGGCACATAACAGATCAGGCAAAGTCTATGACTCCTAAGAAGAAGTCAGTCAACATATTATAGAATCTCTGGGGTGAGTTCCCTAATGTCCAGGACACTCTTCTGCTTGCTAAAAACCTAAAATCCTATAAAGGAAGAGATACACAAGCTGTTAAAGATTACTTATACAAACTTCCAGGAAATATCAAAGCAATATGCTATTAGCAATAAGGTCTTGAAAAGAACAGTACAAGCCAGTGCAATTAAAAAATTTAAAGATGTATTAGTCAACAGAGTAGGCCATTTTACAGGAAAAAGCTAAGTGTGTGTATGGCAAGAAAGTGTGTATATGAAGGTCTTGGGGACAGACCCATGGATCAGTACTGTAGCTATAGATCATGTTGAAAACTCTGGAGACAATCCAAAATCATTGTGTGAGAAGATGGTTCAAGGCCCAGTACCAATTAGTGTCAAAGTTTTCACTGAATACTTAGCAGAAATGATAACAGTGCAGCACACACACACACACACACACACACACACACACACACAAATTACTCCAGTTCAAAGACACTTGACACTGACTGAGACATCATCAATCTGCTAGTAGCTTTTTAGGAAAAAGAAACACTAGCATATTAGATACATATGTGACTTTAATATACATCAGGATTTCAAAAATATTGAAATGTGAAGGATTACAGTATATGTTAGTGTTATGTTTTCTTGAGAAGGACTATCCTTTGTACCTAAGTTACACCTGTAATTCTTTTTTTGATATTAAATGCTTTTTCTTTTATGAAAGAATGGTGACAGAAAATGATGGCCAGATTTCTTTTTAAATGGGCTTCCAATCTCTTCCCCCATAATTTTACCAATCATGAATCTCAAAAAATCTGGATCCCAATCACCTAGGACTAAAAAACACTTCTACCAGTTCAGTGTAACCTAACTAAAAATATCCAAAAATAAAAAGTCTCTTGGTTTGCTCACTCAAAAGCTGGAAAGCAATCCTTGGGGAAACATTTTTCTTCTTCTTGGGTTGAGCCAAAGTCTGCTTTCCTCCCCACACCCACCATGTCTTCCATGCTTAGTTTTAGTCCTATCCCCTGGAATAATACACCCTTCAGAAAAATGGGTAAAGCAGAAAAAACAACTGCTTGAAGGCATCAAATAATTAGTAAGGGAGCCAAGACTAGACCGGAGAGAAGCTGTGATGGTCAGTTTCATATGTAAACTTGCTCAGCCTACAGTCCTAGGTCAATGAGACACTAATCTAGGTATTACTGTGAAAGTATGTGGCAGATGTGATTAAAGTCTATAATCACTTCAATTAAGGAAGATTATCCTAGATAATCTGAGTGGGCCTGATCCAGTCAATTGCAAGGCTGTAAGAGCAGAACTAAGGTTCTCTGAGAAAGAAGAAATTCAACTGTGGATTGCAGCCTCAACAGTTCAGAATTCCAACCTGCCCTTCCTGACGGCCACAATCCTATAGGCCAACTCCATGATAACTATCTTAACATATATATGTATTTATATATAGATGACATATATTATTGTCACGTATACACACAGAGAACCATAATCCATAACTAGAACCTTTCCATAAAGAAAACTCTAGGACCAAATGGCCTGACTAGCAAATTCTTCCACATCTTTAAGGAAGAAACTACATTAATCTTCTACAAACTCTTCCTGAGAATAGAAAAAGGAAGAATATTTTCCAATTCATCTTCTGAGGTTATTTTCTCTTATAAACATAAGCACAAAAATCCTAAACGTTATTAAAAACAATCAAATCCAGATATATAAAAAGGGATAATACATTATAAGGTTGGCTTAACATTCTAAAATTAATATAAAAATATAATTTACCACATTAAAGACGAATAAGAAATGTTTTAGATTAATAACTAAAACAGCAGTAAACAGTATGATTTATTAGGTTTAAAAAAGGCAGGTTAGAATAAATATATTCATGGAAAAAAGACTGAACATATTAATTACTCTCCCTTAATTGTAGGCTCATCATATGTGTTTTTAAATTGTATTTTATTGAATACTCCTGAGTCTCTAAGATAAGTGTTATTACTTTTAAAATGGGAAAAAAGGAAAACATTCTCTGTAAAAACAGGGAACTCCTCAAGAAAATATTTTTTTTAACGTTTATTTATTTTTGAGACAGAGCATGAATGGGGGAGGGGCAGAGAGAGAGGGAGACACAGAATCGGAAGCAGGCTCCAGGCTCTGAGCCATCAGCCCAGAGCCCGACGCAGGGCTCGAACTCACGGACCGCGAGATCGTGACCTGAGTTGAAGTCGGACGCTTAACTGACTGAGCCACCCAGGCGCCCCAGAACTTTTTTTTTTTTTTAAAGCTTAAGACAGTTTAAGAGAAAGAAAATATTACTACATAAGAGATTTTGAAATTTTTCAATTTAGATGAAAGAACAAATATGCTTACGAAACAAATAAGGAATTTATTAGGTTAAAATATGTGGAATAGTTTCTTAAGCAGATTATCTGACAGGATGACAATAATTTGCTTTAAATCCAAACGCAATGATTTCATGCAGAGGCATGTGTTTCTTAGGGTACTCAACTGCAAGCATGGTTCTAAGTAACGGGTGGAAGGTAGG
Source organism: Prionailurus viverrinus (assembly GCF_022837055.1). Taxonomy (NCBI): domain Eukaryota; kingdom Metazoa; phylum Chordata; class Mammalia; order Carnivora; family Felidae; genus Prionailurus; species Prionailurus viverrinus. The sequence goes on along the minus strand of NC_062565.1, from coordinate 35,074,557 downwards.
ATGGGTAGGCAGGCACCGGATAAAGGATGTTGCTTCAGCCCCGGGGCACTGGGTGCTCAACAATGAGGGCAATGGAGCACTGTGATTACCTGGCATATAATTCTCTAAACAGACTGTTATGAGCTAAAAAAATGTGTTCCCCTCAAAATTCTGATGTTGAAGTCCCAACTCCTAAATCCTCATAATGTGAGTGTTTGGAAAGTAAGATTTTAAAGAGGTAATGAAGTCATTAGGGTGAAGTCATTAGTTCAGTATGACTTTTAAGAAGAGGACATGAAGACACATACACAGAGGGAAGCCCACAGGAGACACAGTAAGAAGCAACCATTTATAAGCCAAGGAGGGAGGGAGGCCTCGGAAGAAACCAATCCTGCAGACATCTTGATCTCAGACTTCCAGCCTCCAGAATTGTAGGAAAAAAATTTGTTGGTTAAGTTAGTCTGTGGTACTTTTTAGGTAGTCCTACCAAACTTATATACAGAAACAACTGCAAAAATTCTATTTCATGCTCTACCACCAAAAAAGAGATTTAGAACAAACACATGGATGGAATCTTAGATGATTTTATGGTACAGACTGTGATCTTCATATAGAGCTATAGATCACTACCTGTTTTAAGGAAGTTAAATGTTCTTTTAATAATCTCAATAATATACTGCAACTTTGCTCTATAATTTTAATAACAGTATTTCTCATTTGCATAGCATATACAATTTAAATTTTATTTGTATTTGTTACTTCATCTGATCCTTACAACCTTCTCTATGAAACAAATAGAAACCAAACCCTCTGGTCCCAGTCACAGATCTTTGCACTATTTGTACCTAGTATTTTCTAAAATTTTAGCAAGGTTCCCCCGGTTTTAGTAAGAACAGAGATAAAGTTTACATCTATACTTATCATAAAGCCTGAGTAGAAAGCACAATCTGAATCTAAAGAATACCTTGAAATAAAATTAAACAAACAAACAAACAAACAAAACCAAAGCCAACATTTATTTCCTGAGAATTTACTATGTGTCAGGCACAGTTCTAAGCTCTTTACATAAATTAATTCATCCCTAATAACCCTCTGAGGTAGGTACCTATGACAATCTCTATTTCAGGGACATAGAAACTGAGGAGTCTTTTATACAAGTTAGTACATAAAGGCGCCAGGATTTGAACCCAGGAAAGCCTGGCTTCAATTACCACATTCTTAACAACTACCCAATGAAGTGAGCATAAATCTTAATGCCTTTGGAGGCAGGCAGATTTAAGTCTGAACAGACTGTGGGCAAACTTAAGCTGTTTGTATCTTAGATTCCTTGACTATAAAATGGAGATAATACAAGAACGGATGTAAAAGCATTTAGTACAGTGTCTGGCACATAATAATGTCTAATTATTAAGCACTGACTCTTCTAATTCTTTCATGAATATACAAGGACAATCCAATAATATTTAACTTGGGGACTGCAAGCAAAAATATCAAAAGGTTCTCTTTTTGCATACATACCTCTTTCCTTCTACCTTCCAGAAATGCATATACTACCCCAGTAACCTCATTTCCCTCATGAAAATATATTTAACCAGATTATATCAGTTTTATATTCTGTCTCCCGCAGAATACTGAGTAACTTTGATAAGGACAACAGTATAGTTATGTGACAACTTCAAAACATTCTGGACATTGCTCAAACATCTACTATTTAATAAAAATTCACCAGTATCTTAAGCTTAACTGAATTAAAAAAAAAAAAATACTGGGGCGCCTGGGTGGCGCAGTCGGTTAAGCGTCTGACTTCAGCCAGGTCACGATCTCGCGGTCTGGGAGTTCGAGCCCCGCGTCGGGCTCTGGGCTGATGGCTCAGAGCCTGGAGCCTGTTTCCGATTCTGTGTCTCCCTCTCTCTCTGCCCCTCCCCCGTTCATGCTCTGTCTCTCTCTGTCCCAAAAATAAATAAACGTTGCAAAAAAAAAAATTAAAAAAAAAAATACTAAGTTTGTAATGTCTTTGGGGAGTACAAGGTAACTTTTTGCTTTTATTTGAACTTTTACTACTTATTTCCAGCTTCAGAGTCCTTATTTTAGTACTCCCACTCTTCATGATTTGTATGTTTAGATCACATTCTCGTTCAATCTCCATTTTTCCAGAAAACACTACTTTTGTAGTCATGTGGAAGTCTTCCCATTTTCTTCATCTACTTATAACTGAATTTCTCTCAACCTTTTCCATTTTTGAAGCATTTGTCTTGAGATGATTTAGTGGAAGAACACTCAGCTAGGAGCCAGGAGTCCTTTCCTCTGCCACCTCATCACTCAGATTCTTTACCTGAAAGATGAGGACTCCACTATGTAAGTTTGTAATAGGTTTCCTTAGATCTCAAAGCCTCTGATTTCCACGATCCTGGGTCTTCCCGCAAGAGGTCATTCAGCATTCCAACAACTTCCCTAAGCTTTTTACTCCAGTTAGCCAAGTAGGGACAGGCATGGTCAGATTCAGGGGCAGAGGGAAGGCACGGTAATCAGGAAGCCCAGCGCTATAGAAGGAAAGACACTGACATTCTGTAAGCCAGCAGAAAGAGATTAATGAGAGGAGACCAAAAAAAAAGACACCCAAAACAGAAAAATGTCAAACCACCTAACTCTAACCTCACCCCTTCGTATCTATCTCAGGAGGATCTAAGAAACAGAAGAAGCTTTCAGCAGCACAGGTTACTCAGTCCTCATTTTCGTCTCAAGGAAGCAATGCAACTGTGTGCCACCTTTGCAATGTTGTTGCTCAAGTGGCCTCCTCCAGGGCTTTGCACAAAACAGGCATTACCTGGGTATCTGATGACTGAATTAGAGGTCAGCTGACCTGAAAGCCCTCATAAATGCTACCAGTACTGCTAGGTACCATGAACTCTGAGGACTCAAGGCCACAGGAATTACATGGCACTGGCTGCCCTGGTTCTAATGGTCAGACTGGGATGAGAAGATGTGGCCTAATGGTGTTGCTTAAATTCTGATGATACTCGAAGCCGCCCCCAGAAGGAAAAAGCACAGATTAATAGGCGCTGGCTATCTCTCACCCACCAAGGCAGTATCAGAATATGTATGGAAGTCATTTCCTACCCTGGTGTCAGAGTCCAAGAAAGCACTACCTTTTCTTAAGTTTCCCTCTGGAGAAGCCGGCTTCTTGGCTTAGGACTGGTGGGAGGGGAAGGGAGAGTAAATCAACAACGGGGTAAGGGAGTTGGGCAGTTCTAAAAATTCTCAGGGCAGCCCCACGGTGGTGTTTCTTAAAGTGTGGTATAACAGACCAAGGAAGGGGGTGCCTGCTTAAAGTGCAGTTTCAGGGACCCATCACAGATCTCTAGAACCCAAATTCTGGGAGTGGTACTGGCATTTTTATGAGCAAACTTACACTAGTGAACTATTGCCCCAGAATTGGGGGATGAGGGGGTGGGAGGGATTGGGGTGAGGTTCTTTGGACTCCGGATTCTTTACGTTCGACTACACCACTTTGTTTTGGGGGACCATTAAAAAAAAACACCTCCGTTTCGCAGGTTAACTAACGCAGCTGCAGCTAGTTGCTCAACAGCTAACGGGGGCACAACGTAAGGACCTGGAAAATGCATTTTCACGAACTGGTTAACCAGTTCCTCCACGGCCTTGTTTATCCCATTTTGTTTGTTCACTGGCTTCGCGTTTAAAAACAAACCGGTTCAACGCAGGAATTTTTCAATTAAGAATCACACAGTCCAAAATCGAAGAGGTCTGTTGGTAGTGCAGAACGAGGCTTGTAAACCTGAAGTCACTGCTATAAAGAGCATGGTTTCACTTGAAAGAAAAGATCACCCAGATGCTCTGCCCGGCGCTTCTGCACTCAGAGCTACTAACGAAAAGCCAGCGGCAGAGAAGACTCCGAGGCAGGGGTGGAGTGCGAGCAAAACGCACTCTCCGCTTCAGGCAGAGTTTGATAAGAAGTGCGACCAACTACCTAATTTGTAAAGAGTTCGACTCACTGCCAGAAACCAACCCACCAACCAACAAAAAACGCGTCTGCAAACGCGTTATCAGTAAACACTCGGGGCTTTATCGTCATTTCTCTGCCGGCGGGACGAAAGCACCGCGGGCCTGCAGAAAACAGTCAAGTTACACTTCAGCTGTCCCCGCGGCTGCGCTCGCGATTTCCTGAGAAGGTGCCACCCCCTTCCGCGGACTGTAAGACTTTATCCTCGGCACGAAAACCGGCGCCCGAAACCCACTTGCGGACATTTTTCGTCGCGGGGATTTCAGTCCCCCGCGGCCTTTCAATTGGGGTCCGACTCGGCGGGCGTCCGCCCGAGCGGCGGCCCGAGGAGATGCCCCCCTCCCCCCGCCACAAAGGCAGAGTCGGGGCCCTGCCCGCCGCCACACTCGCCCTACCGGGTGCCCGCGCCGCCACTTACCTGACGCTCCCGCCGCGCTCTCGCGCTCGGGGCCCGAACCCGCCCGGGAGGCGCGCGCACACCGCGCCGCGAGGAGCCGCCGCGGGGACCGGCCGTGCCGCAGCGGCGCGCGCCCCCCGCCCTGGCCGGCGCGGCCACGCGGCTGAGTCACCCGGCGCTTCACATTAAGAGTCCCCACGGCGCGCGGGGCACGCCGGGAAGGCCGGGCTCCCGGCCCGCCGCCCGGGCGGCCGCGGAGAGGTGTCCTCTTTCTTTCCTGACACGCCCCCCCCCCCACCCCCGTCCGTGGGAGGACGCTCTCACTCCAGCGCAGCTGGGGTGGATTCGATTTCTGAGCTGCGGATGCCCCCTCTCAATTATTAAAGGTATAAAACGGAAAGTTACTAGTTACCTGGGTTGTTAAATAATCTTCGCCAAGCCCCAGGACAGCAATACTTAAAGAGAATTGTGGAGCCCCGATCTCTCCGAGCGTTTGGGGGAAGGGGGTACGTAGCAAGAGTAACGGAGGTCCTTAAACACGTTTTGCTTAAAAACTATCCTGGATATACGTTCTGGCCAAAGAAAGGCGGGGGGGGGGGGGGGGGGGGGGGGGGAGCCTGGAGCCTGCTTCAGATTCTGTGGCTCCCTCTCTCTCTGCCCACCCCCGTTTACACTCTGTCTCTCTCAAAAATAAACATTAAATCAACCGAAGCAGATTATTGGAAAACTGGTTGTGCTAGTAAAATATTTCAACACCCGAAAAGCAATGTATGGTCCGTGTTCTATAAAACGGGTGCTGAAAACATAAAGGAAAGAAATAGCATCAATCCTTATTGTCTTGACTTTAATTTTTTTTTTTTTTTTGAGAGAGAAAGAGAGAGAGAGGGAGAGAGAGCAGGGGAGAGGGCCAGAGGAGGAGAGAGAATCCCAAGCAGGCTCCATGTTCAGTGTAGAGCCCCACCACCTTGGGATCACGACCCCTCCAGAAACCAAGAGTCCGATGCTCAACCTAGTCACCAAGGTGCCCCTATTGTCCTCATTTCTAGTGGCTTTTGTGTTTTTAAAAGTTATAAAGTTATATTGATTATGCAAACTGCTTTATTTTAAAATTGTTGAAAACCATATACGTTAATAGCATGATTTCTTAAATTCTGAGTCAATTTTTTTTTGTTACAAAAGTCTCTGGAAACTAATTTGGGGCTACAGATTAGGATTAGAATTGAAGTGGAAGGAATATGAGGAAACTGTTTTGATTCTCATTCCAATAGGTTGCAAATGGTTGCTGGATACTTGTATAGCAAAATTGCATTGTCAGGGTCAATAACTTTAATTTCGAAAACCGAAGCTATACATTTTTCATTATAATTGGATCTTAGAGGTCTTAGACAATCTTAGGATCCAAACTTTACAACCAAAGTAACATAGAGGATTGTTCAAACTAATGCCTTTATTTCCATTTCTATAAAGTACAATGTTATGCTTCCTTTCTGGAAAACTTTTTCTGCAGACTTGTAATATACAAAAATCTAGCACAAAAGCCAGACAAGTCATTACAGGCTAATGACTGCATCTTTTAATTAATAGTTAAGACTAAATTGTTCTCTTTTTGCCTATAATTTCATATAATGAATAGAATATCAGATCTAGCACTTTTTTGGGGTAGACACCAAGGAGGTGAAAAATGAGAAACGTATATTCACAGAAAGCACTGGTTTATGCTGATTTTATCATTTATTTATAAGTTAATGTATCTCCAAACATGAATCTCTCAGAAGCATTCATATCTGAAGCTGAAAACCCTTTCTAATGTCACATTGGCAGACCTGGAATTTTCCATTTCCGTAATGGCTAATTCAGAAGGCGATACAGTTTATCTGATCAACTGTGATGAGTCTCCTTAAATATGATATCTACTACCAGCAAATTTTACAAAGCACCTTTTCCACTATTTTACATTGCTTAAAATTCTCAACAACTCTGGGAGATGGATTTTACTACTCAGATTACAAATGAGGAAAACAAGACATAAACAAGAATCTAAGGTCATTAAACTATGAAGTGATGCTGGTGGGCTGAGAATCTAGATCATTTGCCCCCCAAATTCTTGCTCAGCATCCACTGAGCATATGGCAGTTCTGTCTAATAATTGCCTCCAGTTGAACTCCTCAGTGCCTCTAGGAAGCACCTTAAATGCCTTCAGCTGTTAACACCGAACCGTTTAAGGTTGATTGTATCTCAGAATGAAAATATTTTCAAAGCAATAACTATTATCAGTTATTGTATAAGAAACTAATTATCCTTTTTACATAGTACATCGTATGTAGTAAATGTGAAAACAATGCAAAAATCCCAAGATTTTTGAACTCTCAAAGTAATTATATTTGCATTTTTAAAAACTAAATGATTTAGGTTGTATGATTTCTAGATCACTGCGGACGTACAAAAAAAAAAGGAGACTTTTTAAAAGACTAATCACTTTCATTTGTAAGTCCAAAATTGGCTCAAATGTAGATGTCAATAGCTATTTAATTTCTGACTTTCTGGAGAGGGGCTGGAGCCCTGCAGTTAACCCAAAATATATTCACAAGAATCCTTTTTCCTTCACTTCTATCAGTTCACCTTTGTTAACAATCTCTTCATGAAAGTCACAAAGGAAACGAAGAGTGGACCTTGAAAACATAATCAACCAAAGAATCATGAATTTTAAGTTTTTAGTGGCTGGAATTTGCTACTGGATCTTTATTAGTATATATCTGCCTTACATACAACTTCGGTAAGCCTTTTAGTCTCACAATGTCTCATCTACAAATTCAACAAAACATGTAGCCACACCTCAAAGGTAGGATCTCAGGAGAATTATGTAGCCGAGGATAGCAGGCTTTCAACTTTAAAAAGTTAAATTTGGTTATTTGGGTAACCAAGTAAGAGATAAGGGAAAGTGAATCCGGGTAAGAGTATTCCACTATTAAGTAAAAGAGAAACGATGGAATATCCCAGTTTCGTTAACTCCCTGTGAATTAATATAGGCATTAGGCCTTAACAGCTAGGATCGTAAAAAGAGAATTAGACATTATGTACCTCCTGAGGAAAGACCACACCACCACTTAAAATGCTGCTAAAGAGATCAAACCTGAATCTGATATAGACTTGAGATCCCGCTGCCAGTTTGTAGGAAACCCAGGAATATGTTGAACTGTATCATGATCATGCAATCTGCAAAGTCCTCACTATGGGAAACTACAAGTCAAAGAGCCTCCGTTCTTCAAGATTATAGAGTTAAAAAAAAAATGACTTAAAAGATATATCAAAAAAAAATTTTAACTGTGTTTTGTGTGTTAAGGGAGAGACTATACTGTCTAGGAGTGAACATTTGGGTGGAAAAATCATTAAAGAAAAAAGGAAATGAAAGTGATGCTATAAAAGTTAGGATAATGGTTACTTACAAGGTGCTGGTGGTAGCAAATGATTGAGAAGGGACCCTTGGAAGGAGCTTCTAAGGGTAGGTAGCAAAGTTTCTTCACCTGGGGATGGTGTTTGCCTTAGAATAATTTAAGGTAAATATTTCCTTTATAGTGTCTTCTGTTTCTGTGTTTTATTTTATTTTATTTTATCTTATTTTATTTTATTCTATTTTATTCTATTTTAATGTATTTATTTTGAGGGGGGAGGGGCATAGAGATCGTGAGAAAATCCCAAGTAGGCTCCACGCTCACCGCAGAGACCAGTGTGGGGCTTGATCTCACGAAACATGAGATCGTGACCGGAGCTGAGATCCAGAATTGGACATTTAATGGACTGAGCCACCCAGGCGCCCTTCTGTGTTTTATTTTATGATAAAAAGATTAAAAGGAAAAAAAGGTTGGAGAGACAGGCCAGTCCTACCCAAGAGCTGAAATGTATTTTCTCCATACCTAGCTATTTTCCAATGTATCCATTTGGTTTCCTGGAACACTATTAAGGCTAAATTATTTAAAGAGAAAAATGCTTAAAAAAAAAAAAGCCCAAATCCTTGGGAAGACAGTCTATGTTGTAATACAGTTTTGAGTTATTGTCTTTTTTTAGACGGTAAGAGATAAGTAGGTAGTAGAGTATATTTTGAGTGTTAGAGAAAAGGTAAATGGAATGATGAAAGATAAGGAACAGTTCCCTGAAACTTAATGGTTAGATTCCTATAATGGTCAGGAGAGTAATCTATAACATTTCCCATGGAGATTTTGATAGGGGCAAGAGCTCCCTCCCTCGCTCTCTCACATGTGAGGACAATTCATCTCAGAATTCTTGAACTTTTTAAAAGGGCATAGAATGCTTAGCTTGAGACTCAAGAATCAAATAAACCTCTGTAAATAGAAGTCCTATGGGGAGCCAGAATAGGAGAGTCAGAAAATGTAGAAATACGTTAGCCTGGGGCTACGGCAGACGCTGGGTGTAAACTGATAATATGTTTATCTCTCATTACTTGTGTTACAGTTTATAGACTCTGACCTTCCAAATCCCATGCACCAGCTCTGATAGCACACATTGTCTCTGTTTATGAACACAGAAGTCTCACTTGAACCCAATACTGAGAATGCTGGGAATTTTTTTTTTAACTTTGTAAGAGTTTTTTTATTTATTATTATTTTTTTTAACATTTATTTATTTTTGAGACAGAGAGAGACAGAGCATGAACGGGGGAGGGGCAGAGAGCGAGGGAGACAGAATCGGAAGCAGGCTTCAGGCTCTGAGCCATCAGCCCAGAGCCTGACGCGGGGCTCGAACTCACGGACCGCGAGATCGTGACCTGAGCTGAAGTCGGACGCTCAACCGACTAAGCCACCCAGACGCCCCAACTTTGTAAGAGTTTTAAATGAACTGCATCTGAAAAAGAAAACAAATAGGCCCTTAAATATATATTCTTCAAACTAGGGTTTGAACCAGTAAACTTTAGGCTTGCAAAAGAGACTCCAGTTACCCACTGACCCACCACAGAAAACCAAGACATTCTTTTACCTTGCTCAAACCATACCTGCTCTTTCCCTCAAAATTTCAGTAACTGAGATAAGGCAGAATCTGTTTACTGAAGTATGTGTCCTGGCCCCTTACCTTCACTCTTTAGGAAACTTTATCATGAAAAACAGATGAACAGTAAGATAAATGATGGGAAGTAGGGAGATTCAGGAAGGTTTCTTCTGCTTGTTAACCAGGAGCCCAAACAGAGTGTTCTTGTTTATTCGGAGTAGCAATGCCCACTTGGAAGTACATCACCGTGCTTGTGACAGTACAAACTCCATGAAAAAGGAAGTACAAACACATGAAGTGGTATCCGATTCCTAAGGCAGTGTGATGTGGTGAAAAAGACATTGGAAAAAGAGCCAGATGACCTCAGGTTAAGGCTCTTCCAACACTTACTGGCTGAGGAAGTCACACACAAGCTTGTGTTTCCTAATTTGTAACATGATAACATGTTTTCCTTGAGCTTGTTATGAGGAAGAAAACATAATCAAAATATATGCAAGAGTATATAATTGAAAGCACTAGAGAAATTTGAGGTACTCTTAGTGTTTGTTATTTTTTTTATTTAAAACAAGTTCTTATTGAAGTATAGTTGACTATTAATGTCATATGCACATGTTCCATCCAAACTAATATTATCTTTTTTTAAAATACTTTTTTTTAATATTTATTTATTTTTGAGAGAGAGAGAGAGAGAGAGAGAGAGAGAGAGAGAGCCAGACAGAGTGTGAGCAGGGGAGGGACGGAGAGAGAGGGAGACACAGAATCCACAGCAGGCTCCAGGCTCTGAGCTGTCAGCACAGAGTCTGATGTGGGGCTCAAGCTCACAGACCCGGGAGATCGTGACCTAAGCCGAAGTCAGACGCTTAACTGGCTGAGCCACCCAGGCGCCCCAAATAAATATTATCTTTAAAAGGAACACCCAATGAGATAAAGTTGTCCTCCTTAATGTCAACCATAAGTTGTTTTTATATCAAAATATACTGCTTTCCTCAACATTGTGCAGTTTGAATGAAAATAAAGCCATGTTTGTGATGAGCACTGGGTGTTGTATGTAAGTGATGAATCACTGAATCCTACTCCTGAAACCAATATTGCACTATATGTTACCTAGCTATAAATAAAATTTTTTTAATTAAAAATAATAAAAATAAAATAAAATAAAACTATGTTATAGTGACAAAATAGTTTCAGTATTTTCTCCTTTTATCCATAATCATTGGTAACAATCAAGTTGCTATTTTATTTTACTTTTATTTTTGTAGTTTTTAAAAAGTTTAATTTGAGAGAGAGGGCATGCATATGTGTGCACGCATGAGGACGAGAGACAGAGAGAGAGGAAGAAAGAGAATCCCAAGCGGGCTCCTTGCTGCCAGCATGCAGCCCCATGCAAGGTTCCATCCCATGAACTGTGAGATCATGACCTGAGCCAAAATCAGGAGTTGGTTGCTTAACTGACTGAACCACCCAAGTGCCTCCTCTTTTCTTCTTTTTTTTTTTTTAATTTTTTTTTTTAACCTTTATTTATTTTTGAGACAGAGAGAGACAGAGCATGAACGGGGGAGGGTCAGAGAGAGAGGGAGACACAGAATCCGAAACGGGCTCCAGGCTCTGAGCCATCAGTACAGAGCCCGACGCGGGGCTTGAACTCACGAACCGCGAGATCATGACCCGAGCTGAAGTCGGACGCTTAACCGACTGAGCCACCCAGGCGCCCCTCTTTTGTTTTTTTCTTAAGAGGGCATTTGGTTCTCTACCTGATGTGTCTTTAGTGCAGTTTTTTAATGGTACAGTAAGTAAGTGTCCTCATAAATTCTTATTTTTAAAGGGTTGCCAAATACACACATATACATACACACCTGGCTGAAGAAATTATGGGAAACTACTAACTCAGTCCTTCCTTAGCCACTCTTTGTTCTTTTGTTTTGTGTTGTGTTGTTTTGTTTTAATGTTAGCTCTATGCCCAAAGTGGGGCTTGAACTCACTGAGATCAAGGGTTTCTTGCTGTATGTACAGACTGAGCCAGGCAGGTGCCCCAAGCACTCTGAATTTTTTTTAATTTAATTTTTTATTTTTTTAAATTTACATCCAAATTAGTTAGCATATAGTGAAACAATGATTTCAGGAGTAGATTCCTTAATGCCCCTTACCCATTTAGCCCATCCCCCCTCCCACCACCCCTCCAGCAACCCTCAGTTTGTTCTCCATATTTATGAGTCTCTTCTATTTGTCCCCCTCCCTGTTTTTATATTATTTTTGTTTCCCTTCCCTTATGTTCATCTGTTTTTCTCTTGAAGTCTTCATATGAGTGAAGTCATATGATTTGTGTCTTTCTCTGACTGACTAATTTCACTTAACATAATACTCTCCAGTTCCATCCACGTAGTTGCAAATGGCAAGATTTCATTCTTTTTGATTGCCGAGTAATACTCCATTGTGTGTGTGTGTGTGTGTGTGTGTGTGTGTGTGTGTGTGTGTGTATACCACATCTTCTTTATCCATTCATCCATCGATGGACATTTGGGCTCTTTCCATACTTGGGCTATTGTTGATAGTGCTGCTATAAACATTGGGGTGCATGTGTCCCTTCGAAACAGCACACCCGTATCCCTTGGATAAATGCCTAGTAGTGCAATTGCTGGGTCGTAGGGTAGTTCTGTTTTTAGTTTTTTGAGGAATTGTGATCGTTTCGGCAGCACATATACTAAAATAGTTTTTTGAGGAACCTCCATACTTCCAGAGTGGCTGCACCAGCTTGCATTCCCATCAACCACTCTGAATTTTAATAACATGACAGCAACATAAAAACAAGGTTGAAAAGAGCAATTTCAGAATGTTTCTCTTCTTGCTCTGAGTCTCTGAAGCACTTTAAACAGCAATTTGGGTTATTCCCTCTTGTTCTTTATTGTAAATGCAGGTAGGCCCTAAGATGCTGAAAATGAGATGTTCAGGCTTGGGGATCGAGATCAGATACAAGTATCCCTTGGTTTTTGAAAGGTTGAGTGATACTACTCTGCTTTTACAAAAAACCTGTATTAGTACCTGTTTTCACCAATTGAAAGAACTCCAAAGAGGAATTTTGTTTTTATTTTTAAAAAGGCAAAAACCAGAAATCATGTTCAGCATTTGTTTTGCAGCAAACTGTTATAGAGGCAGTGTATACACTCAGCACAAGTTTCTTCCCCCGGAACCACACTCAGCATCTCAGCATCAAGCTGCCATAGCTTCGAACTGTGTCTAAGAGCATCTGGCTTTATCTCCATTTATGTCATGTATTTATTAGCAAGATGTATCTTTAAGGTGTCAGAGAGGCTTAAGAGAGGTTATTTTCTTGGGTCTGGGAATGCTCAACATTTTTTCCATATAATTACTGGAGATTTCTTCTTCTTATCTTTATTTCATAAGAACGCTCTACTTTCGGGTAGTGGGGGATACCTGTGCTTAGAAATTGACTTTGAGAGAGGTGCCTGGGTAGCTTAGTTGGTTAAGCGTCAGACTTCAGCTCAGGTCATGATCTTACAGTTTGTGAGTTTGAGCCCCGCCTTGGGCTCTGTACTGACAGCTCAGAGCCTGGAGCCTGCTTTGGATTCTGTGTCTCCCTCTCTGTCTGCCCCTCCTCTGCTCATGCTCTGTCTCTCACTCTCTCTCAATAATAAATAAACATAAGAAAAAAATAAAGAAATTGACTTTGAGGAGGAGTAAAATGAGAAAAGGCTGAACAGGGATTAACGAGACCAGGCATCTGGTATCAGCCTGGTCACTTGTAGGTCAGTCATCACCTCTAGGTCTGATTTTTTTTTTCTTTTTATCCAAAAGTTAGAAGTTTTAGATCAAATGATAGCTGCCATTTATTGACTACCTTCCATATGGTAGTGTTAAGAGATAAACTGATATTAAAAGATATTAAATTGATAAAAGATATTAAAAACTTTGAGAGTTTATAGTCATAAAAAAGAGTGAAATCTTGCCATTTGCAACAACGTGGATGGACCTGGAGAGTATTATGCTAAGTGAAGCAAGTCAGACAGAGAAAGCGAAATACTGTATGATTTCACTCATATGTGGAAACTAAGAAACAGACAAACAAAACAAAACAGAGACATACTCGTAGATACAGAGAACAGACTGAAGGTTTTTGCCACGGGGGAGGAGGGGATGCATGAAATAGGTGAAAGGGATTAAGAGGTACAATCTTCCAGTTACAAAATAAAGAAGACACCGGGATGTAATGTACAAGGTAGGGAATATAGTCAATAATATTATAACAACTTTGTATGGTGACAGATGGTAACTAGAGTTACTGTGGTAACCATTTCATAAATCTATAAATATTGAATCACTGTGTTGTACACTGGAAAAGCAATATTGTATGTCAATTATTCTTCAATAAATATAAATAAAACTAAAAACATGAAGAGCTTATTTGAGCAAAAACTGATTTGAACCAGGCATCATCCAGTCCAGTAGATAGAGAGGAGCTCTGAGGAGTTGTAAAAAGGAAAGACTTATAGGCAGAAGTGAGTGGGAACAAAGAAGTTATTGCTAGGCAAAAAAGCAGGTTGGTTATCGCAAAGTTACCTTCCTTTAGGGGATTACAGGGGTCTATTAGACAAATTACCTAATGGGTGCTGATCAGTGATTCCTGATTGACTGGTTTAAGGTTCCATTTCTGAGAGAGCCAAACCTGTAATTAAGTTTCCATTTGGTGATGTGGAGCATAGCATAAGCAATTCCATTTTGGGTCTGTTGTCTTGTTTTTTAACAGTAGGCAGATATTAACTCTAATTCTCCTAGCAGCCTGGCAGGACATAGTCCCATAATAAAGATACAGAAATCAAGGCTCAAAGAGATGAAGTTATTTCAGGTTGCATTAGGTGAACTCCATGGAGCCATTTTAGCTTTGAAATTCTAGGATTACTGGGGCACCTGGGTGGCTTAGTTGGTTGGGCATCCGGCTCTTGATTTCTGCTCTGGTCTTAATCTCAGGATCATGAGTTCAGGCCCCTTGTTGAGCTCCACACTGGGCGTGGAGCTACTTAAAAAAAAAAAAGAAAGAAAGAAAGGAAGAAAAGAAATTCTAGGCTTACTGAGAAAATCTATCCCTTTGGTTTCATGTTTCCCTTTTAGAAATTTCATTGTTTGGGATTCAGTCACAAAATGCCTTTCGTTCTAAGGAAAGGGCCTTAGAAATCATTAATGTCAGGGTTTTTGATTGTTAAGAAGGAATCTAAGGTCCAAAGAGGATGAGTGACCAGCCCATGGTTGTGATTTATTTCCTCTTTCAAGTTTACCTGTAATGCTCATTGTAACCTGATTCTACCTGGGTAGAAATATGTATAGGAAGGTGTGTCAGGAAATGGAGTTTTTATTTTTTAATATGAAATTCAGTAATTTTTAAATGTTTATTTTGAGAGGAAGAGAGAGAGAACGGGAGAAGCATAGAGAGAAAAAGAGAATCCCAAGCAGGCTCTGTGCTATCAGGGGAGAGCCCAACACGGGGCTCTGTCTCATGAATCACGAGATCATGACCTGAGCCAAAATTAAGAGTCAGATGCCCGACTGACTGAACCATCCAGGCATCTCAGAAAGTGGAATTTGGCCTGGGCTCCAAAAGCTTCTTAAAAATGACCTTGGTATGTGTGTAAATATTGTCTGTCCAAATAAGCAGAATTTCCAAGACTCGAAGGTCACTGGAGGATGGTCCTTCTCTTTGGAGAGGTATCAATTGATGTAGTGAAACTTTTGCCTAGAATCACCGACCACTGAAAAGTCAAGAAAGAGTCACACATAATTAAAAAGCAATTTAATTTAATGCGTCATTAAAATAATTAATATTAATGTGTCATTAAAATAATTCTTAAAAAGTAAGCACAAATATAGAGATATTTTTACATTTTAAAATTATCCAGGGGCGCCTGGGTGGCGCAGTCGGTTAAGCGTCCGACTTCAGCCAGGTCACGATCTCGAGGCCCGTGAGTTCGAGCCCCGCGTCGGGCTCTGGGCTGATGGCTCAGAGCCTGGAGCCTGTTTCTGATTCTGTGTCTCCCTCTCTCTCTGCCCCTCCCCCGTTCATGCTCTGTCTCTCTCTGTCCCCAAAATAAATAAATGTTGAAAAAAAAAAAAATTAAAAAAAAAAATAAAATTATCCAAACACTAGGGGCGCCTGGGAGGCTCAGTTGGTTAAGCCTCCGACTTCAGCTCAGGTCATGATCTCACTGGGACTCTGCTGCCAGCTCAGAGCCTGGAGCCTGCTTTGGATTCTGTGTCTCCCTCTCTCCCTGCCCCTCCCCCACTCACACTCTGTGTGTGTGCGTGTGTGTGTGTGTGTGTGTGTGTGTAAAATAAACATTTAAATTTTTTTTTTTCAACGTTTATTTATTTTTGGGACAGAGAGAGACAGAGCATGAACGGGGGAGGGGCAGAGAGAGAGGGAGACACAGAATCGGAAACAGGCTCCAGGCTCCGAGCCATCATCAGCCCAGAGCCTGACGCGGGGCTCGAACTCACGGACCGCGAGATCGTGACCTGGCTGAAGTCGGACGCCCAACCGACTGCGCCACCCAGGCGCCCCTGTAAAATAAACATTTAAAAAAAATTATCCAAACACTGAAAACAGGATAAATTTCTGTAAATAATAAACTTTCAATAAACATTATAAGTAATTATTATTATGGCTGAGAGGTAGAATTCTGATGGAAGGAGAAGAAAGAAGGGGGGAGACAATATTACATTAAAAGAAAAAAGGAAAAAGAGAAAAAAGGGAGAGAAACATGGGAAGAAAAAGTTAGAGGTGGAGAGAAGGCAAAGAAAGAAGAATGACAAAGAGTTAGCAAAGGAGGAAGAGTCAGAGGGAGAGAGAAACTGGAAGTGGAGGAAAGGAGGAATCTGGTCTTAGAAAGGAGAGAAAGACTAAGAACAAAGAAGATTCGCAGTGGAGGCCAGGAGAGAAGAGTTAGGAGTGTTCCTTTTTTCATCAACAAACGTTTATTGCCTACTGTGTGCACTCTGATAAATTCATGTCCTGGGAGAAACCAGTTATGTATCACTCTACTGGAAGAGAGTT
The DNA here is from genome assembly GCF_022837055.1 of Prionailurus viverrinus. Classification (NCBI taxonomy): domain Eukaryota; kingdom Metazoa; phylum Chordata; class Mammalia; order Carnivora; family Felidae; genus Prionailurus; species Prionailurus viverrinus. Next base: position 35,058,108 of record NC_062565.1, on the reverse strand, counting down.
AATGATTTCATTTCTTTAAGCACCTTTTCTTTTTCTGAGAATGAAAAGTAATCTATGCTCATTTAGAAAATTTGGAAAATAGAGAGTGGAATAAAGAGTCTCTAATTCTCTTCCTCTGGGAAAAAGAGGGAAAAAGAACCCCTAACTCTAGCCTATTGATATGTTACTGTCTTTGTTTTATGTTCTTTCTGGTGCTCGGTTTGAAGGGCAGCAGCTCCCCGGGGCACACTCTTCTCCTGGAGATGGCAAGTGTGTAAGCAGAGGCACACTAGGCCCCTTCAGGCCCGGGATGGAACTAGCACACTGTCATCACTGCCCCATCTCATGGAGCCATTGAAGCAACATGGGGCCAATAATCGTATGGGTCTATCTAACTTTATATCATATAAAAAGTGTAGCTTCCTAGATATAACATAAATTTATGTGTGTACTTTTACCTCTTCTGGGACAATGCAAGGACCATAGAACACTTTGAAAGTCACTTTTTAAAACAACTATGTTGGGGGCGCCTGGGTGGCGCAGTCGGTTAAGCGTCCGACTTCAGCCAGGTCACGATCTCGCAGGTCCGTGAGTTCGAGCCCCGCGTCAGGCTCTGGGCTGATGGCTCGGAGCCTGGAGCCTGTTTCCGATTCTGTGTCTCCCTCTCTCTCTGCCCCTCCCCCGTTCATGCTCTGTCTCTCTCTGTTCCAAAAATAAATAAACGTTGAAAAAAAAAAAATTAAAAAAAAAAAAAAAAAGAAAAGAAAACAACTATGTTGTCACACCTCCTCTTCTCTCCTGGAATGACATGCATGGTTCATAGGAACTATGTACAAATCCAATTTAAAAAATCTATATAACGCCCTTCTCGTAGAGGAGAATGAGAGGAAAGTAATTTACAATAGCAGTTATCATAAAATGGTACATATTTCAGTGTGCTAATACTCAGGCTTAATACAAGAGAAGACTCAATTAAGTAGTCATTTGGTTGCACTTATACATAGAATCACTGGGAATGTGACAGCCACAAATACAGTCTGGAAAGGTATGTTAAACTAGGAGCTCAATTACCATGTGCGGCGCTGTAGTCTATGATCTGATTTTCGGATATAGCAAACACATTTTGGTAAAGTTCAGAAAAACAATAACAGTGAAAGTATGTTTCTCTTGATTTCTCTGGATTTATGCTGTAGATGAATTCTTAGAAAATCCGGTGTATGTGAAACCCACACAAATAATTTTGGGGTTTATATGTGAAACGGATTTAAGTTCTAAACTCAGATAATTATACATGGACTTTTTGCCTATTTTTTGTGAATAGCCAGAGGAACAGCGTAAATATAGTATACAGGTTGCAGTACAATTTTGGGGGGGGCGGGCAGAATCTTGACAGGCATTGGAGTAGGTCTAGGGTACCTGATTGGCCCTGTTAAATCTGAATATAAACCTCTACTAATATCACTATACAAATACACAACAACATTTTCAACAACAGCCCGTGGGGACTGTGGGTACTGCCCACAGTGGAGTCCACCTATATATTCTGTACCATAAAGTTTTTGGTCACTGTTGTAACCTAGCATCTAGCACAGAACCTGGCACATAGTAGGAATTCAAGGAATATTCTCTTAAGTGATTGAACACAAGGGTGTTCTTTTTACTTACGTAGCATTTTTCATCTTCGCTAGGATAATGACTCACAAATTTAAATTTCCAGCCCTGATCTCTCTTCTGAGCTCCAAATTTGTTTTGGCAAATGCTCACTTAATATCTTCACTTGAATGACTTTCATTCAGGGACAGCATTGAATATATTCAATTTACCATTTCCTGTCACCAACACCCCTCTCCCAAAATAAAATCTACCACTAAACAAGGCCAAGTATTAATTCTGTGCTGGAGTTCTCTGGTTTAGTAACTGCCACCATAATCGACTTATCTGCTTCAACAAAAACCTGGGCATCTCCCTATCATCCTGTTTTCTAATCAATCAGCTCTACTCCTTCAGAAATATGAGTGATTGTTAGTTCTCTCATATGCCAGTTTCTCTTGGATATCGCAAATATAGGTTTGGTTTCACTTGGCCTTTATACACCCAAACTGTTCTACCAAAACTAAGGAGGATTTCAATTATATCATGAACTAATTTTCTAATCTGATTAGAACTTATAATAGCTACCTCACTTGATTGGATTCAGCCAATTTATTTACTGTTTCATTCCATTTTGAACTCTTTTCCAAAGAGGCCACGACTCTTATGAATTAACACAAAGGTCCACTAAATTATAGGTCTGTTCATGACTTTATCTCTAAGTTTTTATTCTGAAAAATTTAAAACATAAAGAAAAATTGAGGGTGTAGTATATTTCACACGCGTATAACTACTATTTACATTACAAATTGTCAACGTTTCCTCATATTTGCTTTATTCATTTAACTATTTTACTGACTCATTTGAAAGTAAGTGGCAGACAACCTGACATTTTACCCCCCAAATATTTTAAAATGTAACTCCTAAAAATAAGGGCAAAAATTAAATAAATAAAAATAAGGGCGATCTCTGTATTCCTGTAATAGCTTTATTGTGTCCAGGAAAAGTAACATGAGTTCCTCAATACCATTTTTTTTTTATAGCAGTCTTTCTTTTTTTAAAAAAAAAGCCAGAATCCAAAGTTCACACATTGCGCTTTGTTGTTTTATTTCTTTAGTCTTTTTAAATCTAGAGCAATGTTCCCCATCTGCCTACCGTTTTATCTGTCTATAATACTAATTTTTTAAAAAGATTAGTCAGTTATTTTTTAGAATGTTCGCTTGACTTTTTCTGACTTGTAACAATTTCCAAGGTTATTCTATTTCAGAGGATTTCTTTATCTTTCAATATATGATTTTTACTGAATATTAATTTGTTTTAATATTTGTAATTTTCAGTTGTTCTTTCCTCCCCTTAGACTATTTCCTCTTTTAGGATCCTGGTCTTGTTTCCTGGATACAATATTTTTCTGATGATTCTATAATTTCTTGGAAGTATTTTTATGCTCCCTGTTGTCTCTGTTTTTTGTGATTCCTTTTCCTGATTCTTACATATTGGAGGTTTTTTTACTTTCTCGTGTTGAAGGTTTTTCTCTGTTGAGAAAATCTGTTGATTTTTGTCCATTCATATATTAAGAGTGAAGTCCTAAAAGCTGATTGGAGGCCCCAAGTGTGTGTTTGAGTCTTGTCAGTTAAAGGCTGTTTCTTTAGGAACCCCCAAATGTCAGTATCTGTGGCTCTTTTTTTCTGGCATGGTTCATTTTTTGCTGAGATGTATCCTTTATTCTTTGCTAGACAGTAGCACTTGGCTGCAAACGTCCGTATCTGAGCAGAAGAAACAGACTGGGTGTCTCATTTTCAGTTTCAGACTTCATTCCTCTCGATATCTCCCTCTTACTCTGATCTATGTCTAGTGTTGCCGCATCTAGAACTCCTTTGGTTTACTTTCTCCAGAGGTGACATTTCCTGTTTCCTGTGGAGGTAAAAGGAGTAGCCTGATGATATCAGGTGGAGTGGGGATGTGGGGATCTGTCCACTTATTAAACAAATTTTCAAACAAATCTCCCTTTTCAGCACTACATTCCTCCCATCTCCATTTCTCTAACTTCTTGAGTCTTCCCAGGGTTTCTCAGGGTGACCTGCCTTGCTTCTCCTTGGTTTCTCCTTCTCCAACCACTTTGGCTTGACCTTCTTTGCGTCTGCTAAATCCTCCATTTTCTATTTTCACGCATTGCAGTTTGGGGTGACTACCAGTTCAATCAAAATGAACTCTGTCTTTTCCTTTTCTTCCTTGTTATTATTTTTTAATTTTTTTTAACATTTATTTATTTTTGAGAGAGAGAGAGACAGAGCATGAACGGGGGAGGGTCAGAGAGAGAGAGGGAGACACAGAATCTGAAACAGGCTCCAGGCTCTGAGCCATCAGCACAGAGCCCAACGCGGGGCTTGAACTCAAGAACCGCGAGATCATGACCTGAGCCGAAGTCGGCTGCTTAACCGACTGAGCCACCCAGGCGCCCCTCTTCCTTGTTATTTTTGAGAGAAGTGATAGGGGAAGATCTCTGCTATCTTGAATTGAAAAGCCTTCACTGTTTTTTAGTTCTTCAAGTGCCTTGAATTCTTGACTGCCTTTGGGCTTTTGCATGTGGTGTACTGGTTCTCTGACACATTCCTTTTCCCTCCCTCCTCTTCCCTCTTGGCCAATTCCAAGTAATCTTGTATTTATTTATTTTTAATGTTTTATTATTTATTTGTGAGAGGAGAGAGAAAAAGAGAGAGACAGAGTGTGAACAGGGGAGGGGCAGAGAGAGAGGGAGACAGAATCCAAAGCAGGCTCTAGGCTCTGAGCTGTGAGCACAGAGCCCAACACGGGGCTCCAATCCACAAGTTGGAAGGTCATGACTCGAGCTGAAGTCGGACACCCAACTGACTGAGCCACCCAGGTGCCCCCACCCCCCACCCCATGTCCTCTTTTAGATCCCGGCTTAAACATCATTCTTAGATGAGTCCTGTCTGACCCCCCAGACTAGGTTAGGTCCACTCTCTATAGTATATTCTCACAATACCTACCTTGATTCTAATTAAGTATATATGTCTGCCTCCCTTGCTAGATTGTTACCTGCACAAGGGAAGGGACCACTTCTGTCTTGCTGACTGCTATATCGCCTGTGTCTAGTGCAATACTTAGCATTTAGTAAGGGATTAATATATATATTTTTCATTGTTAATCAACATACATTACTCATTATAAAAATTTGTGGCTAGGGGCATGTGGCTGGCTTAATCAGTAGAGCATGCAACTCTTGATCTTGAGGTTGTGAGTTCAAGCCCCAAGTTGGGTGTAGAGATTACTTAAAAAAAAAAAAAAAGATTTATAGCTGGATTCACAGTTACTACCAACCAAGAAGTAGTTATTTAGAGTTTAACGATCTTAGTTTTTATGATTGTTCAATTATTGTTACAGAAATACTATAATATGGACTCTTGTCCATCTCCAAACTTATTTTTTTTTTAATATTTTTTTTTCAACGTTTATTTATTTTTGGGACAGAGAGAGACAGAGCATGAACGGGGGAGGGGCAGAGAGAGAGGGAGACACAGAATCGGAAACAGGCTCCAGGCTCCGAGCCATCAGCCCAGAGCCTGACGCGGGGCTCAAACTCCCGGACCGCGAGATCGTGACCTGGCTGAAGTCGGACGCTTAACCGACTGCGCCACCCAGGCGCCCCTCCAAACTTACTTTACAATGAACACTTTTAAAATTATAATGTACTAGGGGTGCCTGAGTGGCTCAGTTGGCTGAGCATCCGACTTCAGCTCATGGTTCGTGAGTTCGAGCCCCGCATTTGGCCCTCTGTTGTCAGCGAAGAGCCCGCTTAGAATCTTCCGTCTCCCTCTTTCTCTGCCCATTCCTCTCTCTCTCGAAAATAAATAAACATTACAACAATAAAAGAAGTAAAATTAAAAGGTACTGATAGTAACGTGCACTCAGATCAGCATAGTGTATGAGTTTCTGCTGTTATAAATGACCAGAGACTGAGTGACCAAAACACAAATTTATTATCATCTTATAGTGCAGGAGGTCAGAAATACAAAATGGGTTGGCAAGGCTGCATTCCTTCTGGAGGCTCTAGGGGAGAATCATTTTTCTTGCCTTTTTTGGTTTCCAGAGGCTTCCTGTATTCGTAGGTTCATAGACTCTTTCTCATATCATTCTGACCTCTGCTTCCATTGTCATACCTCCTTCTCTGACTCTGACCTTTCTGATTCCCTCTTATAAGGACCCATAGGATTAGGTTTTACCCAGATAATCCATGATAATTAGGTATTTCTCAACAGCTTTAATTTAGCCACATCAGCAAAATCTATTTTGCTGTATAAGGTGAAATAGCTACAGGTTCTGGGGATTATGATGTGAACATCTTTGGGAGACCATTATTCAGCTTACCATACATAGGCAGCAAAATGTAAATCCTGGGGCAGCTGGGTGGAGCCTCTGACTCTTGATTTCAGCTCAGTTCATGATCTCAGGCTGGTCATGATCCCATGATCTCGTGGGATAGAGTCCCACTTTGGGCTTAAGATTCTCTCTCTCCCCCTCTGCCCCTCTCCCCTGCTCATGCTCTCTCTCTCTCTCTAAAATAAAATAAAAACGAGTAAATCCATACATGAATTACTTGCTGTAAGAAATGATAAAAACTTCACTCATACCTATTTTTTAGGATTTATTTTCATTTTTTATTAAAATTTTAAAATGTTTATTTATGTATTTATTTTTAATTTTTTTTAAATGTTTACTTATTTTTCAGAGAGAGAGAGAGAGAGAACACAAGCAAGGGAAGGGCAGAGAGAGAGGGAGACACAGAATCAGAAGCAGGCTCCGGGCTCTGAGCTGTCAGCACAGACCCACGAACCGCGAGATTGTGACCTGAGCCGAAGTCAGATAGATGCTCAACCGACTAAGCCACCCAGGCACCCCCATTTATTTTTAATTTTTTTAAAGTTTATTTATTTTTGAAGGAGAGAGAGAGACAGCGTGAGCAGGGGAGAGGCAGAGAGAGAGGGAGACACAGAATCCAAGGCAGGCTCCAGGCTCTGAGCTGTCAGCACAGAGCGCGGGGCTCAAACTCATGAACCATGAGATCATGACCTGAGCTGAAGTCAGACACTTAACTGACTGAGCCACCCAGGCACCCCCATTTTTTAATTTAAATTCTAGTCTCATATGTACTTTAAACTTTAAGTCAGAACAGCTTCCAAAGTAGATAAAATAATTTATTGAGTGAAAAATATCTAAATGCTTATTGAAATAATAAGACAAGCATAAACCAATGATTATTAAATAGACAACATACATCAGATCAGTAGCTGCTTCTCTTCCATGTGCAAATCCATTATCATGCTTTCATGAGTCATGGGATTTGCTGGTGTTTTCAGGTAGGCACACTATTTCCTAAAGGCAATTATCTAATTATCTAATTATAAAAGAGCATAGTGCTTTTCTTACATATATTTAAAAGTATATTTTGGATGAAAAATATAATTACTATGGATTATTTTTCAATAAATAAGCTCTCAACATCCTGCAGAATTGTTTGGGAAAAATGATAATGAAAACCTGTTTGGGGAAAATCAATTCCAACATTCTTTTTTTTTTTAATATTTATTTTTGAGAGAGAGAGACAGAGAGAGACAGAGCGCCAGCAGGGAAGAGGCAGAAAGTAGGGGTCACAGAATCTGAAGTAGGCTCCAGGCTCTGAGCTGTCAGCACAGAGCCTGATGCAGGGCTCGAACCCACAGACTGTGAATTGTGAGATCATGACCTGAGCCGAAGTCAGATGCTTAACTGACTGAGCCAGCCAGACGCCCCTCAATTCCAACATTCTTGATTGTTTACTTTATTTTGATTGTTTATTTTAAAAGGTCACGATTACATATTTTATTCTGAGTTCTCTAGCAATGTCATACGAATACATAGTACAAAATGACAATCTCGCAATGGACTGATGGGTAAGGCTATCTGGCTCTTTTCAGATAAGAACCTCACTCTGTATCTTGACTGTCAACTTCGACTAATTACTAATTTAATAATTTTATTCAGGGCTGATTTGGCCGTGATGCATTAGCTGGAGAGCATGTCCTTTTTCCAATGTAAAGTTTACTTGAGAAGTCAAATTAGGATCAGAAGTTTGCCTGATGAATATAGTTAAAATGTCAAGCTGTTCAAATAGGTGAAGGGGATGAAGACGTACAAACTTTCAGTTATAAAATAAGTAAGTCACAGAGATTTAAAAAATACTGTCCAGCTGCCCAAGATACCAAAAATGCCCAGGCACTTACAACCCTTCAACCCATAGCTCCCTCTTCCGTAACCTGGCCCAAATTACAAAAATCACAATATTCAAGCAGCATTCTGCACTGGAAAATGTAGTACATTTGAAAACTGAGTCAGAATTCTTCTTGATGATTCCCACCCGCTCTTGGTTTGCATAGCTCAGAAAGCTGCCTATTGCTTTACTTTCAGTCATTTCTTTTTAGTTCTTGATTTTTTGCCTAAAGCTGCAATGCAGCCACTAGCCACATGTAGCTCCTGAGCACCGGAAACGTGGCTAGTCTGAGTTGAGATGTATTGTAAGTGTCAAATATATACTGGACTTTGAAGACGTACGTTAACAAGAATGTAAGATATTTCTTTAATAATTTTGTGTATTGATCACCTGTTGGAATGAGAACATTTGGATTTATTGGGGGATATATTTGGTTAAAAAATATATCATTAAAATAAATTTTGCGTGTTTCTTTTTACTTTAGTGTAGCTGCTAGAAACCTTAAAATTACATATGTGGTTCACATCTTTTACTGGATAGCACTGATCTAAGGCTCTTGAAGGCCTCTCCTGTTACTTTCTTTGGTTGTTCTTTATTGTCTGGCTTCTCGTAACCATTCCTTCCCTTTCCCATAACTGCTTAGATTTGGAAGGTAAAATAAAAAAACTAGAAAGTGAAACTCTGTGGCCAACCTTTAAGTCAAGAGAATTAAGTGTACTGGTAAACAATGAAAATCTCAGTTCAATTCTTCAATATCTTGGATTGGTGCTACAATACTGGAAAAAAGGGGGCGGGGGGTGGAGAATAGTCTTCATTAGTGTCTGTAGGGCCGGACTACATGTATATGGAGAATTAAAGAGAATACAAAATCACACACAAGGTAGTAGGACAAAATGTATTTCATCTCCAATCTTCCCCATCTCTAGGTTATTAATCTATTTTCTTTTGGCTACACTAATTCGTCTCCCTTTATCTATGCATACTAATTTAGACTGCTGTCGTGGTAGAATGTGGCTGTTGAAAAGATGAAGGAAAACTGTTTGGAGATGAGAATGTGGGGTGGTGTTAGATCTAAAGACGAACAACATAGAAAGATGTTTATCTAAGTTGAAAAAGACCTTAATTACCCTGTTCCATTTTCCACTCAAAACCATAACCCTTTTATGCATAGAATAAAGGCTGCTTGTAATGTTGGAACATTAATATTCATCAAACATACTGAATATATACGGATGGGGGAAATTCTCTGAAGATATATTTTTCAACAGAGAAAAACATGATGCCATTGTTTGTGAACCTAAAGAACTTCTGAATCCCTCTCCCAAAGTAACAAATTGTTGCAAATCCCTGTGGTGAAATACAGTTTTCAGAAGGAGTACATGACCCGACTTGTTAGCTCCCAGCCAGTTTCAGCCATGTCAAGAAGCCCAGGTAAGATACTACTTGCCTTAAGCTGAGATAAATATTTTTCTTGGTGTTGAGGACATAAAATTGGACATTAAATAGATTACTTAAACATTAATTGTGAGAAGATAGTGGTAAATCTATTCATCAATATTCTTAGGTGGCAAAAATCTAAAACTGACTTTGCTTCATGGTATTAAATCTCTTAGTTTCTATTAGTTCTGAATTGTTGATGTGACAACTCATGAAGATGATCGCAAATTAACTAAAACAGATCCAATTTGTCCTTTAACGAAAACATGTCTGTAACTTGACCCGGCAATGTTAAGCAGGGAAAATTCAGTTTCGATTCCTCTTTGATTTTGCCGATGTAGGAAAGAACATGAAGGAAAGATAAACTTGCATTTTTGTTTTGCAAAAATTTGCATGATTCCTAGATGCCCTTGAATGTTGGAAAAATAAAGTTTTACGTTTTGAGGGGCATTAGAGAGTGTTGGGGTTAAGTTTATGGGGTTTTAGACTTTTAGATTAAAAATATGCTAGCCATGGGCCCCTGGGTGGCTCCGTGGGTTAAGCGTGCTACTTCGGCTTAGGTCATGATCTCATTGTTTGTGAGTTCCAGCCCCGCGTCCAGCTCTGTGCTGACAGCTCAGAGCCTGGAACCTGCTTCGGATTCTGTGTCTCCCACTCTCTGCCCCTCCCCCGCTTGCACTCTGTCTCTCTCTCTCAAAAATAAATAAACATCAAAAAAAAAAAAAAAAAAAGAATATGCTAGACACCCGAAAGGAAGAATTAAAGCAAATCTCAAACTATTATCCAGTTTCAAAAGAATTATATGCCACTGAGAAGGTGGACATTTCAGGCTGATAGTCTCCAGCCACCATGTCAGACATGGTATCTGTTTTCCAGGAAGAACTAAATTGACTAAAATATTGAATTTTGATTTGTGCAGATGTCAACAATAATTTTTCAGAGCCTGAGATTCTGTCACCTGGGAATACCTTCTGGCACGTATCTTTTGTTTTTTTTTAGATTGAGATGTAATCCATACACCATAAAATTCAACCTTTTAAAGGGCACAATCCAGGGGCGCCTGGGTGGCGGAGTCGGTTAAACCTCCGACTTCAGCCAGGTCACCATCTCGCGCTCCGTGAGTTCGAGCCCCGCGTCGGGCTCGAGCCTGGAGCCTGTTTCCGATTCTGTGTCTCCCTCTCTCTCTGCCCTTCCTTCCCCTGCTCATGCTCTGTCTCTCTCTGTCCCAAAAATAAATAAACGTTGAAAAAAAAATTTTTTTTTAAAGGGCACAATCCAGTGGTTTTTAGCATATTCCTAAAGTTATCACTGTTCTGGAACGTATATTTTACTGTAAACTTTTCTCAGTATGTTCTCACACTTCGCTATGCCACTTGATCCTCGCAGATTTCCTCCTCAAGCACCTTCAGAGGTGCCGTGTGGGCGGTTGCCACATTTACCCAAGATGTTTTCCTCATCAGTTTCACCTCGAAAGCATAAGGAGGCTGAATTAATAAAGCTACTAAGTTTGATTTCTAGAGTAACAGCCAACAACCTAATCTACGTGTTTGTTTCCGTGCCTAGAACTCTCATTTTATTATGACTGTGAAATCTTATTTGTGACAAGTATTGTAGCCTGGTGGGCCACCGGTGTGCGTCCAAGGACTGCCAAACAATAGGAGACAAGGGGTCGCTCAGGGTGAGGTGGCAGCAGGCCCAAGCCTCCCAGGTCCTTTCCGCTCGTTCCCTGGCCCAGGAGCCAGCAGCGCGTTTCTCCCCCAAACGCTGAAGCGTTTAGAGAAGGGGGGTGTGCAGGCTGAAGGGGGCGGTGTAAGAGGGACACGGAGGTGTCAGTACGGCGTCAAGTACGCCACGCCGCAGGGTGTTCCGGGCGCCCAGTCTCTTGGTCACACGCTCTGGTCGGTCGCCGTGAGCGAACAAGGCGCGCCGGTGCCCGCGCGGGAGACCGCTTCTGGCCGCCGCGCGCGCGCCATGTGCGTCCCTCATTGGCCACAGCGGGACCACGTGACCCCTGCCGCCAAAACCGCCGGCCGGGCGCGCGCCTTCCCGCCAGAGAAGGGGCGGGTGCAGCGCCGCGGGTGGTCGGTCTCGCCGAGGTGGACGGAAGGTCGCTCGGAGGGTTTGGGGAAGTTGTCTTAAAAAAAAAAAAAAAAAAAAGAAAGAAGGGGTGGGGGGCGCCTGGGTGGCTCAGTCGGTTAAGCGTCCGACTTCAGCTCAGGTCATGATCTCACACTCTGTGAGTTCGAGCCCCGCGTCGGGCTCTGTGCTGACAGCTCAGAGCCTGGAGCCTGCTTCAGATTCTGTGTCTCCCTCTCTCTCTGCCCCTCCCCTGCTCATGCTCTGTCTCTCTCTGCCTCAAAAATGAATAAAAACATTAAAAAAATTTTAAAAAAGTCTTAAGTAAGACTTAAGTTTGCCCATCGTAAAACTCCTTCTGAGGAAGCTGATTATTGAAAAGTCCCGTTATCCCCTCAGTGGCTTTTGTGCCAGGCTGCGACACAGACTGGAAATGGAAATCACCAGTCATTATTCAGTGACTCGTTGAAGCCAAAATTTGTCCCTGTTACTTTAGGGAAATAAACACGGATGAACACGTACCTTTTTGGAGAAAGAAAACATAGTTTTTGTAGGGGAAACTTAAAGCTGTTTTTTCTTAGAAAAGTTGAGAGGAATGGGTAGGCTCTTGGGAATTCCAGAACAACCACCCTGATAGGGTCATTTCAGGGAAATGAGAAACTCTTGGGAGAACAAAAGTTAGTAAAAGCAAAAAGAGGCCTTTCCCACTTCTAAAAATGTGATAATTATTGGTGGGAAAGGGCAGAATTATGTTCACATGTGTGCATGTATGTATGTATGTATGTAAGTAGTATAAATGGGATATACTGATTGTAGAAGCCAGTAGAATCCAGATATTCAGCCTCTTTTTTCCCTTTGAGAGTGCTTGGATGCTCATTTTTGGCCCTCTCTTTTTCTTCCAAGGGTCATCAACTCTCCCCCTCTTCCTCCTGATGGACGCATTTGAGTTTTTTATTCATTAAAAAAAAAAAAAATACTAGGGCCTATTATATTTGACACTGTGCTAGATATTGGGGTGACACTGGTGAACAAAAGCATTAACAGCCCCTTCCTTCCTGGAACATACAGTCTGGTAATGGAGGCAGATAGTAGTCAATTAAACATACTAATGGGGGCGCTTGGGTGGCTCAGTGGGTTGAGCGTCCGATTTCAGCTCAGGTCATGATCTCCCGGTGTGAGTTAGAGCTCCACATCAGGCTCTGTGCTGACAGCCCAGAGCCTGGGGTCTGCTTCAGATTCTGTGTCTCCCTGTCTCTCTCTGCCCCTCCCCTGTTCTCTCCTCTCTCTCAAAAATAAATAAACATTAAAAAAAAAAAAAACCCATACTAATGTTAAATACAATGTGCTAAGGGCTGAGAAGAGGTCCAGATGCTATAATGGGGCTTCAACCCGGCAGGGAGATTAGAGAAGGCTTTCCTCAAGATGTACGCCTGGACTGAGACTGAAAGAGTTAAGGGCGGTGGGAGTTGCAGGCAGAGGGAGAAGCTTGGGCAAGGGAGAGCTGATAGCCTCTCCCCTTCCAATGACTGCCCATCTCATTCATTTCCACTACACATAAATTAATCTTGCCTCTTAGTTATCAGAGACACTTCTTTTTTCTTTCAATTGTTAAATTCTTGGGGATTAACTCATAATCTATAATTATTGTTATAGACAATGTGTGTAAAATAGCTAAGTATGTTAACATACTCATCTATTAGGCATTATCATCTCTTGTTTCATATAACAATAACATTGAAAAAACTGTAGGTATGCAAAGTGGTGAGAGATCATATTATTTTGGAAAATGCAAAAAAAGACATCTTGAGAAAGTAAATTTTGAGATGTGATTCAAAGGTAAGATTTGGTCAAGCGGTGTAAGAAGTCTGGACAGATAAGTTGAGATATATTCTAAGAGCCTTGAAAACAAGTCCAAAGAGTTTTTGGAAACTAAATAGAAATGTTCTATCTAACTTTTAAGAACTTTTCTGAGATTTTTTTTTTCCCTTCCAATGTTTACCTTGGAAAATTTCAAATCTACAAAAAAAGTTGCGCAAATAAGCCTATTGTTACTCATATACCCTTTGCATGAATTTATCATTAGAAAAAAATTTTTAATGCTTATTTATTTTTGAGAGAAAGATGGGGGGGGGGAGAGGGACAGAGAGACAGGGAGACACAGAATCTGAGACACAGGCTCCAGGCTCAAAGCTGTCAACGCAGAGCCCAATGTGGGGCTCAAACCCACAAACAGTGAGATCATGACCTGAGTCAAAGTTGGACGCTTAACCGACTGAGCCACCCAGGTGCCCCTGGATTTATCAGTTTTTGAGGGGACACATTTGCTTTATCTTTTTATCTCTCTCCATACTCATATACACACATATGGATGCATGTGCACATGTTTTTCTCTGCTACAAAGAAAGTTATGAGATAAAGTTATGAGATACTAGTTTCATCTCTAAATAATTCCATCTCTAAATAATTTGTCTCCTAAGAACAAAGATTATTTTTTGCATAACCACAATACAGTTATGACACTTCTAAGATGTGTTTTAAATTAACTTTTGAGTATTTGTGTTAATACATTAAAAATAAATGAGTTACTAATTTTAAATGGCTTGCAACAGTGGCTGACACGCCAAGTGCTATATAAATGCTTAAAAAAATATTTTCATGGTTGGAAAACTAAAGAATATGAAAAGGCATATGGTGAAAAGTCTTTTTTTGTATTCTTGTTCCCCGTCTGTTCAAAATCCCACTCTTAACACTCCTTATTCTAGTCAACCATTGTTCTTACTTCTTGGGCATTCTTCTAGAGGTTCTTTATGCAAATATGAACAATTGCGAATATAGGTTTTTATACCCTCTCTCTTTTTAGAGGCAAGGTAGCATGCAAAGCACACTATCTTTACTTGCTTTCTCATTTAACAATATGATTTGGAGATCTTTGTGCATTAATACTTGCAGAATGTCATTCTTATTTACAATGGCATAATATTCCATTGTGTGAATATAACATATAGTTTATTTAAATATTTTACTCTTAATATACATATGGGTTGTTTCCAATCATATATATATACATATATGTATATAGATATATAAACATTTATTCATTTTTGAGGGAGAGAGAGAGAGAGAGACAGAACATGATTAGGGGAGGGGCAGAAAGAGAGGGAGACACAGAATTCGAAACAGGCTCCAGGTTCCGGACTGTCAGCTTACTTTCGGTCCCAATCTCTCCACCCCCTATGTAACTGCATCTTTATAATCATAATAATATCTGTCGAGTACCTTCTATGTATAGGGCACTGAGCTAGGTCCCAGAGTTATGAAATAGATACAGTCCTCAGACATGCACAAAGTGTAAATAGTTATTATGTTGAGTTCCAAAATGCAAAATGCATCTCTTGCTTTGGCACACTCAATCCTTTGTGGCATCCTATCTCCACGTTCTTCCTTTTCTGCACCTTTGCCTACCCAACGGAGCTACCCAAGTCTTGTTGGCTTCCATACAGCTCCTCATTTCTCCCAATGTCCATTACTGACATGGATCCAACTTATATTCCGTCTTCCTAACGCAAATACTAGATTTCGTGTTTCCCGGGTGACAGTTAGTTGATCAGTTAAACTAACAGATGCAAATCATTATGCTTTTGATTGGCACAGGCAGGGCTGGCCCTAAACCCATTTCGAAGTAGGTGTGCTCCCTTTGGAGGGTCTCCCTACTCAGTTGCCTTTTCTTCTCTCCGGGCACCTTCTCTCTTGGATGAGTTCTCAGCCCTCACTGGTACGCTCAAATAATCCTTGGTGGGGTGTCCACTAATCATTAGGGTGTTATTGCAAAATGGCCTGAGATAAGAATCTCATTAACGTGTATATGTTTCATGCTGCTGCTGAAAACAACAGAAACTGAAATGACAGGCATTATGGTCGCAATTTTTATCAAAGGGCCATATATTTCACCTACTATGTAAGCCACCTACTTGGGGCTTACTCTTGGTTGAGGTGAGTTAATGCACTGAGACCCTGGCCCTCCCTACCTCCTATCTTCTCCCTCCCACTTTACTCTGTTGTAGGGTTCAGGGACTCTGGGGACCATTGCCTTTAGAGCTCTTTACTTTTGAACCCAGCCAGGCAGCCCTGTGTCAGTCGCATCTGACAGCAGGGAAAGGGGGCCTGTGCAGTGGGGTGGCTACTCTATTCCCTTTGTCTTTTCTCAGCCGGGTCACAGCATGGCTGTCCCCTTGTGAAAGATTGTTTTCTTCCACGTGTACCACCCTGCATTAGTGACACACTTTCTACTCAGGCAGAAGTGGTTCTTGCTAGCTGCCCAGTGTATTTAAACATGAGGATTCAGGTAAAAATGCTGTGTTTTTGTTGCATTGGAAACATTTTTTCCAAGCACTCATGTCCATGAAAACAAATCAAACGGTACTAGAGAGTTTATGGTGAAAAAGGGCCCGAAGCAGTGCCTGCCACATAGAAGACCTTCTATAATATTTGTTGAATGAAGGAATGAATGAATGAATGAATGAATGAAGGCTAAATTAATATCGATCATCTCCTTTCACCTCCACACCTATCCCACTGTCCTGTTTCCGGAAGGGAAACTCTTTAACTGGCTGTGTTTTCCAGTTGGGTAGATTAGTGATTGTCAACCCTGGCCGCATGTTAGAATCACCTGTGGAACTTAAAAAAAATACCTATATGTAGTTTTAGTCCCCAAAACAAACAAAAAAAAAATTTAAGTCTCCAAGTAGGTAGTCATGTGCAACCGGAGTTGAGAATTACTGTTTCAAATAATGTGTTTATTTCTTTGTCTCTTGGTTTATCGAATTGGTGCCATTCATTGGTTCTTTTGTTTCTCATTGATTCTTTAACATGACGGATGAGGTTTAGTTCATACTCTATATACCCTCTCTTCTCATGTTTGATAGTTAAATTATTATTACAATACTTCTGTGTTATCTTTGTAAACTTAAGTAACTTAAACTCCTCTTTATTATTTCATGTGTTTTCAGCACTATTAGTCACTCTTCACTATTATTTCACATGACTCCCCATTTTATAAGATGCAGATACTAAGTTTCCTGTCCTTTTCTCTCTCAGCTTTCTACGTCCTGCTATTTGTCCCTTATACTTTTTTATTTTTATATGGCCAGAGTTGTTAGTATTTACATTCTGACCTTCAGCCACAAGCAACTCTTCCATGCTTTGTCTATCAGCTGATTCTGAAAGTTAGAAACTGATAGCCTCAGTTTACATTTTTGTACCTATGGAAATAATCGCCTAATACCAAGTACAGTGGTAGAAGCGAAGACCTAGAATATAGGGCTTATTGTATACCAGGCACTTTGTGAACATAATTTTTTAATATTCATAATAATCTTAAAGTCCTTTTTATTTAATTTATTATTATTATTTTAATTTTATTATTTATTTTTTTAAATTTACATCCAAATTAGCATATAGTGAAACAATGATTTCAGGAGTAGATTCCTTAATGCCCCTTACCCATTTAGCCCATCCCCCCTCCCACAACCCCTCCTGTAACCCTCAGTTTGTTCTCCATATGTATGAGTCTCTTCTGTTTTGTACCCCTCCCTGTTTTTATGTTATTTTTGTTTCCCTTCCCTTATGTTCATCTGTTTTGTCTCTTAAAGTCCTCATATGAGTGAGGTCATATGATTTTTGTCTTTCTCTGACTAATTTCACTTAGCACAATACCCTCCAGTTCCGCAAATGGCAAGATTTCATTCTTTTTGATTGCTGACTAATACTCCATTGTGTGTGTGTGTGTGTGTGTGTGTGTGTGTGTGTGTATATATATATATATATATATATATATATATATATATACCACATCTTTATCCATTCATCCATCGATGGACATTTGGGCTCTTTCCATACTTGGCTACTGTTGATAGTGCTGCTATAAACACGGGGGTGCATGTGTCCCTTCGAAACAGCACACCTGTATCCCGTGGATAAATGCCTAGTAGTGCAATTGCTGGGTCGTAGGGTAGTTCTATTTTTAGTTTTTTTTTTTTTTAATTTTTTTTTAACGTTTATTTATTTTTGAGACAGAGAGAGACAGAGCATGAAGGGGGGAGGGGCAGAGAGAGAAGGAGACACAGAATCGGAAGCAGGCTCCAGGCTCTGAGCCATCAGCCCAGAGCCCGACGCGGGGCTCGAACTCACGGACCGTGAGATCGTGACCTGGCTGAAGTCGGACGCTTAACTGACTGCGCCACCTAGGCGCCCCTCTATTTTTAGTTTTTCGAGGAACCTCCATACTGTTTTCCAGAGTGGCTGCACCAGCTTGCATTCCCATCTTAAAGTCCTTTTTAACAAGTGAGGAAACTGAGGCACAGAGAAGCTGAGTATCTTGCCTAAGAACAGGAAATTAGAAAGTAACTGGGCCAAGCCTTGAAGCCTCCCCTATGTGAGGATAGGATAGAAATTTCTTTTCTCTCTTTCTTTTTCTTTCTTTCTTTTTCTTTCTTTCTTTCTTTCTTTCTTTTTTGATGTTTATTTTATTATTGAGAGAGAGAGAGAGAGACAGAGAGAGAGAGAGAGAAAGAGCAGGGGAGGGGCAAAGAGAGAGGGAGAGAGACACAGAATCTGAAGCAGGATCCAGGCTCCGAGCTGTCAGCACAGAGCTGGACACAGGGCTCCAACCCATGAACTGAGAGATCATGACCTGAGCCAAAGTCGGCGCTTAACCGACCTTGTCACTCAGGCAGCCCCAAAATTTCTTCTCTTTAGATTTAAGTTTAGGACACCATTAGCTGGAAAGAGAATGCACATCAAGGTTATATGCATATTTTCTCTTTCTCTCTCTTTTTTTTTTTTTTTTTTTTTTTTGTGGGGTGGGGCATGGTTATGGTTGTTTTAGCTCCTGTTATACAACTCTGGCCAGTTATGTTTTTCCATTTCTGTTAGTGACTAATTTCAGCCACTTCAGGATCCCCCTCTTTCTCAGCAGATGGCCTAGTTTCCTGCTGCATGTACAAAATTGATGTCGTTGGGGTGAACAACCGAACCTCCTTTTCCCGTAATCCAGACTTCTTTATGGGAACGTCACATCGTACCTCCTTCGATTCTGTCTCTAAGGAAGGGTGAACTACTGGCCCTCGCCTTTGATTCAAAGTTAATCTTTCCAGGGCCGCCTGGGTGGCTCAGGAGGTTAAGTGGCTGATTTCGGCTCAGGTCATGATCTCACGGTTTGTGAGTTCGAGCCCCGCATCAGGCTCTGTGCTGACAGCTCAGAGCCTGGAGCCTGCTTCCGATTCTGTGTCTGCCTCTCTCTCTGCCTCTCTCCCACTCCTGCTCTCTCTCTCTCTCAAAAATAAATAAAGCATTAAAAGTTAAAGAAAATGTTTAAAGAAAAAATAAATGTTTTATTTATTTTTGAGAGAGAGAGAGAGAGAGAGAGAAAGAGAGAGAGAGAGAGAGAGAGTGTGTGTGTGTGTGTGTGTGTGTGTGTGTGAGACCAGGGGAGGGACAGGAGAGGGAGAATCTGAAGCTGTCTCCAGGCTCTGAGCTGTCAGCACAGAGCCCGACATGGGGCTTGAACTCTGGAACCATGAGATCATGACCTGAGCTGGAGTTGGACGTTTAACCGACTGAGCCACCCAGGCGCCCAGAGCATCTAACTCTTGATTTCGGCTTGGGTCATGATCCCAGGGTTGTGGGATGGAGCCCCATGTAGGACTCCAGGCTAGCATGGAGCCTGCTTAAAATTCTCCCCCCGCCCCCTCTCTTCTGCTCCTCTCCCCTGCTTATGCTCTCTCTCTCTCAAAACGAAACAAAACAAACAACAACAACGATAACAACAGCAAACATACAGTTAATCTTTCTGTGCGCTTTCATTCTCATGGCTCCCAAACCTCTGGGACTTTGCCTCAACAGTTTGGTGGGGGGGAGGGTTAGAGAGAATTCCAAGCAGGCTCCTCGCTGCCGTTGCAGAGCCGGACGTGGAGTTTGACCTCCATGCGGGGCTCTATCCCACAACCCTGGGATCATGACCTGAGCTGAAGTCAAGAGTTGGACGCTTGACCCACGGAGCCACCCAGGCGCCCCCAGCAGGTCCTTTTTTAAAAGAGCAGTTTGACCTTGGTAAGATACTCTGAGCCTTCTTGCGGCTGATTAGTATTCTCGCTAAATTGAAGCAAACTTCAATTGCAAACTTTGAAATTATTAGGGATTGCTAGCGATAGAACATTCAACTACAATGTGTTTAACTGGTTACGAAAGGGTTGTCCTTTGAGAGGAGGCAGTTGCTGTTGACTTTGCACTCGACAGATTTAGATGTTGAAAGTGGCTGAACCTAAAGCACTAGCTAATGGCTTAAAGCTCTCCTGAAAGAAGCCGCTTTCCTCAATTAAGAGAAAAGGTCACACCGAGTTTGAGGTGAGGCCTTGTGTTCTGGCGAACTGGTCTGTCTCTGCAAAGGGGAGGTGTTTTCCAATCTGGAAGCAGAGAGGCCAAGACTTCAAAACCTTCACACTCGTTTTTGTCCACCTGTTGTGTCAGCATCCAAAGGTAAAAGGTTGTGCAAGACTCTGGGAGTTAGGGAATCAAATCGATAAGTACTGGAATAATGTTTTCCTGAGAATAATCACTTCCCAGTAATGAAACAAGGAACTGGAACGGCGATTGCTTAAAATTTGGCCCGGTCGTACAGGTAGAGTACCGTGAAGTTTAACACACAGGACTATCCTGCTGGAAGGAACTATAAAGCAGTTCCTTCATTTTCAACTTAGGCCACAGTTTAATTTGCTTCACATTCAGACCATAAACTTCCTGCATGACCTTTTATTGTTTTCTGGACTTGCTCACTGCCTTTCCTTCTCTTCCGCCACGTGATTTGTAGTGACGATTGCTTTGAGTTTCCCCCAGTTTTTAGCAAGTCTCTCTTGCCCCCGGAACTTCCCTCCTGGGGCTGTTCTCTTGCTCCAATCTCGGTGCTCTGTAGGCCTATTGTACCTCTGTCATCCTGGGACTTCCCTTCACACGGGTTGAATTCACCTTCTGCTAAATCTCCTTTCTCTTTCTTGGTTTCGCCATACTCTGGGTTTTTGGAATACTCCCTCGGGAGACTTCCTAAGAAATTCTGTATGGGAGGAAAATCTTCCCGAGCCCTTGCGTATCTGCAAATGTCTTTATTCACCTCTCACATATAAGTGAGAGTTCAGCTAGACATAGAATTCTAGGTTGAGAATAATTTTTTAGGGGTACTGGGTGGCTCATTCAGTTAAGCGTCTGACTCTTGATCTCAGCTCAGGTCTTGATCTCAGGGTTGTGACGTCAAGCCCCATGTTGGTCTCCATGCCGGGCATGAAATCTATTTAAGGAAAGAAAATATTTATTTTATTTTATTTTATTTTATTTTATTTTATTTTATTTTAAAAAATTTTGGGGGCACCTGGGTGGCTCAGTCGGTTAAGCAGCTGACTTTGGCTCAGGTCATGATCTCGCGGTCTGGGAGTTCGAGCCCCGCGTCGGGCTCTGTGCTGACAGCTCAGAGCCTGGAGCCTGTTTCAGATTCTGTGTCTCCCTCTCTCTCTGACCCTCCCCCATTCATGGTCTGTCTCTCTCTGTCTCAAAAATAAATAAAAACGTTATAAAAAAATTAAAAAAAATTTTTTAATGTTTATTTACTTTTGAGAGAGAGAGAGAGACAGATTATGAGTGGGGGAAGGGCAGAGATAGAGGGAGACACAGAATCTGAAGCAGAATCTGAGCTGTCAGCACAGAGCCCGACACGGGGCTCAAACTCACGAACCATGAGATCATGACCTGAGCCGAAGTTGAATGCTTAACCAACTGAGCCACCCAGGTGCCCCAAAAGAAAATAATTTTTTATAAAATTCTGGGGCAAAAATTGTGCCTTTATATTCTAGTATTTGTTGTTGTTGGGAAGTCAGTTGCCAAATTAATCCATGTTTCTCTTTGGAGATTTTTAGCATCTCCTATGCTTGGTGTTTTGAAATTTCAATATGTTCTAGAAGTGAGGTTTTTACTTCCCCATTTGTGGTCCTGAGAACTTGGTGGGGCTTGTGTGTGTGTGTGTGTGTGTGTGTGTGTGTGTGCTTGCGTCCATGCACATGGGACTTTCTAGTCTGAAGTTTGGTGACCTTCAGCTTTGGGAAGCTGTCTTACACTGTTTGGTTTGAAATTTACCCCCTCTATTGATCTCTTTCTGGTACTCCCATAAATCAAAGGCTTGTCTTTCCATATCGGCCCTCTATATCACCTATCTTTTCTCTCATATTTTTTAATCTTCTTTTTTTTTTTTTTTCTGAGCGATTTCCTTGACTTTATTTTTTTGGACCACCCATTTTATTTTTGATTTTGAAAATCATATTTTTAAAATTGGTAAGATCTTGTTTGGGGATTATTCTTTTTTCCATAGCGTTCTCTTTTGTTTCTCGAATGTAATACTTTCTGAAATCTCTCAAAATATATACTCTAGAATTTGCAAACTTACTCTTCTATTCCCTGAGTTCTATGTTTCTCTTGGGGTTAATTTTATTTGTTTTCTGGTATTTCTCTTGCATCCTGTGGTCCTTATCAATTGCTGGTGATCCTTTGTTATTTTAAAGAAATATGGACTGTGTAGCTGGTGTGGGTTTTTTCTGCTGTTGTGTGAGTAGGACTGTTTTCTTAGCAGCAGTAGCTAACAATTATGTAGTGTTTATCCAAGTTCTAGGCACTGCCCTGTGGGGGATAAATGTATTAACTCATTTTATCATTTCGACAACCTCTCTATGAGGTAGTTACTACGATACTTCATTGAGTTTGATATTCCATCAACTGTAAAATATACCATCATTTTGTTTACTACTAAGAAGCTAAATGTTGTTGAGATATGACATGCCTAGGATGTAAAACGCATTCTGAGTCTGGAGGCAGTAAAAAGCTTAGGGTTGATGAGATAATACATTACTATTCCTATCTTACAGTTGGAGAAACTGAGGCATAGAGAGATTAAATAACTTGTCCCAGGTTACATAGTGTTATC
The DNA here is from genome assembly GCF_022837055.1 of Prionailurus viverrinus. NCBI lineage: Eukaryota > Metazoa > Chordata > Mammalia > Carnivora > Felidae > Prionailurus > Prionailurus viverrinus. The sequence goes on along the minus strand of NC_062565.1, from coordinate 35,035,747 downwards.
TGTAGTGGATTTAACAATCGAACCCAAGTGATCTGGCTTCAGGATTTTACCACTAGGCTTAACTGGCTCCCCAATGAGTAGGGACTCATATGGGGGCATAGGAGGGCTCTGACTTGGCAGTGGGCATTAGGGGCATGAATTAGGGAGCTCATTTTCTGGCCCCAGGTCCCCTAAATGCTAGAACAAGGAGACCTTTTTTTTCCCTTCCGCCAAGGAGACCTTTAATTTGAGGCACCAACATTCATAAAAAGGCTTTAGCTTCCTTCACAAGATTCGTTCTCTTCTGTTAGAGAAGAGTGTCTGGGGTTCTTTTTTGCTTGAAGCTTGTGGTGGGCATAGCGGCCTGGGGGTGTTGAGGGACCAATTGGTACAGCTGATCCTCATCAGAGTTCCAATCTCTCATCTCCCTCTCCCAGCTTTGGGGTTTTAGTGAGTAAATGGGCTTCCAAGCCTCAGGAGCTCGTGTGGTGGGGTCTTGGCGCTTTCTCTGTCTGGCTCATTTGTCCTCTTGTCTCATTTGCTCTCTGCCTTCCAGAAACACGTACACATCTCTCATCTGCTGTTGACCCAGTCTCCCGTTCTTTTCACTGTTGTGGTTTTATTCTTTTTTTATACATCCATTTTGGTTGTGCCTTGGGAGAGATTAGGGGAAACGGGAGACCAATGCTTGTGCTCACTCTTGAGCCAGAAGTCCCTATGCCTCTATTTTTAGTGAACAAAATCAAGATTCTGAAAGTGATCACCATATGAGAAAATAAAGTATTCACATTATAGTTAGCAGCAGAGAAACACTTATAAAATCGTAGAAGCATGTTTGCTTAAAAGTTTTCCAAAATGCAACTGAAGGGACAGTTGGTCAAAGTTGCTTATGTAGGACTCACAACACATAGCAATGTTTTTTAAAATTCCACTACATTGAGGCTTATTATTTGCTTTATGAAGGAATTATTCTTGCAAAAGGATTAACCACATGATTGTCCCAAATCTCCCAGTAGGCCATTTAGACTATGATTTTATTTTCAGAATTCTGTGTGGGGATATATATCTCCCTCTGTATTAAAAATTCAATACTTGGGGGGTGCCTGGGGGGCTCAGTTGGTTAAGTGTCTGACTTTGGCTCAGGTCATGAGCTCATGGTTCATGAGTTTGAGCCCTGCATCAGGTTCTTTGCTGTCAGCACAGAGCCCGCTTTGGATCCTCTGTTCCCCTCTCTCTGCCCCTCCCCTGCTCATGCACACTCGCTCTCTCTCTTAAAAATAAATAAACATTTTTTTAAAAAAAGGAAAAGAATAAAAATCCAATACTTGGAAAATAATAAAGGTTTACTTTTTTGTTTAATTCATTTTGATTATCTTGTCACAAGACTTCTCACTTCTCCAACATATGCCTATTTTATTTTTATTTATTTATTTTTCAAATTAACTATTTATTAATTAATTTATTATTTATTTAATTTTTTTTAAATGTTTATTATTTATATTTGAGAGAGAGAGCATGAGCAGGGGAGAGGCAGAGAGAGAGGCACAGAATCAGAAGCAGGCTCCAGGCTCTGAGCTGTCAGCACAGAGACGTATGTGGGGCTCAAACCCATGAACTGTGAGATCATGACCTGAACTGAAGTCGGACGATTAACTGACTGAGCCACCCAGGCGCCCCAATTTATTTTTTAATTTACATCCAAGTTAGTTAGCATATAGTGCAATAATGATTTCAAGAGTAGATTCCAGTGATTCATCCCCTATGTGTAACACCCAGTGCTCATCCCAAGTGTCTTCCTTAATGCCCTTTACCCATTTAGCCCATCCCCCCACCCCCACCCCCTCCAGCAACCCTCAGTTTGTTCTCTGTATTTAAGAGAACATATGACTATTGTAGAGCTTTGATTTAGTAATTTCTTTCCTGTAATCTTATAATATTTCTTATACTGTGGTGGTATAACTGTTTTGCTGTGTAAATGTCTGTAGGAGAGGTATACTGACTCTCTTTAGTCAACAAATAATTCTGACTAAATAGGTTGAGTACAAGAGAGCCCTGAATCCATTTTGCATTCGACTTTTGTGAGGAGTGGGTAAATGACCAGAAGCAAAAACAAAAGCCTCTAGCGTCAGGAACCTAGTTTTTAAATTTTACTTTCAGAGTCTATCCTGAAGCCAATGTATAGCCAACGCTATTTCTTACACAGTTACACAGTTTTATCTATATTCAACAGCTCTGGACAATGATAATTGACATAGATATTTATGATTATTTGTTTGGTTACAGGGAAGAGAAACCTACTCCGGTCACCTCCAGAAAGCTGTGGTTGCTGGTGAGGATGCTTGTGAAAGAGAACTGAACTTGGAGGGTTCAAGTTCTAAGGCAGTTCTGGGGCCAGTCTTTTCTTTTTCTTGCTTTCTTTATAAGTGTTTGCTCTGCTTAGGTCTTCTCTATCAGCCAGCTTCTTCCATCTCTCCTTCAAATGTTTCCTTCCCCTTCATAATTTTCACTTGCAAAGGCTTTGACTTATCCTGGGCCCAACATAATCCCGTGGCATTCCTGGTCCCACTGCCAACTTTTCCTTTAGTCTCCTGAACTTAGTCTCCTAAACATTGAACAGAGAGGAAGGGACCCTGCTCTCTTTTGGCCAGCCAGTGGATGATACGTTCTTGGCTCAGGTGTCCATCTCTGATCTAAACAGCTGTGGTCTGGGGTTGGGGTGGGGACATGGGAGAAGGAGCTAGACTGCTTAGGCAATATGGCAGATTCTTTTGGAAGGGGGTGTGGGCAAGTCAGACAATGATTGGCATCTTTAATGAAAGGACTTTAAGGTGTGTTTCAGGATTCTGAATCACCTGAATCATTCTGAATCATCACCATTAACAACAACAACAACAACAACAACAACAACACACACACTGACACATACACAGTCATATTCTGTATACCATAGTTAGCCAAGTAACAATGCCCATTAGTACAGTTTAGAAGGAAATTTTCAACAAGCGTTGAAAGATGGTTAGAAAATACTGTTATAGTGTTTCTCCTGATTCCCCATGTACCTCTCTGACTATTCCTTCTCAGTCATTTTTGTGGGCTTTTGTTCCTTTGCCTATTTTGTTAGCCATCAGTCTTATCCATCAGCTACATAAACTCTGAAAGATCTTATCCACGCCTGCATTTTTATTGAATAAATAAATGATAACTCTTAAATCTTTAAGTTCTGACATCCCTTGAGCTTCAGGTATATTCCTATCATTATTATTATTATTAATTATTATTATTTTTTGCTTCAGATATATTCCAGATGTCTGCTAAGATGTCCTACAGGTACCTTAAATTTATAAATGAACTCGAATTTTCTTCTTCCTCTTTCTGCCTGCCTCCTCTGCCTTCTATACCTGTCCTCCCTCGACCCTCATTCTCTGTACAGGCTGACAGTGCCATCACCTTTCCAGTCTCCTGAGCTGGCAAAGTAAGAATTTCCCTTTCCCTCACCTTTCTCAGCAAATCTTTTGCCAAATTCCAGCCTATTCTGCTTCCTAAACATTTATAGAATCTGTTCTCCCCACTCCACCTCTGTTAGTACTATTTCAGGTTAGTACCAGTTCAGGCTCTGTATGCTGAGGTTTAAGAGCATGGGCTCTGGAGCCAGGCAGACCTGGGTTTAAATCCTGGCTCTCACGCTTTCAGCCACTGGCAAGTTACTCATTCCCTCTAACCCCACCCCTCCGCCCCACCCCCCCACCCCCATCCCCAAGCCTGGTTGCACATGGGAACCCCTTGCGGAGCTTTAAACAAAATACCAATTCTTGGCTCAACTGATTTCGCTGGAATGGAGTGAGGCCCGAACAGTGGGAGTTTTCAAAGCCTCCCCAAGGGATTCCAAGGTGGAACCAAGTCTGAAAAGCACTGCTCTAAACCACAACTCTCTCATCTGTAGCATGGGGTAATGACCTCATGGGGGTCATTGTGAGGGAGTAGTCAGTAAGATAATGCGTATATGGTCTGGCATGTGGTAAGTATGCTAGTTATTTTTAGGCAACTCCTTATCATCTCTCTGCAGCACTTTGCCGTAGCCTTAAAAAAAATTTCTTTTTAATGTTTATTTTTTAGAGAGGCTGGGGAGGGATGGGGGGGAGAGGGGGAGACACAGAATCTGAAGGAGGCTCCAGGCTCCAAGCTGTCAGCCCAGAGCCCAATGCGGGGCTTGAACCCACGAACCGTGAGATCATGACCTGAGCCGAAGTCGGATACTTAACCGACTGAGCCAGCCAGGCGCCCCTGCAGTAGCCTTTTAATGCATTCCCTGCCTTAAGTCTTGCCCATCTTCACTCTGATCCCAGAGGGTAAGAGCTAGGAGCGACTCTGATCAAGTCATTTCCTGCTTGAAACCTTTCAGTGGGTCCCCTTCCCTACTGGATGAAGTCCCAGCCTTTCACTGTGCCTTCATGATTTTGCTCTTGCCTACTCTGTTACCTACCTTTTTCTCCCATCATTCGCTGCCTTTTAACAGTAGCACTACTTAGAGGTTATGTACAAAGCCTCACTGTCTGTTACCCCCATGCCTTTGCTCATGTGACACTTGCTGCTGTTGGCAAGGTCTCGGTCCACTCCTTCCCAGCTGGCCCCGCCCCCATCTCCCCATCTCTCTCTTCTCCTGGCTAATTCTTATTCATCCTTCCTTCTTCAATGCTGAACTCAGTTATTTTCTTTGGGACATCTGCCCCGGCTCCTCTGTACAGACCTTACTTTTACTTACTATAACATGTTGAATTGTGGTTTGTGTCTCTCTCCTGCTAGACTCTTTGAGGACAGGACTTAATCTCTCAGTACTAAGCCTGAAAAATCAAAGTCCTTCAAATTTTCAAAGTCCTGAAACAAAACAGTTTCAATGCATAATTTGCTGTATCTATGATACAGCTTATATCTATTTTAGCCCAAATTTATCTTCCTCTCCTCTGTATTCCTGAAGCACTTGCTAATTGTTTAATCCCTAACCAGTGGGTTATCAGCAACGTAAGGACAGAAACCTTGTCTTTAGAAGTTCCCCAAAGCACTCAGCGCAGTAGTTTACTCATAGTGTTGCTTAAAAACACTTATTGGTTAGGGAAGCCTGGGTGGCTCAGTCAGTTAGGCATCAGACTTTGGCTCAGGTCATGATCTTGCGATCTGTGAGTTCAAGCCCCTCACTGGGCTCTGTGCTGACAGCTCAGAGCCTGGAGCCTGCTTCAGATTCTGTGTCTCCTTCTTTCTCTGCCCCTCCCCCATTCTGTGTGTGTGTGTGTGTGTGTGTGTGTGTGTGTGTTAAAAAAAACACACTTATTGGTTGTTGGAAGCAAATAAAGTTTGGAGGAACTCATTCAAGGATCATGGATATAAGCATTAAAATGGAAAGCTCTATCTTACAAAACTATAAAGATACAGATCTGTACTGTCCAGGATGATAGCTACTAACTGTGTTTGTTTCTTGAGTGCTTGAAATGTGGCCAGTTGAGGAACTGAATTTTAAGTTTTATTTATTTTCAATTAAAGTTTAAAAACTGATACTTGATTTAATTGTTGGAAAACTATTAAGTACATTTGGAACTATATATATATATATATATAAACAACTTGGATATATGATTCTACCTTTTAAACTGTAAGTTTCATGAAATACAAATACAAATCAGGGTTTTCCAATGAAAAGATAGCACCTGGATTGAGATGTGCTGTAAGTATGAAATAAACACTGGGTTTGAAAGACTTAACTATAAAAAATGCAAAACATATTGTTGGTAATTTGGGGATGACTGCGTGACTCAGTTGGTTAAGCGTCTGACTCTTGATTTCAGCTCAGGTCATGATATTAGGGTCGTGAGATCAAGCCCATGCTGGGCATGGAGCCTGCTTAAGATTCTCTCCCTCTCCCTCTGCCCCTCCCCTGCTCTCACTCTCCCTCTCTCTCTCTCTCTCAAAAAAAAAAAATTGTATTGATTATATGTTTCATGATAATATTTTGGATGTATTGTCTTAAGTAAAATATATTACTAAAATATTTTTGCCTGATGTTACTACTAGAAAATTTAAAATTAATGTGTAGTTTGAATTATGTTCCTATTGAACAGAACTAATCTATTCCAATGCAAGGCTTGGCTTTTCTATAGTCATCGATGATGAGATTTCATCCCTTTCATTGTCTAAGACAGTTTTTAGTGACTAGTGGTGAGTGATTTATAGTTAATACTCTCTTTTGAACTCTTTACTGTTCCATGTAGATCACAATCTGCCTTCTCAGCCCAAGGAGAGTAGCATTGGCCAGAACCATCACCAGGAGGAAATAATCCACAAGTTGGCCATGCAGTTAAGAAACATTGGGGACAGCATCGATCGTGGGATGGTTCAAGAGGTACGTCTTCAGTTTCCCCAGAAACAGCCAGTCAGGTAGGAAGGAAGAGCAAACAGAACAATGACTGCCGAGTGGCTGGGAGGCCCAGGAATTAGCAGAACATGAGGATTAATAATGTCCAAATGCTGAAACATTGGATCTGAAAATTGTGAACCTGAGTCAAAGCCAATATTTGATCTCACACTTGTTACTCAAACTGTGGTCCGTGGACAGCAACATCAGCATCATGTAGCATCTGGTCAAATATGCAAAAGCTCACGCCCCAGCCACAATGCCAGAGTCAGGATCTACTTTTTTACACACACCCCAGGAGGTTTGCATGCACATTAAAGTGCGAGAGACTTTGCTCCACACCCTCCAACCAGGGTGCATATTAGAATCACCGCTGAAGTTTTAAGAACTACAGATGCCTGGGCCCCACCTTGAGAGATTCTAATTTTATTGTCAAGAGGTGTGGCCTGGGCATCAGGTACTTTAAAAGCTCCACAGGTGAATCTAATGCCCATTCAGGGAGAAGAAAACCCTTAATTGTGGTTTTCCTCCTTGAACCGACCCAGAGGTGATGATCTAAGCCCCACTCCTGCTGATTTCTTTGTTTCTGCTGATTATTATATGAGATAATAAGGGAAAGAATAATGGTTACTGTTTGAGATCTTAGAGGAGCTCAAGTCCACTAGAATAACCTATAGTCGGCAGTGGAGAGAGGATGATATGTGAGGCTCCACGGGGGAGGGGGCTGCCCCTCAGAGCCCGACTTCTTCCCCTCAAAAGTACCTGTCCTGTGAGGATTCATCACTGCTGCTGCCATCATGCTGGTTTCAGGGATGCCATGTCCTCTTTTATGCTCTGGTTCAAATGTGGCTAATACTCAGCCTTTCCCCCAGGTAAAACGTTCCCTGAAACAAAACATGAATGAACGGTCCCAACAACAACACTACTGAAAGTAAGAAGGAAACAAAGAGGGAAGAAACACAGAGAGTCAAATAAAATACCTGACGGACCGATTTCATCCAAGCAAATTTTATTTAGTGCGTACTATATGCAAGACTCAGTTCCAGGCATTGGTAGCTACAGCAGAGAGCCGGACAGAAGGGGAGCCTGCTCTCATTGAACTCGTGCTGAACAGTAAAGCGGATGACTAGTCAGGCAGGGATGCAGGCTCAAAGCAGGATTGGGGATACCGAGTGATGGAGAGTGACTTTGGATGGGTGATCAGGGAAGGCCTCCCTGGGGAGGCAAGATTTGAGCTGAGACTGGAAGTGAGGGAGTGAGCCATGGGAATACCTGGAGGACAAGTGTTCCAGGCAGGGGAACAGGGAGCGCGTGTGATAGGAACAGGCCTAAGGAAGAGCGAGGGGGGCCAGAGTAGCTGGAATGGAGTGAGTTGAGGTCCAGGAATTGGCTTCAGTCGTAGAGGCAATGATAAGGTGTTTGGGTTTTACCCTACGCATAAGGAAGCTTCTGGAGAGGGAGAGCAGGAGAGCTTTGTGAGCTGATTCACATTTAGAATGGGTACTGGCTGCCGAGCAGAGAGTAGGCTGTTGTGAAAATTAAATGAGATAATCTTTGTAAATCACTTAGAACAGAACCTGACCCACGGAAAATGATCAATAAATGTTAACTCGAACAAAAAATTGTTTCCTGCCTTTGCCCTTTTAATAGTTGTGCCCTGGACCATAAAACAGTTGGAGTTGACCACCTCTGTGCTGTGGATCATTTACCAGCAGGCTCGAGATATTTACCATTTCCTTTCTATGCTACAGTTTCCTCTGTAGGAAAGTTTTCACTGATGACTGGACTTTATGCATTCTAAGAAAGCCCTTAGTGTATCTTCCCTGCCTCTTTATCTGCTAATTCTGAATACTCATGGTTCCTTCTAATTTTTTCTCTGAAGAGGACAGAGGACAAATCACAACCAACTATTTTCTGTATTTGCCTCAACCCAATCAAGAGGTCACTGCTCTCTGTAGCCTCCTATTCCATTTTTCTCCCTTTCTTTCTTTCCCTTGCCTTTGAAGTTATAATTTACTTGTGTCTTAAATTGACCCCTACAGCTTAATAAGTTGACACTGAACTCCCTAGCTTTTTTTTTTAAAAATGAGGGGCACCTCACAGTTTGTGAGTTCAACCCCTCCTCGGGCTCTCTGAGCAGAGCCCACTTCAGATCCTCTGTCCCCCTCTCTCTCTGCCCCTGCCCCACTTATACTCTCTCTCTCTCTTAAAAATAAATAACTGAACTTAAAGTTGATTCTGATGATGGTTGTACAGCTCTGTGAATATTCTAAAAACCATTAGCTGTACATTACTCAACAGGAAAATTATACAGTATGTAAATTTTATTTTTCCATAAAGTTATCATTAAATTTTTTTTTAATGTTTATTTATTTTTGAGAGAGAGAAAGAGAGAGAGAGCATGAGCAGGGGAGGGGCAGAGAGAGAGGGAGACACAGAATCCAAAGCAGACTCCAGGCTCTGAGCTGTCAGCATAGAGCCCGATGTGGGGTTGGAACTCATGGAACCGAGAGATCAGGACCTGAGCCGAAGTTGGATGCCTAACTGACTGAGCCACCCAGACGCCCCTCATATTGTGGTTTCGATCTGCACTTTCCTGATGGCTAGTGTTGTGTATCTTGTTATGTGCTTACTGCTCATTTGGATGTCTCTTTGGAGAAATGTCTGTTCAGATCCTTTGCCCATTTTAAAATTGGCTTATTTGTCTTTTTATGATTGAGCTGTTGGAGTTCTTTATACATTCTAGATGTAAGTTCCTTATTGGATATATTACTTGCAAATATTTTCTCCCATTTTCACTTTTGGATGGTGTTCTTTGAAGCACTGAACTTTTAAATTTTGATGAGGTTCGATTTACCTATTTTTTCTTTTGTTTCTACTGCTTTAGGGGTCATAGCTAAGAAACCATTGCCTAATCCAAAGTCATGAGGATTTACACCTATGTGTTCTTCTAAGAGATTTATAGTTTTAGCTGTTAACTTTAGGTCTTTGGTCCATTTTTGTGTATGCTGTGAGTTAAAAGTTTATCTTCATTCTTTTGCATGTGGGTATCCATCCAGTTGTCCCAGAACCCTTTGTTGAAAAGACCATTCTTTCCCTATTAGATTGCCTTGGCATCCTTGTCGAAAATTAATTGACTGTAAATGTGAGCGTTTATTTCTGGGCTCTCCATTCTATTCCATTGATCTCTATGTCTATCCTTATGCCTGCCCTAGCGTTTCCTGCAGCATTTCACAAAGTCGGCTTTGCCCTAGGCTTTGAAAGGTACCTTGACCTGGACCACAAAAGTGCATTTTAGGTCACCTTTAAGTAGCTCACGGTGCGTCTAAAAAATAATAGTAAAAATTCCTCCTAAGTGTGGCTCTAAAATGCTCAAGGCTTTTTACTCTGCTGCTTCAAGACTTAAATCAAGCAACTGCAGCAGAATTTCAAATCTGGAATGATGTATTTCTTTTGTATATAGTCATCGCGGATTCACCTTTTGTATTCTGTTTAATCAAGCGGTCACACTGATCCTCCGGATGTCTTCCTGCTTTTGGCGTAAGGAAACTTTCATTCTTGCGCTTGGAGCTCCCTAGCAAGGAGTTCACCAAGTTCTGCTTTTGTCTGCGAGTAGATCTCTCTCGAGCTGCTACAAAGCTTGGTCTCTTGTTCTTTTCACGTAAGCAAGTGTTCTTTGTTTTCAAGCAGGCCTTGATTCTCAAAATAACGTCTTCTATTTTGCTATTTAGGGTTTTGGAGGGATTTTGATTCAAGGACCTGGTCTTTTTTGTTGTTGTTGTTGTTAAATCTGGAGCATGTACTTTTCCTAGATATAAACTATGTTTTAAAATAGTCTTCCCATTGCTTTTAGGATCTTAAATGTGTCTTTGGAATTTTATCTCCATAGGACTCTCTCCTTCTGGGTTCTAGTAACTGTGCCACCCCGTATCCCCAACACTACAGGCAACAACTCAGACGTTACCAGCCCACGTGGTATTGCGCCACCTGTGTGCTCCCCACCTTTGTAGACAGTCTCTTTATTTAACTGTCCCTGAATTATCCTAATTTGAGTGTGCCATCTGTCTCCTCTGGGACCCTGACTGGTACAGTAATGCATACGGAATTTCTTAGTTTGTTTAAAAGAGGGAAGGGAAACTAACATTTATTATTAAACAATTTCTTCCAGGTACTCTTTGAGAGACTCTTATGTGTTGTAGTCAATTCTCTCAATAACTCTATGGATTAGTGGATTAGTACTTCATGAGAAGCAGTTGAGGTTCAGAGAGATTAGGTGACCTAAGGTCATTTGGCAATTAAGTGCTAAAGCTGGAATTTAAATATATGAGACTTGGTGCTCTGTACCTTTTCTCATCTACCTTGGTGGAAGGAAATCCATTCCATTTTCCTAACTGATACCAACTATAAAAGAGAAAAAAAAAAAACCCTTTAATGATTCCTAGTTGCTGACAGGACAAAGTCTAAATTCTTTAGCTTGCCACTGTTGGTTTATCATTCATTCATTCATTCATTCATTTATATAACTAATATTTATAGAATACTGTCTATTATGTGTCAGGATCCGTTTAAGTGCTGGAGATATAGCAGTGATTAAAAGAGAGAAAACTCCTTGATCTCATGGAGCTTATATGCTTGTTTTTTTTAAACATTAAAAACATAATGTTATTTATTTTTGAGAGAGAGAGAGAGAGAGAGAGAGAGAGAGAGCAGGGGAGGGGTGGAGAGAGAGGGGGACAGAGGATCTGAAGCAGGTTCTGTGCTGACAGCACAGAGCCCGATGTGGGGCTGGAACAAACCGTGAAGTCATGCTCTGAGCTGAAGTCAGACGCTTAACCAACTGAGCCACCCAGGGGCCCCTCTTGGAGTTTACATCCTAAAAGGGGAGACAGACTATAAGCAGACAAATAAAGTATGCAGTTTATCAGTCCATGACAAATATTGTGCAGAAAAATAAAGCAAGGAAAGGAAGGAGGAGTGTTGGGGGGTTTACAATTTTAAGTAGAGGGGGAAGGCCTTACTCCTGCGAGGATGACTTCTGAGTGAAACTTTGACAGAGGTGTAGGAGGGAGCTGTGCATCTCTGGAGGGGGAGAGCAGTGGAGGCGGAAGGGGGGTGGGAAGCAGAGACGTGGAGGCAGGAGCATGTCTGGCATGTTTGAAGAAGAGCAAGGAGGCAGCGAAGGAAGCCGAGTAAGGGAGAAAGTAGTAAAAAGTATGGTCAGAGCGGCTGGTTGGGGCAGGGTAGGCAGGATCCCAGGTCCCCCTGAGGACTGAAGCAGAGCCATGGGAGAGCACTGAGCACAGGAGGCACATTTCACTGTTCGCCAAGGCTGCTGTGTGGTGAATAGACTGCAGGAGGAGGGGCAGGGCCAGGGAGAGCCATGTGTTCTTCTCTGATGTTCCAGAATAAACAGCGGCCTTTACTTACTCCTCCACAAACCTGCTGTGCTGTCACCTCCCACTTCGCTCATACTCACTCCCCCCCTACGCTCATCTAAGTCCTATCCGTTCTTCCAACCCCAAAGCAAACACCTGGCTTCTTTGAAAGGACTAAGAAAGTGCCCTGCAAAGCCAGAGGCAGAGGTTACCAGCCCCGGAAAGAGTGCCCCCATGTGCGGATGGTTCGGATGGAAAAGATAAATCCAGACGAAGCTTCCCAAGGCGGGTGGAGGAATAGACCCACATATCCTCCTGCTCATACAATTCATCAAGCAGCCCAGGAAGCTTGTTTGTGGCATTCGTTGAATTAATATTGAGTTTCTACCTTTGGATTATTCTATCGATTTAAAACAAATTTTTTTTAAGTTTATTTATTTTTGACAGAGACAGAGTGCGAGCATGAGCTGGGGAGGGGCAGAGAGAGAGAGAGAGGGAGACACAGAATCCGAGGCAGGCTCCAGGCTCCAAGCTGTCAGCACAGAGTCCTACTGAACCCATGAACTGTGAGATCATGACCTGGGCCCAAGTCAGACTTACGCTTAACCCATTGAGCCACCCAGGCGCCCCTATTCTATTGACTTTTTTTAAATTTTATTTTTAAAAAAAAAAATTTTTTTTCAACGTTTATTTATTTTTGGGACAGAGAGAGACAGAGCATGAACCGGGGAGGGGCAGAGAGAGAGGGAGACACAGAATCGGAAACAGGCTCCAGGCTCTGAGCCATCAGCCCAGAGCCCGACGCAGGGCTCGAACTCACGGACCGCGAGATCGTGACCTGGCTGAAGTCGGACGCTTAACTGACTTCACCACCCAGGAGCCCCATCTATTGACTTTTTAAAAAAGCTTCTCTCTCTCGCTCTTCTGTTCAACAGGATCTTCTTCAGCAGGAAGTCAGGGAGGCACTGGCTCATTGTGTCTTGGTTTTCTTTGGAGGAGTTCACGCACTGCAGCACTTTCTCTGGAATATCCGTTGGATGTGAAAGAAATGTAAATGCCACCTTCTAACCTCTGAGAAAACAAGAATCCCACTGGGGCAGATGGAAGCAGACCCTTCTCTGTCTCCCTCTCTTTTTACTCATCACTGTTGGTTCACGCCCGGTTTCTTGGAGGACTGCAGACTCACTGGCCGTTTGTCCGTTCAGAGCCACCTGCCGCGAGACGTCTGTGACTGCCTCCCCGGTAAAGCCCCAGGGGGCCTTGCCACTTAGAATTCTACCACCAGTGCTGTGGACGGTCCCCGGTGCTCTTTGTAAAGCAACCTGAAGCATTTTCTTTCATGAGTGGAATTGAACCTTGTTCTCAAAGCAGAGGTCACGGAAATGGGTGCTTTCTCCTGGCCCTTCCCTGGGTGCTGGGCCCTCCAGCAACCTGCTGGCCCCACCCTTGTTGCCTGTGTCCAGACCTGCAGTGCCCTGTTCTTAGACCTCTCCGTCTACCTCACCTTCCTTCTCTTCTCCCCCTTTTGGGAGCATTAAGAAAGTTTCTGGTTATAAATTATAAGTTCTATATATACATTTTGAGTTCTTTGTGGGAAGAGTGTCATTTAAAAATTAATAATTTAAGAAATGAAATAAATATTGTTATATTTTTGAGCATGAAACACCTGTGCATGTTCCTTTTGCGAAGGAGGGGTTCCACTGGTTTCTGGCATATGGGTTCAAAAGTTTGTAGATTTTGGGGGCGCCTGGGTGGCGCAGTCGGTTAAGCGTCCGACTTCAGCCAGGTCACGATCTCGCGGTCCGTGAGTTCAAGCCCCGCGTCAGGCTCTGGGCTGATGGCTCAGAGCCTGGAGCCTGTTTCCGATTCTGTGTCTCCCTCTCTCTCTGCCCCTCCCCCGTTCATGCTCTGTCTCTCTCTGTCCCAAAAATAAATAAACGTTGAAAAAAAAAACATTAAAAAAAAAAAAAGTTTGTAGATTTTGATCATATGTAGCATTCCCTTCCAAAGGGAACCGTCTTCATTTTTTCAGTTTGTCTCAGGCCATGCCTATACAGTTCCAAAATAGATAAACATTAAACAAAATTTTAAACATCTTTCTTATTTATTTTTACTCTTTTGATAGGTATTTGTTCCCATGGTTAAAAATCAAAACATATAAAAAGGCTTCAATGAAAACTCTTGCTCTTCTTTTCTTTTTTTAAAAAATTTTTAATGTTTATTTTTGAGAGAGAGAGAGAGAGAGAGAGAGAGAGACAGAGTGTGAGTCGGGGAGAGACAGAGAGAGAGGGAGACACAGCATCCGAAGCAGGCTCCAGGCTCTGAGCTGTGAGCACAGAGCCAGATGTGGGGCTCAAACCCACGAACCAGGAGATCACGACCCGAGCCAAAGTCAGACGTTTAACCGACTGAGCCACCCAGGCACCCCATGACAGCTGGAATTCTAAGCCGGGTGGACTGTCCTGAGTCTAGGTTCCTAAAGACTGTGCTGTACTGCCTCTTGGAGAACTTGCCATCCCTCACAGAGAGATGAGACAGTGTTCTGTTGAATGGATCTACCATAATTTATTTCATCAGCCCCCTTTTAATGGATGCCTGGATCGTTTCTAATTGTTCCTTATCATAAGCCATGCTGAAATAAACAACATGTACATTTTGGATAGGTGCGTTGGATTCATTGAACACATTTCCGGCAGTGGGACTGCTGGCTGAAGGGTATGTGCATTTGTAACTTTGCCAGATCTTGTCTTAATACTTTCCGTGGGCTTGCCCAATGTTCTCTGTTCCCCTCGGCCTCTCCAGTGGATTATGTCATTAGACTTTTGAATTTTTGCCCGATTAACACGTAAAAAAAATGGTATCTCAGAAAACTTTATTTTGCACACCTTAATAATGAGTGAGTCTGAGCATCTTCTATATTCCGGGGCCATTCAGCATTTTGTTTTAGGAGGACTTTCTATTCGTATCCTTTGCTCCTTTTTCTGTTGGGTTTCTGTTGGGTTGTTCTTACTAGTTTCTAGGAGCTCATGGCGTATCAGTGCTAAGTAAGCATTTGCCACAGCATCTACCCCTTGGGAATTTCTGCACAAGGTCAGGCTTTCTCCTTTTCCTCGGGTGAGTGTGTTGGTTTGCCTGGAGAAGCCAGCGGCCTGGGAAAAGGTGTAGGGGGATTCCACTGAGTACTGGGGTCTAAGGCAGCAGGGGGTACCACAGCCCCTCTGATGGTGGGGCTCCGCCGGGCCAAACGGCAGGCAGAGGCGGGGTCAGGGCCAAGAAAGTCACCAATCCCTAAGGGGCGAGGCACCTGGTGCAGGCGGACAGCATCGGAGGACCCGTCCCCATCCGAATGCGGAGACACACAGGGGTGACATGAAGGTGGTCTGTTGCTGTCCTGAGCCCAAGACCAGGGGTTCCTTCGGCTCCCCCGATCCCGCAGCATCTCACCTCCATGCCCCTGGGAACCAGGGCCAGGCTGGCCCGAGGAGGGTCCGTCCACTGGCGGGGGCACGCCGGCAGGACCCACGCCTCCGGGCTGGCAAGCAGACAGCGCCCGCGGCTCTGCTCCCGCAAGGGCCGGCCCCTGCCTCCCCGGAGCCCGCCGGGGCGGGAGTGGAAGCCGGATCCCGCTCTTTCGTTTTCGTTTCCCGGAAGGATAGAGATTACCGGAGCGCCCTTGTGAGCCTGCTCGCCCGGGAACCCGAGGCCACCCGGCGCTTCTCTTCTCGAAAGAGATTTCCTCCTAGGCCACCTTCCAGTTTTGGGAGTCGAGTTAGGGGTTGGGGGAAGGAGGCCCAGCAGCCGCAGCCGGCGGAGCGCTCACGACGGACAGCCGGTGGCTCCCTCACCTCTCCACCTGTGATGCAGGTAAGAGCCCAGCGGCTGGGCTGAAGCCCGCAGTGCGCAGTGCGCGAACTGAGCCTCCTGCCCCCCATCCCTTCTCCGTTACCTCAATCAAGTTCCATACTCATTTTATCAGAACTTTTTCCTGGCTGGAATCTCGCTTTCCAACACATAACCAAACTTCACCCTCCATCCCTCTCTCGCCGGCCCTCTCTCCTCCTAACTCACCTCCAGCCCTTCTGTGTTATGTACTGCTCCTCCACACCTTCTTCTCACCCCCGCCATCAACCAGTTGTGATGTCCCAGGAGGTTCCTGCACAAACCAGACCCTCACAGCTGGCAAACGCGACCGCGGGGGCCTCCCCCCACCCCCCTCACTCCTTAGCAGTCCCTCCGCCTTTGCCGCCTTTGCCGTATTTCCCTAGCAGCCTCAGAACCGCCCCAGAGCTGGGCTCCCTCTTCTTCCCACCTCCAAGGCCTTTCTCCACCTCCTCTCTCCATGATCAAGTTTCAGATACATATCCATATTTTATCAGACCTTTCCCTGGCCTTCCTGCTGAGGCCCAGACCCCTCTCAGTAGCTCCCTGGCTGGCATTTCCCAGGCAGTTAAAACCCCGGAATTGGCTGGTATTAGAATGCTTGGAAGAGGGTTGAAGAGTCCACGAGGGGCTTCCTGTGAGTATCAGGCCCTAGACCCTAGACCCTTCTCCAGCCTGGCAAGCCCTCCCTCCCTTGGAGGCTGGATTACCTGGGAAACAGCACCCATGGGAGCAGGGGGGCTGGGTCCCAGCCAGAAATGCCCTCAGAGCTACCCCAAAAGTTGTCAAATCCTCCTCTGCAGGCTTCTGGAGTTTGCTGTGTGGCTCCAAATCCCCAGTCTTTCACTGCAGGTTGCCCTCCTCAGACACCAAGAGATGAAGGTAATGCTCTTGAAGATCCTAGATCGGGAAAATGACTTGCTGGGACTGGTTTCACTTTTGCTTTTCACAGGGTGGCACCTGTGACTGGGCATAAGTCCCAAGGATCCTCCTGTTTCTACAAAATCCTGTCACTTTTGTCATGCCCTCATCCTAACGGATGAACCGAATACCTCTGGGGCGAAGCTGGTTGTAAAATTGTAAAGATATAGGCTTCCCTTGGTGGGACCTTGGGATTTAGAAATTTATCCTTCCCTTTTCTCTCTTGAAAACAGCATTTACTTGGTTGCTTGTTTATTTCTGACTTCAGATCTTTTTATCCTGGCCCCTCAGGTCCCCTGTGTCCTCTCACCAAGATCCCAGAGAGCATCCCTAGGCTCTTAGATTTTCAGCGTACAATCAGATCTTGGCAGGGGAGCCTTCTGGTGGGGTTCGGCACATTCGTGAAAAACTTGAATCAGAAAGGTGAAATTGATCAAGTGCCCACTGCGTACAAGATGTCGAAGGAACCAAGCTGAAGACATACACGGTTCCTGCCTTTAAGGCAGATGCAGAGATGGTTGCTCTTTCCATTGGAAAAAAAAAAAAAAATCTTAATACATGTAAGGATGGCTGAGCCTTCACCAAGAAGGCTCTTCTTTGACTGCCCTGGCTTTTCTACTTTCTAGGAGGGAGAGTTGGCCAGTTTTTCTGTGAGCCCTGAGGCAGCCACACCACCCCCAGGCACCCAGGCCAAATGTGAAGCTGGAATGGACTTGCTGGGTGAAGGGGGAATCTGCAAGCTGCCAGGAAGACTCCGTGAGTAGAGGGGAGGAGAAAGGCTGATGTTTTTATATTTTTTATTGAAAAAAAATTTTTAAATGTTTATTCATTTTTGAGAGACAGAGAGACAAGATGCAAGCCAGGGAGGGGCAGAGAGAGAGAGGGAGAGAGAATCTAAAGCAGGCTCCAGGCTGCTGAGCTATCGGCACAGAGACTGACATGGGGCTTGAACCCATAAGCTGTGAGATCCTGACCTGAGCCAAAGTCAGATGCTTAACCAGTTGAGCCACCCGGGAGCCCCAGAGGCTGATGTTTTTAAAGGACATAAATGTGACACATGGACTTCTTACCCAAGAGACTACCTTCCCTCCATTTGCTATTTCTTTGCTGGGTTTTCTGTAACTTTTCCTTGGTGAGGAAGTCAGAGGAGGTCAATGTGAATTCTCACTGCGGTGAGGCAGCTGCCATGGTCAAGGGTGAAGACGAGAAGTCTCCTCATTAGTAAGATGAGGGTTGGGATCAAATGAGCTATGGGGTCTCTTCCAGCCTAAAGACAAAGGATTGGGGATGTTGCCAATGAGGAAGCCAGATGAGGTGAAACAGTGAACCATAGTTGTATGTATGTAGAACTCTCTTTTAAATGATTATGCTTCATTTTTACTGTTCCTAAAGTAGCATATGCTTATTGTCAAAAATTGGGAAATGGCAGGGAAGCAGAAGAATATGTAAAACAATCAAACCCACCCAAGGAGAGCCATGGGAGACATATTGGCCATATCTTTTTATTTCATTTTCCCGAGGAAACTCCTAACCATAGAACAGGCTGTAGATTGTTTCAGTTGCCAGAGCTGAGGGGTGGAGAAGCGAAGTGACATGCTCCAGAGCACATGGGCTCTCCATGCTAAGGCCAACCCTTGGTCCTGCTGATAATCCTCTAAGAGATTTTTAAATGTACTTCCTAAGCCAAGGGAATCATAAGATAGGCAGCAAGCTGACTGCCAGTAGGAGGTCTTAATCTGGGGCGGGGGGAGGCGGTTCTTGGGGCGGCTGTGGGCGGGTACATCTGACTGGGATTGTGAAGCATCCAGGCCACTTCTTGCTCGGCTCATCCAGGGGCTGGAACACTGCTTAACTGATTTCATACCCTTCTGATTTCCTGGCCACAACCTACTTTTTGAGCTGCTGACAGGACTGAGCAGCGGGCATGACTTCACAGGCCTTGGGGGGACCTGGCTGCCTTTGCTGGAAACAGTGTGGCATTCTCTTAGCGAGGAATGCAGCCTGTGGGAAGACGGGGACTCATGGATACGAGAGAACCACAGAACATGGGTGCCCTCACGCCTCAGAGCAGCAGTGGAGGGAAGCGGGAGTGTGCTGTGGGGACAGGGACAAGGGGCTCTGTGAGGAACCTCTCTTGTTTTGTCTTGTCCGAGTGCAAGCCCTGACCGGTAGGTAGCTTGGAGCTCAGGGCTGTTCCAAGGAGATGTTTGGCAACAGTTACATAGAGGGTAGGATTTGGGTTCTGTTCACAACCCAAACCGTGGTGATGAGGAAAAATGGGACTTTGGGGACAGAGCTGAAGACCCTGAGTGTTGCTGTGAAGAAGGACCTTTGATGACATCTCATGGCAGCTGAGGACACCAAGCCTCAGTGGTGGTTGGGGGGGCTTATTTGCAGGTCCCACGAGGCCCTCTATCATCCCCCGTTACCTCCCCATATTCAAAGTCCACTCTCCTAACTGGCACACCAAGTCCTAGAAGATCAACACTGCAGAGACCTGAGGTGTCCCTCAGGTAATTCACTTGCATTCCAAATAAGGAAATTGGGGGCCAGAAAGTTGTGTTCTGCCCAAAGTCAAGTAACCTTCAGTTACCTCCCTCTTTTGGGGTGCCTAGCTCAGAGTTACTGGGTAAGAGGATATAAGAGGAGTGGGGCTTTAGAAAATGTAGTCATCACCTTGGCAAATACAACGACACCAGACTTTTCATTTTTTGAGGCCCGTTTCGGTGGGGCCGCTCTGAGTCGGTCACCAGGTGTTCCTGCACGTTTCTAGTGACAAGAATTTCCTCTTCTCTTCAGCCAGCCTGTTCCCTGGTTACTCAACTCAGGGTGCCGATTTAGACCTCCTGGGGTACTAGTCCTACTGCCTCCGGCTACATTTCTCCAGAAACAGGCCCTGAAGTACTTCCCCACAGAGGAGCGAAGGACATCCAATTTATTTATTTTTTATTTGATTTGATGTTTATTTATTTTTGAGAGAGAATAAGAGTGCGTGTGCGTGCGAGCTGGGGAGGGGCAGAGAGAGGGGGACAGAGGATCTGAAGGAGGCTCTGGGCTGTCAGCACAGAGCCTGATGAGGGCCTCGAACTCGTGAACTGTGAGATCATGACCCGAGCCGAAGTCGGACGCTTCACCGGCTGAGCCATCCAGGTGCTCCTGAAATCCAACTTAAATGTAAATTGTACGGGGGCTCACTACCAGTGGGGACCTGTGGGGGACAGTGAGAGCACACCCTGAGCTATCCCAGCCCGGGGGGAAGGAAGCTGGGTTTTCATTCACTTGCCTCCCATCCGTGATGCGGTGAGGCTGCTTCCACTGACTCCACTGCAAACTGAAAAGACCCCCTTTTGGGAAGGAGCTAGCAAACCCAGCCGGCTTGGCTCGGCTTCATCCCCACCTTCCCTTTCCAAGTTGCCCTTTGCGCTGGCTAAGTCAGGTGCAGAGTCAGGTGCTGACATTCGACATCTGGCGGCCATCAGAGAGTAGAGGTGAGAGCCAAGGGCCATGGGCAGGGCACCAGCAGCGTCCTCTGTACTTCTTAGATTTCATGACTCATATTTACTTCTGAAAGTATTCAGGCAACAAGTCCTGGCCTTTGGTAAATATCTAGCAGTCTTCCAAGACTGGGAGCGCTAAATGACTCATTTTCCTGTCAACAGCGTCCCAGATGAGCGAACTGCTGACCCCCCCCTACCCCCCCCCCCCGTGAGGGGTTGACCTTTCAGACGGCTGTGGTGATGTCATGCCCCTTTCTTACATTTCTGGAAATTGAGTTTCCCTCTCTGGGCATCTCTCTGACATTTATCCCCCGTCACCCACCCCCCTTCCCTCCTCCACCTCCAGCTCCTCTTCTCATCAGCAGGGTGATTTGCCTCAGCAGGAAGGTGAACGAACAAAACAAATCTTGCTTAGCTTTGTGAGTGGGTGCCAAGTGGCGCACACAAGTTCCCTGCAGAGCTTACGTTTCCGTGTTTGTTTGCCCGACAAAGATGTGCGGTAGAGCAGGGCAGAGTCCACTCTGGGGGTGACTGTCCTGTCTAGTGACAGGAAGGGGGCTGAGACGGAGGGGCTGGATCCCCCAGGCTCTGCACGCACAAAAGGAGACTCACAGTGAGGCTTCCCTCTGCGGAAGTGGAGAGTGAAAGGGGATTCATACCTTCCCTCCCCCAGGCTGCATCCATGAGGGTCTCCCCAAGGTCAGGGGTGAGTCGGGAGCCGTGAAGGCAGTACAGGCCCTGGGACCACTTGCGGGAGCCGGGCTGAGGTCCCAGGGAGGGTCTTGGGGGCGGTGATGCAGCCTCTAGGGACAGCTCGGGGGATTTTGGGGAGGCAGTTTTGAGATGGTCACCAGCACAGCCGCGTTTGAGGACAGAGAAACTGAGACTCTGTGCAGCTAGCGGCCAGATGGGGCCTCATGCCTCAGACTCTCAGTTCCTGGTCCTGAGCTGCCACATTTTCCTGGAGCTGATTCTCTGGGGAAAAAAAAAAAAAAAAAAAAAAATCTCTGTGAACTTCCCACGGTTGACTGCAGAAGAATTGAGATCTCTGCGTTTAGAAATTGACTTTCAAAGCTCCTAGTTGTGAACAAGCCACGGGCGGAGACCATAGAGCGCCACGTCTGATTTTCAGACGTCAAGGGCAGAGGGAGGACACGTTTCTGCAATGCCCTCGCAGCATACAACACGGGAGAAGGTCCCTTGGGGTATTCCGACAGGTGTTCATGCTGCTGCTCAAGTTCATAGCCTTCACTTATAGAGAGTCCCCAGGCACTTATGTTAATGTGTACAATTCTTTTTTTTTTTTAATTAATTTATTTATTTTGAGAGAGACAGAGAGTGCCAGTGGGGGAGGGGCAGAGAGAGGGGGAGAGAATCCCAAGCAGGCTCCGCACTGTCAGCATGGAGCCTGATGCAGGGCTCCAACCCATGGCCATGGGGTCATGACCTGGGTCGAGATCAAGAGCGGGATGCTCAACTTGCAGAGCCACCCAGGCGCCCCAACAGTCAATCCTAACAGAGTGGCTTCCTGCCATCCTAGACCAGGGCATCTCGAATTTTCGTGTGCACGTGAGTCTCCTGGGAGCGTTATAGAAATGCAGATTCTGATTCGGTAGGTTTGGGGTGAGCCTCTAGTAAGCTAGGCCTCTAGTAAACTCTTGGGTGACACCACTGCTCCCGGAAATACATTCAAGGGCCGCGTTTTATACAGCTGTGTCCTAACAGTGCTTTCCCAAGTGTTTGGTCAGGGCAGACAGCCCCTCCTCTGCTGTCCTGCCTGCCCCTTCGTTGCGGTGTATTCAATAAACTTCTATCTTCTTAAAACAAAAAACGAAGCATTTGGCCAGGACGAAGGAGTAAAATCAGTTTAGTGGGTCAAAATAAGCATTTTTAAAAAAATGAAATAGAACAGGGCGCCTGGGTCGCTCAGTCAGTTGAGTGTCCGACTTTGGCTCGGGTCATGATCTCACGGTTCGTGGGTTCGAGCCCTGTATCGGGTTTGCCCCTGTCAGCGAAGAGCCTGCTTCACATCCTTTGTCCCCCTATCTCTCTGCCCCTCCCCTACTCATGCTCTCTCTCTCAAAAATAAATTTTAAAAAATTAAAAAAAAATTTTTTAATGAAATAGAACATTTCACAGTACATCATAAAAAGTAAAGGTAGCTGTGATCTCATGAATACTTTGTTTTGGCTCGTTATAAGTACATGCTTGTGTGGGTCATGATGTAAAATGCATTTTTTTTTTTTTTTTTTTTACTGCGGGTTGCAATTAGAATGGTCTGAGGAACTGCCCTAGATCAAGGCAAGAGAAGCAGTAAGTTAGGTGGAAGCCGGAGCCAAGGGAGAGGCGGGGTGGGGTGGAGTGGGGAGGCTGGAGACTAGAAGTGGGTGTTTGGGAAGCTTTGAGTATTGACAGTGATGTTGTCACCTGCCAGTGAAAGGGAATATGGCAAACAACAAACGGATGGGAGATTCCCAAAGCCAGCAATTTCGGGACAAAGAGCCTCCTGCTCCCTAAAGTCGGGGCCTGGGCTAGACCATGTGCATCTCTGTGCAGACTGAAAAGACCCGTCCTCTGGGAAGAAGCCAAGCCAAACCCAGCCAGGGCATGGGTTGGCTTCTCCCACACCCTCCCATTCCTTCTCTCTAGTGGTACCTTTGTGTAGGACACCACACAACCGTATGCGCGGGCCCTGCCCCACGGCCTGGTGACCATAAAACTGAATGTGGTTACCAAGAAAAGCAATATCAGCCAGGACGACCAGGATAGACAATAGGGTGATGGATTTGAGGGGACTCCGGACAGACAGTGACACTCAGTAAACCACGGAAAATGGCGATTGCTAAACTGCAGTCATTGTGGCAGAGAAACCAGCTAGTCCCTCTATTTCCAGGCGGGCTCCACCAATGAGGATGCTGATAATCATAATGAATACTATTTGCTGAGTATTTACTCTGGACCAGGCATTGTGGCGGGCATATCATACGCACTGATTGAATACACTTAAATAGGACTGGAGAGTGGCTTCTTTTATTATTCCTACCTTACAGATGTGAACACTGGGCTTGGAATCGGGAGAATTACCTTCTCCATAGTCACCCCCCAGGAAACTGGTGGGGCTGGGATTCAAACCCAGGTACCTCCAAACCTGCGGCTGTCACTTAGTCTGAGCAAAAGCCTCCAATGTGGGATGATGACAGCTCCCATTTTTAGAGGACTGGCCAAGCACTTTACCGTCTCCCACGTTCCTCCTGGAACCCTGCCAGGGAGGTAGAAGCCAACTGTTAGTTCTGATTTGATTGTTAAAGGTAGGCCCAGCTCTGTTGTTCTGGAAGTCACTCTGTCTAGCAGACTGTGGGGGTGTGGTGAGGAGAGTACCCGGGAAATAGCTTTGATCGGGGGGGAGGGGCAGCTTGAGGCGGCTCTTGAAACAAGGACAGAGGAGTGTTGACTTGCTGGGGTGGAGAGTTGAGAGCCATGTCAGTTTCTTTTTTTTTCTTTTCTTTTCTTCTGTTTTGTTTTCTTTTCTTTTTTCTTTTCTTTCTTTCTTTCTTTCTTTCTTTCTTTCTTTCTTTCTCTTTCTTTCTTTCTTTCTTTCTTTCTTTCTTTTCCTTCCTTCCTTCCTTCCTTCCTTCCTTCCTTCCTTCCTTCCTTTTTTTAAGTTAATTTAAAAAAGAGAGAGAAAGCACAAGTGGGGGAGGAGCAGAGAGAGACGGAGAGAGAGAGAATCCCAAGCAGGCTCCACACTGTTAGTGCAGAACCAGATGCGGGGCTCGAACTCACAAACCGTGAGATCATGACCTGAGCCAAAATCAAGAGTCAGACGCTTAACTGACGGAGTCACCCAGCCGCTCCGCCACGTCAGTTTCTTGAGCAAAAGAGTGAAAGGGGTGTTGTGGGAAGAGAGACCTGGTTGGGGTGGGACTGGGGGGGCAGAGAGGGGTAGATCAGGATGCCTGGAAGTCTTTCAGTGCACTCATGTAGGCCATTTATATTTATTGAGCATCGACTATGTCCCGGGCATTGCTGTAGGTGCTGGAGAGAGCAGTGACTGAGACTGGCAAAGTCTGTGGTCAAGGAGTTGACATTCTAGCGGGGGCTGCAGTGACGACATAAGGAAGCTGAAAGCTCAGTGATAAGGGCAGTGGAGGGAGATGCAGCCCAGGATGGGGAGGGGGGCCTTCAAGTCCCACCCTGTTCTGGGTGTGCATGGGAGACAGTGCTAACTCTTTAGGGAGATACTCAAACCCCCCAATGGTGTCTTGGATACACAGCCCCTCCGGCTTCCCCTTCTAGGGTCTCTGTCCAGATCTGTCCCAGAAGCTTAGAACTAGCCAAGCTGGAAATCCCCAGGGAGCCAGTGGCTGGGGCAGGGAGAGGAAAGTGATATCAGGCTGGAGTCTTGAGAGGCAAAGATGGTTGGTGTGAGGAACTGCAAATACAGTGGGTCACAGCCAAGAGAGGGAGAAGCATGGGCTGCTCTGGGGTGAAGCCCCTGGGTGTGGTTGTACCAGTAAGGGGAGACTCAGTTGGGCTCATCCCAGTAACCAGGTCAGGAAGATGTCTTGGAGGAGGGGGGGCGGTGGGCACCTTAGATCACACCGGCCAGCAATTGCTGAGCTCTGAGGTGTGCTGGGCCCTGTGCCAAGCACTTTACCCGTGTCACCCCAGCTAACAGCAAGAGCTCCGCTCACCTTGGAAAGTGCATACGACCTGCCAGGCCCTGGTCTTCAAATTGATTATCTCGTAGAAGCCTGTGACAGCCCCACGTCGCTAGTACTGTATTTGTCACCCTTGATTTGCAGGTGAAGAAATGGAAACACGGTCATTTAGCCAGCTTCCAGCTGGCCTGGCACCAGCTTCGATCCTTATTGTTGCATGGTTTTCCTTTTCCTTTTTTTTTTTTTTTTTTAGGCATACTTTACATACAGTCATGTGTACAAATCTTGAGTGTACAAATGCTTATGCATGTATACACTTGAGCAGCCACCACTGAGATCAGGAGCTAGAGCATTTCCAGCACCCCAGGAAGGTGCCTTGCGCCTCTCCCCAGGCCACTCCCCTCCAAAGGGCGACCACTATTCTGTCTTCTCTCCCTAGACTAGCGTCTATTCTTGATTGTGTTTTTACATCTGGCTTCTTTCCTTCACCGTAGTATCTGTGAGCTTTAATCCACGTGTCACATGTAGCAGCCCCTTGTGCTCTGTTTTATGGTCGAGCAGCATTCCATTGTCCGCAAACATCACGATTTGATCGTCCGTCCTCTGCCTGATGTTTCCAGTTCTTTTCTACTATGACTAGAGCCACTGGACATTCGCATACACGTCTTCCGGAGGGCGTATTCCCACCACGGCTCTTAGGTCTTCACTCAGGGGTGAGTTGCTGGATTGTACAGATGTAGCCTGGGCTCCTAACCCCTACGCCACCCTGCCCCTCAAACAGCACAGTAGCCCAGTGAGGCAGTGTTTTATCTCATTTCACAGAGGGGGAAATTGAGGCTAAGAGAGTCTGAGCAGCTTGTAGGTGACTTGGCTAGCAAGGGGCCGAGCTGGGACCCAGATCCTGGGGTTGGAGATTTAGCCCAGAGCTGGGTGGCTCATCCGAGCTTGGAACTTGGTCCTTCCCTGGGGTCTCGAGTCCTATTGGAAAGCCTTTTGACCTGGGGATTCTTTGAAGACATAAGGAACAGGAAGGTCCCTTTTCTGTATTTATTGGACCTGAGAAGCTGGCAGTAAAGGGATGAAAGGTGAGGGTAGGAGTGAGCAAGAGGTAGTGAAAGAAAAACCAAATCCCACTGCAGGGTGATGACAGGCTTCATTTTCAAGTGCTACTGTGGGACCTCAGAGTCCCTCGGGGACAGCATGGGAAGTCCCCCGCCCATGTCTCTGGACCTGGTAGCAGGACCATACCTGTGGTTGATACTGTCTGCCAAGTTCACGATGTCCCCGCCTTCGTGCAGTGTTAGTGTTTCCATGGAGGCAGGACAGTGAGAGGGGTGTGGGATCCATCCCAGCCCTCTGGCCACACACGGGACAACGCACCCTTCTGACTCAGGATCATAGTTTTGAATTTTCAGGTCGACAGCCTCCAAGATCATGGAATAGGCAATCCCACAAAAAAAATGCAATGGCCAGTTGGCCCCCAGAGCCCCAGAAGCCCTGGCTGGCTCATAGGCCTGCCCCTGGCACTCCTGAATCTCACTGTCGGGTGGCCTCCAGCTTTCACACCACGCAGCTTTTGTGTCTCGGTCACTTCTGCAGCCACTGGACTGACCTCCCTTGGAGGCTCCTCATTTCTATTTCCATCAGCCAGGCATTCTGTTCCCTGCATTCCTGCCAGCTGTGGGCGCTATCGTTCAAATGATGTCTCACTCTTCTCTGATTGTGCCTGTCGGGGACCAGTGAGGTGTCACGTCCTGCCACATGAGTATTAGTGGATTTGTTCTACTGCAGAAGTTCTCAATTGGCAGTGGTTTTGCCCCTCTCCCTTGGGGACATGTGGCAATGTCTGCAGACATTTTTGGTTGTCACTCTTGTTGGGCAGTGTGTGTGTGTGTGTGTGTGTGTGTGTGTGTGCTGCTGACATCTAGTGGGCAGGGGGCCAGGGATGCTGGGAAGCATTCCACAAAGCTCAGCACAGCCTCCACAGGGAGGAATTATCAGGTACAAAGTGTCAGTAGTGCTGAGGCTGAGAAATCCTGCTCCACCGTGAATTGCTGGTAAGATTTTTTTGTCTTAAAAAAAAAATCAGTGTAGAGATGCTCTTCCTCTGTGATAGACATTAGCCCTTTTAAAAAAAATATTTATTTATTTAAATGTTTGTTTATTTTTGAGAGGGGGGGAGAGACAGAGCATGAGCGGGGGAGGGGCAGACACACACACACACACACACACACACACACACACACACAGAATCCGAAGCAGGCTCCAGGCTCTGAGCCGTCAGCACACAGCACAGAGGCCGAAGCGGGCTTGAACCCACGAACTGCGAGATCATGACCTGGGTGGAAGTTGGACGCTTAACCGACTGAGTCACCCAGGCATCCCAGCCCCCCCCCCTTTTTTTTATAATGTTTATTTATTTTTGAGAGAGAGAGGGAGAGTGAGAGAGTGAGAGCAGGGGAACGGCAGAGAGAGAGGGAGACAGAATCTGAGGCAGGCTTCAGGTGCTGAGCTGTCAGCACAGAGCCTGACGAGGGGCTCAAACACGTGAACCTTGAGATCATGACCTGAGCTGAAGTCAGATGCTTAACCAACTGAGCCACCCAGGCGCCCTGACATTGGCCCTTTATCTGTTATCTGCATTGTAAATATTTCTCTTTATTCTGTCCTCTTTTAATTTCGTTTATGGTGTCTTTTACCACACACACAACTTACGTAATCAAATGTATCTTTCACTTGTTACAGCCTCTGAATTTCCTGTCGTGGTTGAGGGCTCACCTACCCATGTTTAATGCATATGGGTTTCCTATTTCCACCTAAAAAAAAGACTTTAGGGGTACCTGGGTGGCTCAGTTGGTAAAGTGTCCGACTTCGGCTCAGGTCATGATCTCACGGTTTGTGGGTTTGTGGGTTCAAGCCCCATGTTGGGCTCTGTACTGACAGCTCGGAGCCTGGAGCCTGCTTTAGATCTGTGTCTCTCTCTCTCTCTCTGCCCCTCCCCTGCTCACTCTCTCTCTTTCTCTCTTTTGAAAATAAATAAAACATTAAGAAATTTTTTTCTAAATAAAAACAAAAGGACTTTATTTTTAAGGGGTGCCTGGGTGGCTCATTCAGTTGAATGTCTAACTCTTGGTTTTGGCTCAGGTCATGATCTCAGGGTTCGTGTGTTTGAGCCCCACATTGGGCTCTGAACTGCCAGTGCGGAGCCTGCTTGGAATTTTCTCTCTCCCTCTCTCTCTGCCCCTCCCCTGCTCCCATTCTCTCTCCCAAGATAAATAAACTTTTTTTAAAAAAGTAAAAGATTTTATTTGAAACATTAAAAAAAATTTTTTTTTAATGTTTATTTATTTTTGAGACAGAGAGAGACAGAGCATGAACGGGGGAGGGTCAGAGAGAGGGAGACACAGAATCTGAAACAGGCTCCAGGCTCTGAGCTGTCAGCACAGAGCCCGATGCGGGGCTCGAACTCACGGACCGCGAGATCATGACCTGAGCCGAAGTCGGACGCTCAACTGACTGAGCCACCCAGGCACCCCTTGAAACAATTTTTAATGTTTTTCCATTTTTGAGAGAGAGAGACACAGAGAGACAGAGTGTGAGCAGGGGAGGGGCAGCTAGAGGAAGACACAGAATTGGAAGCAGGCTCCAGGCTCCGAGCTGTCAGCAGAGAGCCCAACAAGGGGCTCAAACCCACAAACCACGAGATCATGACCTGAGCCGAAGTCGGATGCTCAACCGACTGAGCCACCCAGGCGCCCCTAAAAGATTTCATTTTTAAGTAACCTCACACCCCATGTGGGGCTCGAGCATACAACCCCGAGATCAAGAGTCACATGCTCCATTGGCTGAGCCAGCCGGGCACCCCCTATTTCCACTTCTATTCAGGTTTCTATTGTTGTATTCATTAGGTCTTAATCCACGTGGAACTGCTTTTGATAAATGGTGACAGGTGAAGATCCAAATATATTTTTACCAGGTGGCAAACCAGTCATGGTTTTACCCTGTCTTAACCTTTCCCACTGAATTAAAATCCCATCTCTATCATGTATTAAATTTACACACACACGCACGCGCGCGCGCGCGTGTGCACGCGTGCAAATATACACACATCTCCTGGCTCCTTCTGTCCCAATGATACTTGCCAGTCTTAGGTAACAGCATCAGATCTTGATGGTGCTGCATACCGCAAAGGTCAGTTGCCACTTCTTTTTTTTTTTTTTTTTAATTTTTTTTTCTCAACGTTTATTTATTTTGGGGACAGAGAGAGACAGAGCATGAACAGGGGAGGGGCAGAGAGAGAGGGAGACACAGAATGGGAAACAGGCTCCAGGCTCCGAGCCATCAGCCCAGAGCCCGACGCGGGGCTCGAACTCCCGGACCGCGAGATCGTGACCTGGCTGAAGTCGGACGCTTAACCGACTACGCCACCCAGGCGCCCCGTCAGTTGCCACTTCTATTCTTTTTTTTCCCCTTAAATTTTTACTCAATTTCAGATATTTCTTCTTTATTATTCCTTCTCAGGTCCCAAAATAAAGTAAGGGGAGCCTCTCCTTCCACTCAAGCCGGGCTGTGTTGCCCTGCTTTCTGCGTTTGTAGCCTGGAGCCCCGTCCCTCTGTGCAGCTGAGCAGGAATGGTCCTTAGTCATTGGTTGCCTCGCTCCTGCCAGCCTCCCCCTGGGCCATGTCCCCAGCTGTGGCATAGTGCCTGGCACATGGCCAGTGCTCATTAGATATTGGCTGAATCGATGATCAAGCAGATGCACGTTTTCTTTTTTGGTAAACGGGAAAACTGGTTTTCTCTCTTGCGCTAATTTGGGACCAAGGCAGTCACAGGTTGGTTTAGTCTTTGGACAGTTACCTCCTCCGTCTCAGTTTTCCTACCTGTCACACCAGCCCTGATGAGCTGGGCGCCTTCCGCTGTCACGTGGCCAGGGTCCTGACAGGGCTGAAAAGCTCTCGGGAGGACAAGAACCACACAAAGTGCAGCACCAGGCTGCCATCACAGTGGGCACAAGGCTGGGGGGCTCCAATACGTTTAGGGGCCCACAAAAATGTTCTGACTGCTTTTAAAATCAAGAGAGGGGCACCTGGGTGGCTTAGTCGGTTAAGCTTCCAACTTTGGCTCAGGTCATGATCTCATGGTTCATGAGTTCAAGCCCCACATCACGCCGTGTGCTGACAGCTCAGAGACTGGAGCCCGCTTCGGTTTCTGTGTCTCCCTCCCTCTCTGCCACCCCTCTCCTGCTCGTACTTTGTCTCTCTCTCTCTCTGTCAAAAATAAATAAACATTAAAAAAATTTAAAAAATAAAATGAAATCAAGAGAAAAAATATGAACTTTTAGGCAGAAGAAAACGTTTTAATATATCACGATGCACTCGTCTTTATGCAATGCAGTCATAAAATATAATTTTAAATATTTTTTAGTGGAGGAAGGGGCCTAGGAAGGCAAGACTCCCAAGGGTCCAGGAAGCCATAATGTGGCCTTGTTAAACACAACCCAGATTAGTGGGGTAAATATTTGGCATTGGTTGCCTCATAGACCCAGGCGGAGTAGAAGCATAGGAAGGAATCAAATAAAGCAACTGCTTGTCTGGGTATTTCCAGAGAGAAGAACACACACGCTGAAATGGGTGTAGGAGACTTTCTTGTCCGCTGGGCAGTTCCCTGAGCAAGCCCAGACCTGAGCTGGCTCATTAGAGCTGAAGGGTGCGGCAGCCAGACAGACCTGGATTCTGGGCCCGGCCGTACCTTGTGCTACCTGTGTCACCCGAGGCTAGTCACTTAACCTCTGGGAGTCTCAGCTTCCTCATTGGGAAAACAGTAACGGCAACACGCGTTCTTTGTAGGACCGTTTAATCATACATGCAATAGGTCAACACCTGTTTAGGGAGCACTTCCTATGGTCCAGGCACCGTCCTGGGTGCTGAATACATACAACAACGTGCCCCAGCACATCCCGCCCAGTGCCTGGCACATAATAGTTCCTTAGTAAACATTTGCTGAGTTAATAGTTGGAAAGCAGGCTGGGCTGGTAGGAGGAGCCACCAAAAACAAAATAGGCAAACACAGGGCACCTGGGTAGCTCAGTCGGTTAAGCGTCTGACTCCTGACTCCAGCTCAGGTCACGATCTCACCGTTTGTAAGTTCGAGACCCATATAGGGCTCTGTGCTGACAGCACGGGGCCTGCTTGGGATTCTCTGTCTCCTCTCTCTCTGCCCCTCCCCCTGCTCATGCTCTCTCGCGCACGCTCTCAAAAATAAAGAAACTAAAAAAAAAAAAAAAATAACTGAACACAAACATAAGGCATAGATAATGACAAACCTAAACATGTACGTCAAATGTAATGACAAGGAGAGTAAGGTGCCAGGAAGGAAAAGAACAGGACGTGGTGACAAAGTGGGGGGCAGGACAGAAGAGCATCTGCTCAGGTGTAGCGTTCAGGGTGGGCTTCTCGGAGGAGGTGACACTCCTGAAGAGCAAGCATGAGCGATTATTGAGGGGAGAGCCCTTGCCCCCACCCTGTGCCCTTTCCCAGTCCCTGTCCTCACGCTGGTTGCAGGCATCCAGCCGGCACTCTGGAGCAGGGAGGACGTGCTGCACTGGCTGCGTTGGGCCGAGCAGGAGTACTCTCTGCAGCGCACGGGGGAGCACGGCTTCGAGATGAACGGCCGAGCCCTCTGCATCCTCACCAAGGATGACTTCCGGCTTCGTGCACCTGGTTCAGGTCAGGGAAACTCGCTGGCTTCCCTCTAAAACGTGCTGACAGAGACCCAGGTAGGCCCAGGGGGGGATGATGGACGCACTGGTTGGAGGAGCTTGCTCACCTCCCAGCATGGCAGATGTCCCCTTTTCTGTAAATGTTTCCCGGGGGGGCCCTCGCTAGAGCGGGCCTGCAGGAAGCTGTTTGGCTGTTGTTTGCAGAGTCCCCAGTGTCCTGTCCTGCTGTCGCTTCCCCTCCCCTTCCCCGTGGCTCTCATCTCCCCTACCCATTTCCATCCTGCCACCTCTCATCTCGTCTGCGTGAAGCTGTGACTGACGCCGGCCCTCCCCTGAGAGGCAGGTGACTGACCTGCCCCCTGCCCCCACCCCCAGGTGACGTCCTGTATGAGCTGCTTCAGTACATCAAGACCCAGCGGCAAGCCCTGGTGTGTGGGCCCTTTTTCGGAGGGGCCTTCAGGCAGAAGATGCCCCCTCAGCGCTGCCCCTGCCTCCTGGAAGGTGAGGGAGGCTCTTCTCGGAGCTCTGGGACCTCCCCTCAGTCGGCCTCTTTGGGAGGGCAGGCCTTCCTCCAGGCAAAGGAATGGAAGAGGCAGCTGTGTGGGCCAAGCCCCCGCTTCCCTCTGCCCTGCCTCCTCAACCCTCACCTCTGGCCCCTGTGAGCCTCCTGGCAGCCCTCCAGGCTGCAGCCTCCCATCTCCTCAGTTCTCTGCTCTCCTGTCTAGCGAAGTGTTGTTTTCTGGTGTCCCTATTTCCTCTCCTCCTGATCTCCCTGTGGAAATTGCTCTTGTCAGGGACTCTAGAGACCTGAACGTGGGGATGTCCGCGTCCAATGTTGGTCCTTATTCACTGTCACCTCTCGTGACCGCCCCGCGGACTCTTCCCTTGGCTTCCAGAACACCCCACGGTCACTCCTTCTCAGCCTCTTGGCTTCTCATTTTCTCCCCTACTTCTAAATGTTGGGGTAGCCCCAGACTCAGGGGGTCTCTCCTCTATCTGCACTCAGACCTAGGTAATTTCATGTAGTATTGGGCGTTTATACCATCTGGTACTGATGATTCCTACAGATACCCGGACCTCTGTGAATTCCAGACGTTTGCACCCCACACTTCCCCTGGAATGTCTAATGGACATCTCAACCCTAAAAGCTCCTAAAGCAAACACCTGATTCTTGTCCCTCCCCCCAACCCTGCTCCTCTCCTGGGCTTCCTTGTCTCAGCAAACCGCAGCTTCATGCTTCCAATTGCTCTGGCCAAAACGTTGGATGTCACTTTTGATTGTTTTCTCTCTTTCCTGCCCAAATCACAGAATCCCAACCATCAACAAGTCCTGTTGACTCGACCTTCAAAATCTATCCAGGGGTGCCTGGGTGGCTCAGTTGGTTGAGTGTCCAACTTTGGCTTAGAGCATGGTCTCGTGGTTTGTGAGCTTGAGCCCCGCATCGGGCCGTCTGCTGTCAGTGCGGAGCCCTCCTCAGATCCTTTGTCCCCACTACCCGCCCCCCACCCCCGCCCCTCCCCTGCTCTCTCTCTCTCAAAAGTAAATAAACTTAAAAACATCTATCCAGAACCAAGCCATTTCCCACACCTCCACTGCTGTCCGTGGCCCAGCCTCTATCACCTCTAGAGAACCTCCTCACTGGTCTCCTTGCTCTGCTCTTGACCTCCTATGATCTATTCGCAATAGAGCAGCCAGAGAGATTCATAAGGCAGATCGTGTCGCTTCTCTGCTCAAAATCTTCCAGTGGCTCCCATCACACTCAGAGTCAAAGCCACAGTCTTTACAATGACCTCCTGCCCTCTGCTGTCCTCTCCCGCCCCTCTCCCTTTTGCTCTTGCTGCTTCAGCCACTCTGGCCTCCATGTTCATGGAACAAACCAGAGACACTCCTGCCTCAGGGCCTTTGCATTCACTGCTCTCTCTGCCTGGCATTCTCTCCTCTTGATACCCACATAGCTCACTCCTCTACTTTCTTCAGATGTCTGTTAGATGTTAACACGTCAGTGAGGCCTTCCCTTACCATCACGTAGCTCTCTATCTTTCCTGGGATTCCCTATCTGCCTTAGAGTGCTTTATTCCTGCCCCCCGCCCCCCACCCCATTGTATACTCTTTCTATTTTCTTTTTTATTTCAACCATCTCCCTCCCTTTCCAATCTCCCACTCCCCCACTGCTAGAATATAAGCTCCATGAGGGCAGGGGCTTGTTTTGAGTTCAGTGATATGTCCCCAAGAATTTTAGAACAATGCCTGGCTCACAGAAGGTTCTCAGTAAATATTTGTTGGGTGGATGGAGAGGACAAAGGACTGAGATACAAGGCACCTGGATTCTGGATGTGGCTCTGTCACCCCTTGGCTTTGCAAACAACTTTACAGATGAGGGAACAGGTTTGAGAGATTATGTCACTTGCCTGCTGGGAGCTGGGGTTAGACTGGGCTGTCTGGCCCTCCCCCATGTCCTCCGTTGCCTCCCTGACCTTCCAGCTGGGAACTGGACGGACGAAAAGCATTAGGAGTGCTGCCCCACGGGGATCCCAGGCATGCATGGAGGGGCTGGGGGAGGCCCTGGGCCCGCAGAATCAACGGTGCTCATCTGCTTGCAGAGGGGACTGGGCGACCTCAATTGGCCCCCCGAATGGGTCTCCTGCAGCAGCCACCACACCTGGGGTTTGCCAGCTCCTTGAGCCACCTGGCCAGGTGGCCCCTTGGCAGGGAGGACTCCCTCAACGTATCTCACTGTTCAGAGCTCAGCTGCAGGGCTGAGGGAGCCTGCTCCTCCCCCATGATGCCGGAGGCTCCCATTGATGGCAGGATCGCTGGTGAGTAGGAGGCTTGTGTGCCCCTGGCCAGGAGGGAGGAGGCCAAGTCCCAGAGGGTTATGAGTGACAGGGAGGAGGGTTGTTTCGAGCTGGGTGATGAGAGGGTCTGTGCTGGGCTATTGGAGTGTGGGGTGACTGTCCTGTGTACTGGCCATAATCTAGCCACAGCAGTCAGGGCTGCCCAGGATTGCCAAGCCCACCCTGTCTCCAGTTCAGCCAGTCCTAGTCAGACAGTGAGCTTGGCACGGGTGAGTATTCCGCTCCTTTATTTTTTTGTTTTTGTTTTTAAAAATCTGTTTTTTAATTTTCTATATATTTTATTTTAGTTTTTGGTTAGATATTCAGTGAAATTTCTTTTTTTCTTCTTAATTTAAATCCATGTTAGTTAACATATAGTGTCATGATGATTTCAAGAGTAGAATTAATGATTCATCACTTACAGAGAACACCCAGTGCCCCTCCCAAATGCCCTCCCTAATGCTCATCACCCATTTAGCCCATCCCCCACCCAACACCCCTCCAGCTACCCTCAGTTTGTTCTCCGTATTTGAGAGTCTCTTACGGTTTGCCTCCCTCTCTGTTTTTATCTTATTTTTGCTTCCCTTCCCCTATGCTCATCCGTTGAGTTTCTTAAATTCCATAGATGAGTGAACTCATATAATATTTATGTTTCTCTGACTTATTTCGCTTAGCATAATACAGTCTAGTTCCACGCACATTGCTACAGATGGCAAGATTTCATTCTTTTTGATTGCCGAGTAATACTCCATTGTATATATACACCACATCTTTTTTTTTTTTTTTTCAACGTTTATTTATTTTTGGGACAGAGAGAGACAGAGCATGAACGGGGGAGGGGCAGAGAGAGAGGGAGACACAGAATCGGAAACAGGCTCCAGGCTCTGAGCCATCAGCCCAGAGCCTGACGCGGGGCTCGAACTCCCGGACCGCGAGATCGTGACCTGGCTGAAGCCGGACGCTTAACCGACTGTGCCACCCAGGCGCCCCTTCTTTTTTTTTTTTTAATGTTTTTATTTTATTTTTGAGACAGAGAGAGACAGAGCATGAGCAGGGGAGGGGCAGAGAGAGAGGGAGACACAGAATCTGAAACAGGCTCCAGGCTCCGAGCCGTCAGCACAGAGCCTGACGCGGGGCTCGAACTCATGGACCGCGAGATCGTGACCTGAGCCGAAGTCGGAAGCCCAACCGACCGAGCCACCCAGGCGCCCCTACACCACATCTTCTTTATCCGTTCATCACTTGATGGACATTTGGGCTCCTTCCATAATTTGGTTATTGTTGAAAGTGCTGCTATAAACATTGGGGTATACGTGCCCCTATGCCTCAGCACTCCTGTAGCCTTTGGATAAATTCCTGGTGGTGCTATTGCTGGGTCACAGGTTAGTTCTATTTTTAATTTTTTGAGGAGCCTCCATAACTGTTTTCCAGAGTGACTGCACCAGTTTGCACTCCCACCAGCAGTGCAGTGCAAAACGTATTCCTCTCCTTTAGACGACGTGGGGCTCAAACTCACAAACCTCGAGATCATGACCGGGGCCAAGGTCGAACATTCAACTGACTAAGCCACCCTGGCTATTTATTTATTTATTTATTTATTCATCTATCTATAAATGGTTGGGTGCTTCCTATGTGCCACGTGCGATTCTGAGGCTTGTATTTAATCCCACGTTGGCTTTTTGAGGCTGGTCTTATTAGCCCCATTTTACAGGTAAGGAAAATGAGGCACAGAGAGGTTCAGGGGCTCCCCCACGATCGATCACACTGCAATAAGTGGCAGAGCTGGGACATGAACCCAGGCGGTCTGGCTCCTTCTACATTCATCGTTAAAGGGTTGACTAACAGGCTGCCAGACAGACTGACAGATAAACGGGCTGCCTTTCCAAAGGTGTGTTGGTTAGCCATGGCAGAGTAACTCCATTTATTCTAAGACACCACAGAGGGGGCAGGAGCCTGGCTTCTGGATCAAAAACAACTGGGGATCACTGAGACACAAGTATTTGATCTTTTACAGAACAGTGCTTAACATTCTTTGAGCACTTACTCTGTACCAGGCACCGTGCTAAGGAGTTTGGGATATATTATGTTACTTAATTGTCATATCATCCCCTACAAGGAAACTGTGGCTCGGAAGAGGTTAGGGAACCTGCCTGAAATGACCCAGCCAGGTGGCCCAGGTAGGGGGACTTAAGCTTTTGTTCCCAGGCTCCCTCTGCCGCTTGCTCTCCATGATGGCATGTTTGATATTCCCAGGCCTCTCACCAGGGTGCTTGACAGGATGGGTTTAACAGTTAGACTCCTTGGTCTGCCTGCCGCTGAGGAGCTCCGTGCCCGGGACATGTCCAACCCCTCTCTGAGCCCAATTCTTTATGTCTTCCTGGGGATAAAGGTAGCCATTTCCTAGAGTTAAGGCGAATCAAAGAGACAATAAGCCCCCACAAGTGGCTGTTTCTTTTTTTTTTTTTTAATTTTTTTTTTCAACGCTTATTTATTTTTGGGACAGAGAGAGACAGAGCATGAACGGGGGAGGAGCAGAGAGAGAGGGAGACACAGAATCGGAAACAGGCTCCAGGCTCTGAGCCATCAGCCCAGAGCCTGACGCGGGGCTCGAACTCACGGACCTCGAGATCGTGACCTGGCTGAAGTCGGCCGCTTAACCGACTGCGCCACCCAGGCGCCCCACAAGTGGCTGTTTCTGGTAGTATTGTCGTCTTGACCATCCTGCCGCATGGCTGGGCCCGGGCCTTATGAGCCCCAAAGCACCTTACTAATTAATGCCTGTCCTCACAGCTCCAGGAGAGTGCCCTGTCCCTACCCTCTGTGCTCTATTGCAGATTGCCGGCTGCTGTGGGATTATGTGTACCAGCTGCTCTCTGACACCAGGTACGAGCCCTACATCAGGTGGGAAGACAAGAACGCCAAGATCTTCAGAGTTGTGGATCCAAACGGGCTTGCCAGACTCTGGGGAAACCACAAGGTAAACCTCAGCCGCCAGGTGGGATGACCTCCACACATCCAGAAGAGGACAGGGTAGGGGGTCAGAGTGGACCCATCAGCACTAAGGGATGGTCCTCAATGGACGGGGGCTTCACCAGCAGCTCCAGATGTGTCGGGATGGTTTTATTTTAGGAGCGACTGAGGGACAGGAAGTTACTTCTTGAGGATGGGGAAGTTCAGGGATCTTGCCTTCTACTTGTTTAGCCCTTGAGACCTTTTTAATTTTGTTTAATGTTTATTTACTTTTGAGACAGAGACAGAGACAGAGTGTGAGCTGGGGAGGGGCAGAGAGAGAGGGAGACACAGAATCTGAAGCAGGCTCCGGGCTCTGAGCTGTCAGCACAGAGCCCGAGGCGGGGCTTGAACCCACAGGCCACTAGATCATGACCTGAGCTGAAGTCAGACGCTTAACCGACTGAACCACCCAGGCGCCCCATGAGACTTTCAAAGCATGTTTCCATGAGTGGTGCCACGTCTGCTGCGGGGCGGCTGGGCCAGATGAGGAAACTGGTTTCCGGGGGGCAGCTGGGGTAGAAATCCCGGTCTCAGGCCCTGCGGGAGCATCAGGCGTCAGGGCTGGAAAGGCCTGGGAACCCCTGGGGCCAGCATTCCCAGTGTGAGGGACGCCTATACCTAAAAAGGGCACCTGCCAGACGACTTTAGGTGGTTGACTCCAAATTCTAATAATTAAGTATTTATTTTAGTAAGAAGGAAGATGAAAAGTTTTAACTACGATGTCAGTTTCTTGATTGACACTGGTGATATAAAGCAAGTGTCCTTGTCTATAAATAAAGTCATTTAACTAAAAAAGGAGCCTTAAAAAAAAAACTATTAGCAATAATGGTGATCTACAGGAGATGGCATTTCTTAAAATGGCATAGCGTTTGATTGCTAGGCGCTGCTCTGAGAGCTTTCCCCGTAGTAACTCATTTAATTCCCAGGTGACGTCATGAGGTAGGCGTCAGAGGGCAAATGGAGGCACAGAGCAGTTTTTCCCAGAGTTTGCAGGCAGTGGATGGCAGAGCGGGGGCTGAACACAGAGAGTGTGGCTCAATGCTCCCCTCTTGTTGCCTCTCAGTGGTCTGGGGGCTGGAAGGATGCAATGGACTAAAGTTTGGGCGTGCTTACCTGGTCCAATCCCCAAATAGTACCGGGAGGGAAACTGAGGCCCAGAGAGCAGCAATTCCATTCCATGAACGTGTACTACCTGCCAAGCATTGTGCTAAGTGCTCTATGGATTAGCTAATTTAATCCTCAAACAAACCTGTGGGATGGATGTTCTTATCCTCATTTTATAGCCAGGGAAACAGATGCAGAGAGGTAAAGAAACTTACCCGAGGTCACGCAGCTGCTTTATGTTGACCCCAAAACCCAGCCTCTTTGCCCTTCCTCTGCACTGCCCACCCCTCAGAGAGAGAAGAAGGAAATACCTTGGCTAAAGTCACGCAGCTTGTGGGGAGCTATTCTTACTATATGCCCCTTACCGAGCCGGCCGTCGTCATTTCCAACTAGATATATACTTATTTGTTACTACTTGTGACATTGGCTATTTAAAAGCAATGTGTGAGTCACTCCTGCCCCATGGTTCCCAGCCCCGTATTTGTCCTCCGACCTTCCCCTGCCTTTCTCCTCCCAAACTCAAGAGAACTCTTGTAACCCCTCACAGAACCCTGGGCTGAGGGGCTTAAGAAACCATCCAGTTCGACCTGCTCCTTTCCAGGTGTGGAAACCAAATCCTGGAAGGAGCAAGGTAGGGAGCGGAGGGTGACGTGGGACTGCTTTGCCTTCTAGAACCGGGTGAACATGACCTACGAGAAGATGTCACGTGCCCTGCGACACTACTATAAGCTGAACATCATCAAGAAAGAGCCTGGGCAGAAGCTCCTGTTCAGGTGAATAGCCTAGGGGCCGAGGTGAAAAGGGGAAGCAGGGCTGGGCTTGGGTGGGCTGGAAACTCTCTGCGGCTAGGGCAAGGGCTGATTTGCTCCTGGGGCCCAAATTCCAGATTTCTGAAGACACCCAGGAAGGTCGTCCAGGACAGGGAGCAACCAGAGAGCCCGGAGCAGGGCAGGTTGGATTTCAACGAGGAGATGCTGCAAGTCTCTCCCTGAGGGGCAGGTGGATTCTGGGTACCAACCGAGTCTCCCGGGAACGCACCTGGCCGCACGGTGGCCTCCTCCTCCCTCCCAGGGCAGCAGGGATCCCCAGCAGGTTTTGCACT